>NC_136508.1:96074557-96147057 GCF_053919585.1 Euprymna scolopes | reverse complement strand
AATATATATATATAGAGAGAGAGAAAGAATATATATATATATATAGAGAGAGAAAGAATATATATATATATAGAGAGAGAGAGAATATATATATATATAGAGAGAGAGAAAGAATATATATATAGAGAGAGAGAGAAAGAATATATATATATAGAGAGAGAGAAAGAATATATATATATAGAGAGAGAGAAAGAATA
Organism: Euprymna scolopes; assembly: GCF_053919585.1. Classification (NCBI taxonomy): domain Eukaryota; kingdom Metazoa; phylum Mollusca; class Cephalopoda; order Sepiida; family Sepiolidae; genus Euprymna; species Euprymna scolopes. The sequence continues at coordinate 96,146,860 of NC_136508.1, read as the reverse complement.
TATATATATATAGAGAGAAAGAATATATATATATAGAGAGAGAGAGAATATATATATATATATAGAGAGAGAAAGAATATATATATATATAGAGAGAGAAAGAATATATATATATAGAGAGAGAGAGAAAGAATATATATATATATAGAGAGAGAGAGAAAGAATATATATATATAGAGAGAAAGAATATATATATATATATATAGAGAGAAAGAATATATATATATATAGAGAGAGAAAGAATATATATATATATAGAGAGAGAGAAAGAATATATATATATATAGAGAGAGAGAAAGAATATATATATATATAGAGAGAGAAAGAATATATATATATAGAGAGAGAGAAAGAATATATATATAGAGAGAAAGAATATATATATATATATATAGAGAGAGAGAAAGAATATATATATATATATAGAGAGAGAAAGAATATATATATATATATAGAGAGAGAAAGAATATATATATAGAGAGAGAGAGAGAAAGAATATATATATATATAGAGAGAGAGAAAGAATATATATATATAGAGAGAGAGAGAGAGAAAGAATATATATATATATATAGAGAGAGAAAGAATATATATATAGAGAGAAAGAATATATATATATATAGAGAGAGAGAAAGAATATATATATATATAGAGAGAGAAAGAATATATATATATATAGAGAGAGAAAGAATATATATATAGAGAGAAAGAATATATATATATATAGAGAGAGAAAGAATATATATATAGAGAGAGAGAGAGAAAGAATATATATATAGAGAGAGAAAGAATATATATATAGAGAGAGAAAGAATATATATATATATAGAGAGAGAGAGAGAAAGAATATATATATATATAGAGAGAGAAAGAATATATATATAGAGAGAAAGAATATATATATATATAGAGAGAGAGAAAGAATATATATATATATAGAGAGAGAAAGAATATATATATATAGAGAGAGAGAAAGAATATATATAGAGAGAGAAAGAATATATATATATAGAGAGAGAGAAAGAATATATATATAGAGAGAGAGAGAGAAAGAATATATATATATATATATAGAGAGAGAAAGAATATATATATATAGAGAGAGAGAAAGAATATATATATATATAGAGAGAGAAAGAATATATATATATATAGAGAGAGAAAGAATATATATATAGAGAGAAAGAATATATATATATATAGAGAGAGAGAAAGAATATATATATATATATAGAGAGAGAGAGAAAGAATATATATAGAGAGAGAAAGAATATATATATAGAGAGAGAGAGAAAGAATATATATATAGAGAGAGAGAGAAAGAATATATATATATAGAGAGAGAGAGAGAATATATATATATATAGAGAGAGAGAAAGAATATATATATATATATAGAGAGAAAGAATATATATATATAGAGAGAGAGAAAGAATATATATATAGAGAGAGAGAGAAAGAATATATATATATATAGAGAGAGAAAGAATATATATATAGAGAGAGAGAAAGAATATATATATATATATAGAGAGAGAAAGAATATATATATATATAGAGAGAGAGAATATATATATATATAGAGAGAGAGAAAGAATATATATATATATAGAGAGAGAAAGAATATATATATATAGAGAGAGAAAGAATATATATATATAGAGAGAGAGAGAAAGAATATATATATATATATATAGAGAGAGAAAGAATATATATATATATAGAGAAAGAATATATATATATAGAGAGAGAAAGAATATATATATATATAGAGAGAGAAAGAATATATATATATAGAGAGAGAGAGAAAGAATATATATATATATAGAGAGAGAGAAAGAATATATATATATAGAGAGAGAGAAAGAATATATATATATATATAGAGAGAGAAAGAATATATATAGAGAGAGAAAGAATATATATATAGAGAGAAAGAATATATATATATATAGAGAGAGAGAAAGAATATATATATATATATATAGAGAGAGAAAGAATATATATATATATAGAGAGAGAGAAAGAATATATATATATATAGAGAGAGAGAAAGAATATATATATATATATAGAGAGAGAGAGAAAGAATATATATATATATAGAGAGAGAAAGAATATATATATAGAGAGAAAGAATATATATATATAGAGAGAGAGAGAAAGAATATATATATATATAGAGAGAGAAAGAATATATATATAGAGAGAGAGAGAAAGAATATATATATAGAGAGAAAGAATATATATATATATATAGAGAGAGAAAGAATATATATATATAGAGAGAGAGAGAAAGAATATATATATATAGAGAGAGAGAGAGAAAGAATATATATATATATATATAGAGAGAGAGAAAGAATATATATAGAGAGAGAAAGAATATATATATATATAGAGAGAGAAAGAATATATATATATATAGAGAGAGAAAGAATATATATATATATATAGAGAGAGAGAAAGAATATATATATATAGAGAGAGAGAAAGAATATATATATAGAGAGAGAGAGAAAGAATATATATATATATATAGAGAGAAAGAAAGAATATATATATAGAGAGAGAGAAAGAATATATATATATATAGAGAGAGAGAATATATATATATATAGAGAGAGAGAAAGAATATATATATAGAGAGAGAGAGAAAGAATATATATATATAGAGAGAGAAAGAATATATATATATACAGAGAGAGAGAAAGAATATATATATATATATAGAGAGAGAAAGAATATATATATATATAGAGAGAGAAAGAATATATATATATAGAGAGAGAAAGAATATATATATATAGAGAGAGAAAGAATATATATATATAGAGAGAGAGAAAGAATATATATATATAGAGAGAGAGAGAGAAAGAATATATATATATATATAGAGAGAGAAAGAATATATATATATATAGAGAGAGAAAGAATATATATATATAGAGAGAGAGAAAGAATATATATATAGAGAGAGAGAGAAAGAATATATATATAGAGAGAAAGAATATATATATATATAGAGAGAGAGAAAGAATATATATATATATAGAGAGAGAGAAAGAATATATATATATATAGAGAGAGAAAGAATATATATATATAGAGAGAGAAAGAATATATATATATATATAGAGAGAGAAAGAATATATATATATATATAGAGAGAGAGAATATATATATATATATATAGAGAGAGAAAGAATATATATATATATAGAGAGAGAAAGAATATATATATATAGAGAGAGAAAGAATATATATATATAGAGAGAGAAAGAATATATATATATATAGAGAGAGAGAAAGAATATATATATATATATAGAGAGAGAAAGAATATATATATATATAGAGAGAGAAAGAATATATATATAGAGAGAGAAAGAATATATATATATATAGAGAGAGAGAGAAAGAATATATATATAGAGAGAGAGAGAAAGAATATATATAGAGAGAGAAAGAATATATATATATATAGAGAGAGAAAGAATATATATATATAGAGAGAGAGAAAGAATATATATATAGAGAGAGAGAGAAAGAATATATATATATATAGAGAGAGAAAGAATATATATATATATAGAGAGAGAAAGAATATATATATATAGAGAGAGAGAAAGAATATATATATAGAGAGAGAAAGAATATATATATATATATAGAGAGAGAAAGAATATATATATATAGAGAGAGAAAGAATATATATATATAGAGAGAGAGAAAGAATATATATATATATATATATATAGAGAGAGAGAGAGAGAGAAAGAATATATATATATATAGAGAGAGAGAGAAAGAATATATATATATATATAGAGAGAGAGAGAGAAAGAATATATATATATATATAGAGAGAGAGAGAGAAAGAATATATATATATATATATAGAGAGAGAGAGAGAGAAAGAATATATATATATATAGAGAGAGAGAGAGAAAGAATATATATATATAGAGAGAGAGAGAGAGAAAGAATATATATATATATATATAGAGAGAGAAAGAATATATATATATAGAGAGAGAAAGAATATATATATATATAGAGAGAGAGAGAAAGAATATATATATATATAGAGAGAGAGAGAAAGAATATATATATATAGAGAGAGAGAGAGAAAGAATATATATATATATATATATATATAGAGAGAGAGAGAGAAAGAATATATATATATATAGAGAGAGAGAGAGAGAGAAAGAATATATATATATATATATAGAGAGAAGTATATATATATATATATATATATATATATATATATATATATATAAAAAGAGAATGAGAGAGAAAAAGTCTACAGAGATCTTTGAACTTAGGCGAAGAGGTTAGTCAATGAGCTTTTTTTGTTTATTCGTGATATTTTCAAGTGTCACGTCGCTCCCACCCCCCTAAAAACAATTTGTGTAATATATATATATATATATATATATATATATATATATATATATATATATATATATATATATATATATATAAAAAGCATAAATTGTCGTTGAAAAACATTCGGATGTGTCAAATGTTAAATTGTTTGAATGATACGATGGTGACTGGTAACAATATATACAGGATGTATTTATCCAGGATATGAACACATTGGCAGGGGTTACTTGGCATTGCCTGGGTTAAACAGAGATAACCTCACACCCAACAATATAAGGACTAAGCATAACTTATTACGCTTGACATAGTCTCTTTGTCCTTGATGTGGCTATTTTGGATGATGATATCGCTTTTAGGGATTGACAAGAATTACACCAAGAATTGATATAAATTGGATACAAAGTGTTGTTTTAGCGAAGGAAGAAGGTGAAATATTCGTACAGAACATTCACATTAAAATGGAAATAAATGAAATAGTGAAAGAATAGAAGGGTCACCAATTATTAAGTGCGAACTGAAGCATAAACAGTTTTGTAAATTAAAAATTGAAGAAAAATAACATTTTTATATAAGAGATAAGAATATAAAAGTTACTTTTAATTATGAAAATGTTCACTTTTCTTTTTTTCTTTTTTTTGTTTTTTTACAAGGTGGTCACCACTTATCAAGGCCCGGAACCACTCAGGGATAAGGGTTATTGTAAGTTCAGTACGTTAGTGTGGAGATTTAATAACGTGTCTACTTAAGTGGATGGTTCATCAGGAATTTGTTTACATTGGACTTGAAGACATCCAGGTTGTAGTCAGGTGGGGAGCAGGCAGGCGGAACAGTTCCACAGGCGTGCAGTTCTAAGAAAGAAGCTTTGTTCATGGAATCCACGTTTTGATTTAGGCATAGATAAAGAGTGAGGAAAGTTTTTGACAGTGGATTCAGCTAGACGGGTGCTTTTCGTAAAAGATTGGCGAGGGGGAACCAGATTGGAGCTCAGACGAGCACCTGCCATAGAAATAACGATAAAACAAGGATAGGCTTGCAACGTCTCTTCTGTGGGAGAGAGGTTGCAGGGAAGAGAAAAGGGCATCCCCCACTAAGGCACAAAGTCTATTTTGTATTCTGTCAAGACAGGATAGGCTGTTTTTAGCAGCTCCTGCCCAGATATGGCAACAGTATTCCATCCTTGGACGTACTTGGCTTTTATATAGATAGAGAATTGCATCAGTAGTGAGATATCATCTGGAGCGACCTTGGCAACAGATTTGATGTAAGTGTTCCATTTCAGATCAGGAGTGAAGGTCAAGCCCAGAAGCTTGTCAAAACATGGAGCCTCCCCAAGACGAGAGCCATCCATTTCAATTGATGCCAGATGGGGATCAGAGCGTTGATGATGCAAAGATAGGAGTTTAGTTTTGGATGCATTAAAGGTAACCAGCCACGTCTTCCCCCACTGAACCATGCGCTCGAGATCAGGAGAGAGAATCAGAAAGAGCTTTGTCATTTACAGCCTTTGATGTGTTGCCATAGATGGTTGTCATCAGCATAGATGTCAACGAATGATTTAAGTATGTGTTTAGGGAGATCATTGATATAGATCAGGAAGAGAGTTGGGCCCAGGATGGACCCTTGAGGGACTCCAGCATTAATACTGCAGGCCTCTGATTTTTGTCCATCAACCACTACTCTTATGAGCCTATCAGAGAGAAATGATTTAATGATAGAGAGAACATTTCCAGTTATACCGTACCTGGAAATCTTGTGAAGTAGGCCTTTATGCCATACCCTGTCGAAGGCCTTTGATATGTCAAGAGCAATTGCCCTAGAAAAGAAGCCTTTGTCAAGAGATTCGCTAATCCTATGAGATATAACCGTTAGCACATCTGCTGTAGATCTTGCAGAAAGGAAATCATATTGCGTGTCACTAAGAAGGTTATTCCTGCTGAGGTGGTTGACTATTTCTCTATTTAATATGGATTCCAGCAACTTACTCATGACACACAGGAGACTTATTGGTCTGTACTGAGAGGGAGATGACTTATCACCTGAGTTCTTAAATACAGGGCATACTGATGAGGTTTTCCAAGGTGTTGGAAAGCACTTCTCCTTAAGACAACGCTTCAACAGTTTCATAAGTATGGGAGCAAGTTCTGGTTGAAGCTTTTTTAACACTATAATTGGGATGCCGTCAGGGCCAGTTGCTTTACTGGAATCAAGGTTCTTGATTAGCTTGGCGACCTCATGCACAGATATTTGTATGTTACCTCGCGAGTTCTGTGTTATAGGAGGAAATATGGGGAGTTGATGGCCTTCGTCGCATAGGGTAGAATTAGCTGCAAAGTTCTTGGCAAATAGTTTGGCCTTGTCTGAAGCTGACGAAATTACCTCTGGTTCATTGATAATGGTTGGGATAGAACGCACACTTCTGTTCAGGATCCTATTTGCTATTTGCCAGAACTGGTGGGAACCAAGCCGTTGATCAGCTACTTTGGATTTAATGGACTGGGCATATAGCTCTCTTGCATTTTTTTATTACTCTTTTACAGTGGTTGCTGGCGTTCCTGAAAGCAGCTTTAGTCTCAATGCATCTATTACGTTGGTAGCTATGGAAAAAGTGATTTCTGTGCGTGATGGCAGCAGCACATTCTGGAGAGAACCATGGCTGACTGTTAGGTTTTTGTTGGAATTTTTTTTATGGTATGAATCTGTCTATGCCTACAATTAACCATTCGGTCAGGTCTGATACTATAGAGGACACATCCTTTTTAAACATGGAATGCAGGGGTAGATCAGATATAAATGTACGGAAGCTATCCCAGTCAGCCATGGAGTATCGGTATACAGTACAGTGGAGGGATACGTCTGGGGACTTATTACATGCAAACTTGTTTGGGTAACGAAAGTTAAATAATCACATTCAAAATGTTCATGTGAATAGTATGTCTATGTGAATATTTGGTGGTGTAGCATTGTGTATGTATGTGCGTTGGTTTACCTTATTCTTGTGTATACCTGTGAGTAGCAATTCGTTTCTGTTCACGTGACTGTATGTAAGAATGTGTGAAAAATGAAAAAAAAACCTGTATGTGAGTCATTGAAGCGATCCTTTTCACCTTGCTTTCTTCAGTCAAAGGCACACGATGGGGTTAGGGTTAGGATTAGGATGAGCAGACGTTCTGAGGGTTCTTCTGTAGCCAGTTGGTGAAATCTCTTTATTCGAATTTTTTTTTCTGTTTGTTTTAAAGAAGTTTAAACGAAGTGGAGAAAGAAAGAATAATAATTAGTCATTTGCTTTTTAGCGTTCATTTGAATCGTGTCTTAGTTTGACTACACACTCCCTGTAACGTTTTTTATGTTTCAATATCAAAAAAAATAGATGAGTGTTCTTGGGTTAAAAGATGTAGAACAGTTGAGACAGCAGTTATTTGACAGAGAAAAGCCAAGGGAAACATGAATAAAACGAAGTGATGAAAATCGACCTGAGAGAAAAGTTATAAATACCTGGCTAGATTGGTTAGTTTTCAAATAAATATCTTTAAACCGTTCAGAATATGCCAGCATATAAAACGGACGTTAAAGAGAATATGAAGATGAATATAGCAAATGTATTATTTCATTAACCGATTTTATTTCGTATTTTAATTGCAAGTAAAAATATTACCATGCAACTCTGCCCGAAAGGAGACTAATTTATGATATAATCACACATATTTGACTGTGGTGCGTGCGTATCGGTAGATAGCCAAAAACCTGAACTGCAACCATTAAGAAGGATTTAGCTGAATTCTCAGGTTCACAAGTGGTTGGCCTTTGGCAGTTGAAGCATGATTAGGTTACCATCTTGTGCAACCTTGCTCAGTATTACCGTGCATGGATTGCCATGATTTTGGATGTGGTTCAGGCCAGAATAGTCTGTTCAACCTAATCAAGATGTACACTGTTGCAGCAACAACAACAAACTGCCACTTTTAAATATTCTAAGCCGTTCGTGGTTGTCAATTTAACATTCCAGTCACTATAAACATTGAAATTAAAGATGACTGCACAATCACACATAATATTAAACGATCATCCATCAAATGTCATGTAGACAATGTGAGTTTTTTTTTTTTTTTTTTAAGCACGATTGAAAAACGTCATCTAATACTGGACACTCCTGTACAAAGATTTTGATGTAAAATAATCTTTGGATTCTTTGAAATCCTGTTCTTATTTCGAGTGTTATTTTCAATGTTTTAGTCAATGTAACCTCTGACCTAAATTTGACATTTTGTGCAAGTTCTATGGGATTGGTCCGGCATCAGTGAGGCTCTTAATATTTTCTGGTCCATCACAGGAAAAGTAAAAAAAAGAAACAATCAGCGGTGCTCAGAACAGGTGCAACACCATAACCTTTTCCTTCGGTATTTTAATTAATATCATTTATTTTAATTTTTTTCTTTTTTTTCTTTTACATTCAAAACAGAACCATAACATGTTTCATTTTTTTCTTTCAAAGTAAAATGCCAAGAATAAACGACCATAGATACAATTTCCTATATACAAAAAAAAAATAATAAATATAAAAACGGTTTGGTACATCCTCACATTTGCTAATATATACTATATAACAGCAAAACATTAAACACAGTAATATATTATTTAACATTTAACAGCATTTTCTTATGCCTTTGATATCATGACGACGGATTTTTTTTTTTTTTTTTTTTTTTAGTAATTTCCTGTCCGTTGTATTTATATTTTAATATGAACTCCATTTTTCAATTCATTGAGTTGAAATATAAAATGAATCTATCCAGTTTCCTAAAAATATTTAAAGGAATCTTACAAATTCTTATTTTTTCTACTGAATCTAATATGTTCAGCCTTTTACTGTATTTATTTATTTATTTTTTTTTTTTACAGTGATCACCACTTATCAAGGCCCGGAAGCCACTCAGGGATAAGGGTTATTGCAAGTACATTACGTTAGTGTGGAGATTTGATGAAGTGTTTACTTAAGGGGGCGGTTCATTAGGAATTTGTTAACGTTGGACTTGAAGACATCAAAGTTGTAGTCCGGTGGGAAGCAGGCAGACGGAACAGAGTTCCACAGGCGTGCAGTTCTAAGAAAGAAGCTTTGTTCATGGAATCCACGTTTAGATTTAGGCACAGATAAAGAGTGGGGGAAATTTTTCACAGTGGATTCAGCTAGATGGGTGTTTTTCGTGAAAGATTGGCGAGGGGAGACCAGAGATTGGAGTTCAGACGAGCACCTGCCATGGAAATAACGATAAAACAAGGATAGGCTCGCAACGTCTCTTCTGTGGGAGAGAGGTTGCAGGGTAGAGAAAAGGGCATCCCCCACTAAGCCACGAAGTCTATTTTGTACTCTGTCAAGACAGGATAGGCTGTTTTTAGCAGCTCCTGCCCAGATATGGCAATAGTATTCCATCCTTTTTATAATATATTCCATTCTTATATGCACGTGCCTATATATCCTGATATAATGGAATTCTCTTGAAGAAATATTACCTTAGATTTTTATCATTGCCTCGCATTATTTTGGACAATTACGGTTTTCTCCAGAATGCCATTTCAAGGACCTTACATGAACAATTTATAAAGTTTGGACTTTTTCTTTTTTTTTTACTTTTCCCCTATAAATTTTTTTCCTCTTACTCATTATTTGCATTTCCATCTTATCTACCCCTGCCCATATTTGACATTTTACTTTCTCTTTTTAACAGTTCCTAGTTCTTTATTTGCTGTTTCTATTGATTATTATAAGTATATACTTATAATTGTATATATATATATATATATATATATATATATATATATATATATATATAATGTGTGGCATCCGTCAGTCGAAACGACTATGGATCAGCGCCGTATTAAGATGTTGCCTGTATGCATCCTTTTGTGTGACTGTAGAGACCAATTCTTGATTTGCATAGTCTGCCACAGCCTTGACATACGAAGGTTGTTATGCAATTTACCGCTTCGTCCGGCTGTTCCGCCTGTACACTCACTCTTCTCCTAGCTCTCTTTGCAGCGTTTTCAACATGGAGGGTCCTCTCGCTGATGATAATCCCCTGGCGTATCATTTTCCTCCAGGCAGTTCTGTCAGCTGCAGAGGCTTCCCATGTATTCCTGTCCACCGAGAAAGCCTTCATGTCATGCTTGCAGACATCCCTGTAGCGAAGATGGGGTCGCCCCCTCTTCGCTACAGGGATGTCTGCAATATATATATATATATATATATATATATTTCATTTCTAATCTAAATGTTCCTAAGTCGTTTTTTTTGTATATCTTTTTATTTGTATATTGTTGGCTTTTCTCTTCTGATGAGAAGCATTTAGCTTCAAAATGTCATAGCCTAAAGAGGTTTTTCTTTTTTTCTCCTCTTTCCTTATTGATCTTATATGTGTGTGCAAGAAAGAGAACGCATTCTACAATCGAACATATCCTCCACAAAATAAAAAAATGGTTAAGTCTATGATTGTTTAAACACTTTTTTTATTTTTGTAAAGAACGCATATTGTCACTAAAGTGCAGGAGGCTACTGTGATAGAAATAAGATTATTATAGTGTTACTAGTTATTCCTACATATATACACACGTGTATATATGTAGTAATATGTAGTAATATAGAGTAATAACATTTAACACTATAAAAATCTTACACCTATTACAGTAGCCTCCTGCACTTTAGTTATTATATGCATTTTTTACATAAATGTTTAAACAATCATAGATTTAACCATTTTTTAAAAAATTCCTTGAGTGGCCTCTTGGCCTTGATAATGTGGTGATGCCTATGTAAAAAAAAAAAAAGAAAAAAGCATATGTTTAACTGTAGATTACTCTTTTTCACACTCGCTCACACACTATTACTCCACATGGTTGTTTTCAGATGTCTGTTGACATTGACCTTTAACCTGCCGCAGCCAAAACTGTTTGTTATCGGAAATGCCATTCAGTAAAAAGCAGAAATAAAAACTCCTCTTTGTGATTAGTTTAACTTTTGCGAAACAGTAATTGGCTGGAACTTTACTACTTCCGGTTTTAACTTGACTTTTGTACTTGTATTTTTTTCTCTCTTCTTTTTACTCTTTCGCCTCTTTCCCATTGCGGCTTCACTTCTTATAAAATCGTTGACATTGTGAACCGTTGTCGCTATTAAATACTCATTATTCCCAAAGAATATTCAAATCATTCTCATCATTTTTACGGGAGTTTGTTTTCTGCCTGGCAGTTATATTTTGCCTTGCAAAATCGTTCTTTTTTGGAATCGGTATCCTTCGATTCGGAATAGTGGCATAAACGGTCCCCACTAATTGCATTTAATTTGATCCATAAACATGAAATACCAATGAAACGAGATAATTTCAATTTCTTTTTAAGCTTGAGTCTTAAATGTTAGACATTTTCTAGAATCAAAATCATATAATGGATTTTAATCAAAATTAGAATAATAATTCTAGACATAAGTTTTAGTAGGACTATATCTTCAATTTAGTCTTTGTAAGGTCACATACAAGTGGTGATAAATTGATCAGTTTGTGGAATTAATTTTACCCATCTTGGGACGGGTATTATTCTAGTGTGTCTGTATGTGTGTGTGTGTGTGTGTGTATATATATATATATATATATATATATATATATATATAGTGCAAAACTTTGTTGAAATTCAAGGAGTTTATCTTTTTTATAACTTTCGTTTATTTTCTGCTGGATTTTTTCATTACAGCTGTCTCGTTAGCGAGAAGACAATTTTATGATTAATGGGTCCATAAAAATATCCTGTCACCAACTTCTTTAGATGATTTTTCCAACACCAAAGATGGTGGAAGTGTTGAAGCGCGGCTTTGGAATTCCTTTTCTCCAAATACCATGTTTATCATGTAAAAAATATACTTTTTGTTGTTAAAATCGAATGGAAAAATCATTTGAAGTTATGATGTGTATTAGGTTTGGTTTATTCTATAATTTATTTAATATTAAAGTACAATTATTCTATAATTTATTTAATATTAAAGTACAATTATTCTATAATTTATTTAATATTAAAGTACAATTTCTCCAAGCATCATTTGTACTTAATTTATAAATAGTAAAACTTATCTCGCATATTTTTAAATTTTTAATCTTTTTTGTAAAACTTTACTTGCATATTTATTTTTTTTAATTAAAAGGAAAATATTTATTTTTGTAAGCCACCATTCGCCGCGGCATAGAGTATTATTGCCACATCTAACCTAGTTCATCTACCACTTGCCTGTCATTCTTAGAGTCCCAAAAAGAGTCTCAAATCTAATACGTTGTGCACTGTTGGCTAAGCTCCAACTTTTGTCCCATCGGCACAATGTTGCATCCTTGTCTGTTATACAGCAGAATGTGATCACAGCACTTGTTCCCCCTCGACGTACATACTCTCGGCTAACCAAACAAGCAGCAAAATCCTACCCTTTCACTATTGAGGTCTGTAGATGCGAAAAGGCCTTCTACTCTAATAGTTTCCTTCCTTGGACTTAGACTTTAAAATTGCTCTCCTATGTTTCCTGCATTCCTGATGGTACTGGCATGCAGAATGTTAACTGTTCAATTTCTCACAATTCCTAGTAAACATAATCCCAAATAGGATCTCATTATGCCTTGTTTGAGATGAAAATGTTTTTTACAAAAAAAAAAAAAAAAAAAAGACAAAAAAAATTTTTTTTTTTTTTTTCTTACTTGGATTTTTTTTCTGGTTTTTACAGTAAAATTTACCTGTCATCTGACAACAGTACAACATCAGTTTTTAATGATAAAGATAAATGATTTCCTACTCCCCCAAGTATCACGATGTAGATCTGCTGGTTTTTATGATAGTTTGCTTGACAATGGACTGCTTACTTTATTGAGAAGATTTGCACTTGAGTTCAACAATAAGACGTCTTTTTTTTGGGGGGTCAGGGTCTCTTATAGTATAAACAAGCTGGTGCTGTTGTTAGTGCAAATAAGGTTGTTTATGCAATTGAGATTAAAAGGTGAAAAGTCAGATGGACGTGGCTGACCTCATCTTCCTTGAATGGATTAACCTTCAGAACAATCTGTTGAAATTTAATAACAAAATAAGCATCTCTCCCCCTCCCTTCCCCCCTCTCTCTCTCTCCCACCATTTGATTCGTAATTCATTTGGAAGTTGAGTGAGGTTAATGTTGGTCACTAAAAATTGAAATCTGGAAGTCATTGGTGACGGATCGCATACCTCAACTCTTGAGTTTTATACTTCTTCTTAAATGTTAAAATAAAAGAATATATTTTTATAAAAAAAAACATACGGTGTAAACTTATTTCATACAGCATTTCATTCTCGCACCAAAGGTTCCTGCCCATAGAATTAATGACAATTAAAACCCTGCCACTAATACCCCAAGAGAGGACCAATAAAACAGACATAACAGACGTCATATTTAAAGGGGATGTGCCTTTTTTTTTTTTTTTACATAGGCATCACCACATTATCAAGGCCCAGAGACCACTCAAGGATAAGGGTTAAAGAGTGTACAGTAGAAATTGGACAATATAGTAACCATTAGTAATGAAAAATTGGTAAATTTGATAACTTATATGGAACGGCTCATCAAGAACTTATTTACGTTAGACTTGAACACAACCATATTGTAGTCAGCTATATAGATAGAGGTTGCAAGGAGGAGAAAAGGACATCTCCTACGAGGTTACGAAGTCTATTTTGAACTCTATCAAGGCAGGCCAAGTCCTTTCTAGCAGCTCCTGCCCAGATGTGGCAACAGTATTACATCCTTGGACGTACCTGGCTCTTATATAGATAAAGAATAGCATCAGCAGTGAGATATCCACTGGATTGGTAGAAGTATCTCACCATTTTTCCAGCGGCCTTGGCAACAGATTTGATGTACGTGCCTATTGTTTTATTGCGTGTAACACTTGGAGAGCTGGTGTGCAGTGCCCAGGACATAACAACCATTCCAGAATATCCCCAAGTTACACTCTTCAGAAAACGATTAGGTTAAAACACGTTTCTGACATGTGCCATCTGTATAGAAATTATCGACATTTTGGTAAAAGTTAACAAACATGTCAGTTAATGGAACTTGTTACGCTTTGTTCGTCCTGTCACTCTTATCCGTTTCCTCATTTGATTATTTATTTTCCGCACATGTACTCTCAACATATGTCATCTCACAACAGCTGTTACAAAATGGAATATTAATATAGCTAGTGGAACCCATGGAAATTCCATGGTGGTTTGTATCTTTATTTGTATAATTTATGTTTCAGAAATTTTGAGATGTAATTTGACAATTTGTATTATTCAAACTACTGTTCTCATCTTGGATGTTATTCCTTTCAGCTGATGTAACCCCCGATCTTCAAGTGCATCTTCTCAAACTCTAGAAGCTGTACGGAATTTGGAATGGAACCCTTTATTTAAACAATGGGGTTAACTTTATTCAGCCATAATGGTATTCTTTTTGAAATAAATGTCTGTCAAGGTCAATACTATTATAAAGAAATGACCCTTCTTTTTCCATAAAAATATTTATCATTTCGAATTATATTTATCTCGAAATAAGAGGTCAAGTGTTATAAAAAGCAACTTCAGCCTCTGTTAGAGGCTCCTTTGTTTGGATTTGAAACTGACATTCTGTCATAAATATAGAAATGAATATCACACTTTTATTTTTCATGTTTCTTAATAGAGTACTCTGGAGTTGTTTCCCACTAACCTACTGGAATCGGACCTATAAAAAAATCTTAATCTATATATATAAAAGAGAAAATGTATGTATGTATGTACGCTTTTCCTCGATGTCCACAAAAAGTTTCTTTCAGAGAAGCGCTCGCTCGCTTCACAACTTAAAACTTTTTATATCATCTATAAATTGTAATATCTCACACTTAACCACGGAGCTCACTTGTCTATTTAATTTTATTGACTTTCAAACGTTAATTATTCGACATTTCCCACATCGGCATGCGTTACATTTGGTTTTCGGTTTAAACAAAAAGTGAAACTCGACTCTAATTACTGGCCCGCGCGCCCTCCGGGGCCCGGGCGACAAGATCAAAGTGTAGTATCTCTTCCGACAGATACTGCAAGCAAAGACCAGATGTGGGGGCAACCCCACATACCTGACCTTTAACCAGCTCCCATTTCCCACCTCTCGGGAGCTGGTCCCCTTTTTCTCTTCCCCCTCCCTTCACTCCTCACATTAAAAATTGGCCTTGTGCCTAATTTGCTTGGTGGAGGAGTAAATAAATACCTACTGGCCGAAAGCCAGTGGTCTCTAGAGAGCTAAGTAACGTTTGGTCAATGTCGACTTCGTCATATCAGACGGTAGCTTTCATTTCAAGACGATACGCTCCCCCTAATAAACAGGGAGCGGGTTTTTAAAAACAAACAAACCGATTTAATGTACCTCATTAAAAACTGTTCCGCACAAAATGCTAACTGCTGAATACCTATCGCCGTCACATCAATCAAAAACGCGCACCTGTTTTTTTTTTTTTCACACTTTACTATTTTCCAACTGCGCGTTAAGGCTTCGTTATTTTTTTTCACTGGCACCTGTTTTTTTTTTTTTTTTTCACTGGCACCTGTTTTTTTTTTTTTTTCACTGGCACCTGTTTTTTTTTTTTCACATTTCGGGGTTTTTTTTCACACACACCTACAAACACCTGGGCAACGCCGGGTACCCCTCACTAGTCTTTAATAAAAACAGAAGACTATGGCTATGACAACATGCCTTGTAAAAAATAGTCTG
Organism: Euprymna scolopes; assembly: GCF_053919585.1. Taxonomy (NCBI): domain Eukaryota; kingdom Metazoa; phylum Mollusca; class Cephalopoda; order Sepiida; family Sepiolidae; genus Euprymna; species Euprymna scolopes. Next base: position 96,130,686 of record NC_136508.1, on the reverse strand, counting down.
TATTTTCTTGAGAAAGACACTTATGGATTAAAAATAAGAATTTAAATAAATATATTTAAAAAGAAAATCTTTATTTTGACATCTCTGAACCGTTATATTTTTCAAATGTCAATGCATTCAAACGGTGGAAAAACTTTCTACTTCATAAATACTTAAAATAACTGTCCAAGCGAAGTAAGAGGTCAAGTGTTATAAAAAGCAACTGGCATAAGCAATAACACAAAAGCGTTTCGTCTGATTCACTTTCTGTTGACAAGTGATCTCCATATTAATTGATTTAAAGTAACATGCATGTACATGACCCACTTTCTCCATGAGCCATGTGACGATCATCCGCTTGCATACTGTGTCAGACTGAACCAGAATATGAATCAGCAAGTTTTGATGTTTTGATTTTTTTTTTTTTTTTTTTTTTTTTTGCATCAGATTTTTTCCCAAACATAAAGTTATTCACGAGAAAAACTACTGGTTAGTAATGACTGGAGTTCGTGAACTTACTTAGAACTTATATGTAAACTAGCATGGCTACTTGGCAATGCCTGGGGTGAAAGTGTAATCTATATATTAATATCATAGTACCTTTGACGTATGTACGTCCGTCCGTCACGGTTTCCAGATTATATTATTCGATCGGGAGATTCTATTTATTAAAAAGAAATGATTAACATATAATGAACATTAAATTAGCGTATCTATATAATAATTTAATGTTCGTTTTAGAATGAATATAGCAATTTGTGACTGCATTAAAGAATTTGATCAACGATACCAAAGAAGCATGAAATACAAGATGAGTTCGCTGGACGCTGTACTAGCATGCCAGCTTTTGGATAATGTAAATTTAGCCAACCAGCAAAGCCTGACAGCATATGCATCAAATGAAATGCTATGACAGGATAAAGTCTGCCGTGAAGAGAATTTTTGGTGACATTCTGAACAAACAAAACATGGTCACACAATCACAAAGTCAAAATGCTAACATTGTGGTGATTGAGCAAGAGACAGCATTATTTACGGATCGGGGTAAGAAGCTGTGAGATTAACTGTAGCCCTCGGCGCAAGAGAGTCCGTGTGTGCCTGGCGTGCGGGGTGGTGGCTGATCCTGTGGTCGGGGCAGCGGAAGAAAGAGTTCCAAGATGGCGCCTACCTGCTTTTATTAGAGACGGAATCTCGCAGGATCGCAAATTAGCTAGGCCATCTTGAGGAATAAAAATCTGTCCATTGGAGGTGCGAGGCAGTCGGGTTCTGACGTTCGTGGCGATCAGTACAGTGACCGTTGGGTTCCGTTAGTGACTGTTGGGTTCCGTTTCTATTCGTGCAGTCAGCTGAGCTTTGTTAATTACCTTCGCGCCGTGGCTGTCATTGTTTGTTGGTTCGCTGTGTGTTGCCGTGGTTCTTCAGTGAAATGCTTCGTCGCCCACCATGAGACTCCCCGTCTCCAACACGTCGGAAACTACACAAGATACTCTTACAGAAGCATAAACCACATCATTCTTTTTCAAAACCAGATGACAGCGTTGAAGGAACCAATCCGCCTGACAGGTATGAGGAAACGAGTAGATGCCAGATTTGTGAAAGCATGTAGCATTGGTGGAAAGAATCTCCGCATAGAAATGAGTCAACAGAATTTACAGAAAATTTTAATTTGGACAAAAATGATTGCCGATAGACGAATGCAGCATCACATTTTTTATGCAGAACAATGCTTCCAAAAATGGAATTTTTGTTATGGAATCATTACATTATCTAGATAGTATGAAGTGTAATATTGCGTAAGAGTCACAAGCCTTTTCATTTTGGTAACGGTAAAATGTAAATTCTTTCAAGAAAGTTTTTTTTTTTTTACACAGTGATCACCACTTATCAAGGCCCGGAAGCCACTCAGGGATAAGGGTTATTGCAAGTACATTAAGTTAGTGAGGAGATTTGCTGAAGTGTTTACTTATGGGGGCGGTTCATTAGGAATTTGTTAACATTGGACTTGAAGACATCCAAGTTGTAGTCCGGAGGGAAGCAGGCAGACGGAACAGATTTCCACATGCGTGCAGTTCTAAGAAAGAAGCTTTCTTCATGGAATCCGCGTTTTGATTTAGGCACAGATAAAGAGTGGGGGAAATTTTTCACAGTGGATTCAGATAGACGGGTGTTTTTCGTGAAAGATTGGCGAGGGGGGACCAGAGATTGGAGTTCAGACGAGCATCTGCCATGGAAATAACGATAAAACAAGGACAGGCTCGCAACGTCTCTTCTGTGGGAGAGAGGTTGCAGGGTAGAGAAAAGGGCATTTTAAGTTATTTTACCTGCTAAAATAAGTGATGTAACGGACCAGGGTATATTAATACCCTAGCTCGCCACAAGAAAATAATGAAACGAATGGAATTGAAGGAAACAAAGATTCAATTGATGGATAAGATAAACATCGTTTATTTACTGTTGAAAGAATGAACCTTTTAGTTATAACATGTGTTCATGTCCACGCGTGTGTAACCAATGTTCGTTGCGGGTCTGGTGTTGTAGAAAGAAAAGAAAATGTGTGTTCATCTCAAGTTCGGGTCTCTATCATTTGTTCGCGCGTGGGAATTGAAGTGAGTAATGTAATAGAACGAGAAATGGCTGTCCATCGTGTAGACAAAGAAGAGGATAGAGGCTTGTCGTCAGTCAGCTACGCGAAGGTGTTCTCAGGGACCAGTAGTAGATAGATAGAGAAAGAGTGAGAATGTGTACATACGGTCTGTTAGCTCGTGCCACATACATAGTAGCAAGTGGGTGTGACGCACGCGGTCGGTCCATAGACCGACCGATCAGCACGAAAGCTGGTCCTAAAGAGAAAGAAGCCGGTTGTTGCTCTCTCTTTTATACTCGTTTCCGGTGGTCTTTTGCGCATGGGTATATTTCCTTAGAACGCGGAAGTGACGTCGTCCATATGTGCGTTCGTGTGCGCGTGTGTGAGTACATGTGTGTACATTAGCGTGAGTGTATGTACGCGAACGTGAATATATGTACGTGTGTGGACGTGAGCGCATATGTTTGTGTGTGCGTATGTATATGACAAGTAATATAGCTTGAAATGTGAACGCGTGTTTTTGTGCGAGACTTGAAAAGGTTCGCACAGTGATACTGGATGCAATGGAAGTTGTTGATGTGGATATCCCACTTCTATTAAGTAAACGTTGATGAATGACTATAATAATAAAAAAAAAACATTGCAGAGAACTAAAATATTATTAAAGGGCCGAAACAATTGTACACTTCTATAGTAAATAAAACTGAACCTTTTTTTTTTTTTTCTTTTAAGATGAGCATAAAAATGAGTGTCTTTTTCCAGTGAAGTGGTATATTATAAAAGTGTAATATATAAACAAAACCAATATGTTGGGTATCTGTGACTGAAGACAGCAGCCGCTGGAAAAGAGCAGTAAAGGCAAACTCCAAAAGGAGGGAGGAGAGAACACAGGTTAGGGTTGCAATAAAGCTCTTGTAACAACACCTACATCTGTGGCATCTGTAACAGTGTCGATTCAAGATAGGTTTTCACAGTCACAGTAGATGCTGCAATTTGGCAATGGACTAATCTAAGGCACAGAGCTCCATTGTCTTCCAAGATGTACAGATGGCCACAAGATATCTATATTTATTGTCGGTCTGATCACACTATATAACTGGTTAGGTTAAAAAAATAGGTTAGTTAAGAATTCTTTGTTTGTAGAAGTGTGTTTTGGACAAACGTGCTTAGCCACGTGAGTTGGTAACGTTTTGGAGCCACACATATTATAACTACCGGAGCTCCCTTGAAGTAACGTTTAATAATAATTAGGATATAGAAACTTGTAATTTTTAGTTAGGCAAAGAGAACGTTTCAACAGATGTCAGTTTATAAATTCTCAAATGAAATCCAAGTCTAATAAACAGCAGTAGTAATTGTGACCCAACGGGTCATGGTTAGATTATGAAACATTCAAGTGAATATTTCGCCATCTGTGTTATCGGTTTTGATATCACAAACACATAATCATCTTGAATTCCTGTTTTTTCCAGTGACACTACAAGTATTACATTTACATCTGATTATAAATTACAACGCCCAGATTTGAACTCGCGATCATTAGATTACAAACGATGTACCTTATCTATTAAAACCCAACAAAAATACAAATAAAATTGTCACTAGTTTTTATTTCTTCCCAACCCATGAGGCGTGGTTGCAATTAGGATAGAGATTATCAAAGTGTGAAGAGAAATGTCTGGAAATTCTAAATGTTAATCTGTATTTGAAACTACAGCATTGACATGGTAAGAGAGAATTGTAGGAGCGAATCACCAGGTGAATTACAAAAAAAGACTTATAAATGAAATAGAGAAACAAGGCTGTTATAGCAATAATTTTGCATAAATAATTGCTGTTTTGATATGAAATCCTCTAAAAGTAGAAAATCTAAATTTATTTTTTTTTGTTTTAATTCCAGATTGAAAACTCCGTCATCATTTTCGAGTCGGAGTCCTAACTTTACGGCTCGACCCAAGATGTCCGCCAAGGGTTATTTTGATGCCTCTTCCTTTGATATTGCGGCTAAGGGTTATTTCAATGCTATAAAAGAGGCACTTAAACCTGAAAAGTTCCATATACAAGCGCCAACCCCTCAACTTTTACGAAAAGCTCAGCAGGCTGCAGTAGACCTGAAACGACCAATTCCTCGTGACGGTCAAGGAAGAATTCTTCCCCATCCGAGTAGAGGGAGTAAATCTGAGATCTTCAAGAAAGAAGACTTCAAAGATGTTGATCACCATGCCCTTCATGTAAGTAAAATGATTTACTGTCCTTATCATTATCATCATTGGTTTAATGTATATTTTAAATCTTTTGAGATCTTCAAGAAAGAAGACTTCAAAGATGTTGATCACCATGCCCTTCATGTAAGTAAAATGATTTACTGTCCTTATCATTATCATCATTGGTTTAATGTATATTTTACGTGATGGTTAGGTTAATTTGAAAATTTCTATCTCTGTTTCTGATTTTTGAAGATGAGGATTGATAATTCATGCTATTTGGATAATTTAGACTACTGTTCTCATGTTTAGTGTTATTTTAATGTTTTAGTCGATATAACCTCCGACCTTCTTCAAGTGTATCTTGTCAAACTCAGGAATCTGCACAGAATTTTGAATGGAACCTGTGATGCAATGGATAAAGTACTTCAGTTGTAAGTTACACTCTTCTAGAAGTTTAGGGTTCAATTCTCAGTGCGGACAAGATTCAAAGGTACAATTGCGAATTACTTAGGACTTCTGATTTTGGCTGGTAGAAAGAGAGCATGTTACTTCTGTAGATTAAATAAAGAGGTTTGTTCAAAATTCTATGCAGATTCTAGGTGTGTCTTGTTGAAACAAGACATGCCTAGAGAATGTCAGCGGTTAAATTGACTAAAACATTGTTAAAATAATAACTCAAGATGAGAATAGTAATCTAAAGAATCTAAATAATAAAAATGATTTTTTCCGTATTAAAATAGTTATTACCGCCTGTTGAAAATAAAAACACATATAATGAACTTTATATATATATTAGTAAAGGCTGAAACAAATGTTTGCTCTAATCATCAATGAAAGATTTTTTTTTGAAGAACGTAATGTGTTTTTTGTTCATGTAATGAAAAAGTGGTTAAGAAATAGTTTTATTCCTACTATTGAGCAATTTAATGGAACTTTGTGTTAAAAAGTTATATTCGAAATAGAAAATTTTGATTTTATATATATATATATATATATATATATATGTGTGTGTGTGTTGGCTATCCAGTTGTGTGTATTGAGAAATCATTTTGACAAAAGCGTACACTTGGTGACAAATGTAAGAAACAACAAAATAATTATCAAATATACCAAAAGGTCATTTGAATAAAAATTATGAACCTGACATCTTGTTTAATACCTCGGGCGTATGTACCAAGAAATCATTTTGATAAAAGCGTGCACCTGCAAGAACAATAAAATAATTATCAAATGTACCAAAAAGTTATTTGATTAAAAATTATAAACTTGAGAGAGGCATCTGCATAATAGCAAACTCAAACAGATGACAACTACTGGAGAACACACACACATGGAGAGCGATGCTAAAAAGAATGAACACCAGACCATACAAGTATGTAAAAGAAAAAAAACTTTTATTGTTTCTTGACCGCTCAATGGTGATAAGCCATGAGCGCAGCGAGTATGCTTTTGTTGTAAAATGCATGAGCTTCCCATGTTTAATGATTGTTTATTTTAACAACAATGATTTCTTATATATATATATATATATATATATATATAAGAAAAAATATATATATATTTAAAAGAGTGTAGCCATCAACAATTGTGGGTTTTTTAAAGGTTTTCATCATATTTTTATTTCAAAATATTTTTATAACGCACATGTATGTATATATATATGTGTATGTGCGTGTATGTGTGTATATATATCTTTTCCTACCTATTCTCCATCTTACTTGTGTGTGTGTGTGTGTGTGCGTATACTTATGTCTGAATGATTAAGCGCATATATACATGCGTGTTTTGGTTGGAAAAATATATATATATATATATATAAGAAAAAATAAAAATAATTAACCAATATGTGCCTGACGTGTTAGTGGTGGACGTGTGTGAGTGTGTAGGTGGGTATGTATATGTGTATGCTCCTACATATATTTCTGTGTATGTGCGTGTGTGCATGTGTGTGTGCCTGCGTATGTGTGCATGTGCATGTGTACATGTACATGTATGTATATGTATGTGTGTGTGATTGTGTGTTAGTGTGTGCTATACATAGGGAAAGAAAAAACACCCTAAAAAATCATAAAAACCTTCACCAAATTGACCAAAAGCGCCCTCTTTGAATCTAACTTTGACCGGATATTTTGAACACTTACAGTTGGAGACAGAATGTCTGAGACCACACATCACTCTGAAAAACACATTTAGTATCAGCGGAGGTAAAAATAACTTTTCAACCCCCCATTTTAAAGAAAAACTTTTTACAAAAACATCTGAAGAGAGCACACCCTAAGCTCATATATATATATATATATATATATATATATATACACACACACTTTATTCTATTGTGCTTCTTTATTTTTACTCTCCCGATCTCTCTTTGCCTTACCAATTCTCTTTTTCTCTCTTTTAGTCTTTCCTCTTCTTCCCTTTTATACTATTATCTCTCTCTCTTTTTTTGCCCATTCATTTATTTCTGTCTTTATTCTTTTACTCTATTCCTTTTCATTCAGGCACCTGTATCCCTGTTGACAGCCAACATTGAAGAGCTGGTCGATTATTTGGTTAGTCCTTATGAAGACGATGTTTCGGCTGTGCGTGCCATTGTCCGCTGGATTTCTGGACAAGACCTGCGTTATTACGAAGTTCAAAACGAGGCTTCACCAAATTGTGCTGCTCATTTCTTAAATGAACTGAAAAATGGCAAAGGTCGATATGACAAAATCTTTAATCTAATGTGCAAGTAAGTTCCCGTTTTTTATGTCTGTATGATACTATTGATGAGCCCTCTCTCATATGTTAGGAAGTAAAAGAAAGAGGAAAATGACAAAAAATGAGTAAATAATTTTATCAGCAGAATAATGGGGAGGAAGTTGTTCACTAATATACATAAAAGGCAGCTGAAGTAATATTGTTAATCAAGGTGATATGGATATAAATGTAGATAGACTTAGTTTACAGGGATTTTGAGTCGCAATAAGTTTTGCGACAGTTACGAACAGTTATAAACAGTTTTAGGTTTGCAATGGTTGAATAGAGTTTTGAGTTTCCATTTGGACACAACGCATTTCAGGTGAAAACATTATGTACTTATGTCATGATGAGACTAGTAGAAAGTCCAAAAATTATGACAAATAATCCAGTAGATGATGTGCTAGAAATATTGAACAAAAAAAAAAAAAAGAAAAAAGTCAATAACAATTACATTCCTAGAAATCTTGTTTAAAGATGGCGGACCCTTAATTTAAGTCAAAGGTTATTTCCCTTGTTTGTCATACAGAATTGATCGCACAAGTTTTCCATATTAAAGCATCCAATAAATTCTACTTGTAGTTATTTTGCTCAATATCAAATATACCAAAAGGTCATTTGAATAAAAATTATGAACCTGACATCTTGTTTAATACCTAGGACGTGTGTACCAATAAATTCTACTTGTAGTTATTTGGTACTGGATTATTTTTAAATTTTGGGATTTTTACTAATTTTGACATAACATGTAAGTATATAATAATGTTTTCACCAGAAATGTGTTGGTTTAAAAGATCACCAATGTAAACAAGCACCCAATATTTTATTCCCAGAAATAGCTGTATCTGAAAGTATTATCAAAAGTGTGTACATACTGTTGTTATGAGAATATATTAGGTTGATGCAAAAATAATGACATTATTTTTGCATCAACGTCATATGTAAAAATTTCTACTTTTAAAAGGGAAATAACTTTCTACTGTCAAACAGTTATTCCCCTTTTTGTTGACTTTTGCACTAAAAAAAAATAATGGCAAAATCTTTTTCACATTTCAGTCGTGTAAGTTATTGATGAAAAAACAAATCTTGGACAACATCGGATGGGGACGATTAGTTTATATGAATACATCTTTTATAGAACTAGAGAATGGAGCTCAATTACCATGGAAATGACGTTATAGTAGCAACATCTTATCTGCAGAGAAGAAAAAAAGACATATTCATTATAGATCACAAAGTTCATTCTTAAACACTTGATATGTTCTCGCTTTTGAAAAAAGTGTCAGTAACCTGGGAATCCATCCGGAAGACACCTTATGCATATGCAAATGGTTATGAATGATAATTTTCCTAGATCCTATATTAATCTTGATCTCTTGGGATATTCAGTGAATAGTCACGTGTCAATCTTCCAAAATGGCAGCATCTATTTAAGAATGAACTAATCATGTACCAGAATTGCTTTATAAAATATAATTAATCTCTTTAAATTTTTTAGTCATAAGGTTTTTATCTTGACACAAGAAGCTCTTCTGATCCTGATTGAATTAATATTACCATTGTTTTCATCTTTTAACTTAGAATTTTTTACAATTCAAAGCTTCTCTGACTGGATTAATGGAACAACTACATTTAATATTCATAATTGGATAATTGTCTTTTTTTTACAATAGTTATTTATTTTGCCATCCCTTTTTGGATTATTGTTCTATCACAAGAATCTTTCTCCACTCAAAATGTGAGGTGTGAGAAGTTTCCTAGCTCGATAAACGAAACTTACTTTCTTTGCAACAGATTTTAAAGAACTACTTGAAGATAAGAGTTAATGAGATATAATGATTATCAGCTTAAAGATGTGGAACATTATGGGAGTACTAACATTGATCAAAGTGATGTTTTATGGAGTAGTTTATCACAAGAATTTGACATTGGATGTGAAGATGTAGTTATAATCAGCAGGGAAACTATGTATATATCCATTGATATCTTGTATGTTTTTATATAGAGTGATCTGGTTCTTGGTTGATTGTGTCTGTCAGATATATACTCGAGTCAAAACAATGAAAAGAATATTCTGTTGTCATAGCCCTATTCATTAGTATCTCCCTCCTTAGTTACTTTAGTTCTATTCATTAGTGTCTCCTTCCTTAATTCTTCCAAAATAGCACTTTAAGAAAACTCAGGAATGTCTTTCTGTTATTTTCTGCATAAAAAAATCTACGGTAAAAGACTTATGTATAAAACCCCTGAATATATAAAGGACTTTGATTTTTTTGTTATTAAAAAAAAAACTGATAAAAATTATTTTATAAGCTTCACTTTGTCAACGTGTATTCTTGAATGATCCCTATGATATTAGTAGCTTGTGGTATCCCCAATGAGAGATCCTCTGAGGAAGTACAAATTAAAATATTTTCCCTTGAAACAAAAGACTATTATTTATTTTACAAGTTTCACTTGGTCAAAAGATATTCTTGAATTTGAGATTTGTTTTATTTTTAAAATTGCAGACATGCACAAATCCCATCTGCAACAATTAGTGGACATTCCAAAGGTATCGGATACAACGTGGGCGATCCACTGACTGCAAGCACTCATAATATGTGGAATGCTGTCTTGCTTGGGGAGGATTGGTATCTGATCGATGTCCACTGGGCTTCTCGAAAGGTGTCTGGCGTTGAGGCTGAAGAATGGCAGCCTGTTGACTTCAATCGACAGAAAAACGAAGAAATTCCACATGATGTCTATGAGTTTGATGAATTCTATTTCCTCACGGATCCTGAAGAATTTATTTATAGCCATTTCCCTGACAAGGAGGTATGGCAGCTGCTTGCGCGACCCCTGACCCTTCCTGAGTTTCAAAAAGTTATTTTGCTAAAACCAAAATTTTTCCAGTTCGATTTAAAAGTTAAGAGTCATCCATGGTGCACACTTAAATCAGTCGATGGTGCTGTTAATATCGAAATCAACACGAATCGAGAAGATCTCTCCTTCTCATATGAATTGTATCGGTCGACAAAAGTTGACTGTGGCCAAGAAAGGCTACAAAAATATCTATTTTTAGAGAGGAACCCTGAAGAAAAGAAAGTGTGCGTAGAAATTCGGTTTCCAACAACGGGAAAATTCAAGGCTGAAATCTATGGTAAAGACTCCAAGAGCAAATTTGAATGGCTCTGTTCATATGTGCTGTATTGTGAAAAGCCCGAGGCTAACTGTATGCCATTGCCGACCAACTTGAGAAGTGAATGGGGTCCAGGGGTTGACATAAAGAAGACCGGTGTTATCCCCCTGACTCACATGCGAGGAAAAATTTTTGTGGACAGTGTAGAAACTGAGATTAAATTCAAATTAGACTACAATGTAGATATGATTGCTCAGTTGATGAGAGTCGATGAAAAAAACTTGGACCGATATATTTTGCTTGGAATGTTGGATGACATTGCCACAGTGAATGTGAGAATCCCACAAAAAGGTGAGGAATATTTTTGTCCTTTTTTGTTCATGTTTTGACTATTAAAGTTTACACATCAAGTAAACTAGATGATGTAGTCTTTTCTTGTAGTAAACTCTCCGAATATCTTAGCATTTTAAGTGAAACTAACCTAAACTTCTCAACTCCTCCTGTTTTAACATGACAAAATACTTTCGTTTCTGCTGTAAGGACGCTGACAGATATATACACGGAGACTTGGAGTTTATATTTGGAGCATCCTTCTCTTAACTAGAGAGCAAAATCTAGAATTGGATGATCAGGCCTTTATGTGCTTTATGCTAGTCTTTCTCATTAGTCTGTTAATTATATTTTCTCTACTGTTCCAAAATTCCAAGATGTTGTCCATCTTACTGTTTATTTCTTCCAGCATGTTAAAATGTTCAATTTTGGACATCATTCTAAACATATTCTTTGATGTCCTTCCAAAATTCATAAACTGTCACAGATTGTTTAAGATTTCCTTCTTGTATATCTAAAAATGTCATATTACTTCTATATTAGGAGATTATTATTATTATGCAGAAGTCTTATTTTTTAATATTGTTTTATAAAATGAAGCATATATATTGTATAGAAGCTTGCATAAGGGAAATAATTCTTTGATTAAAAAATTAAGTCCTTCATTTTAGTTAGTACATTACGACTAAAAAGCCGACATCCTCAGACAAAATCTGCATCAGTTTAGGGTTAAAGACTGAATAATTTTTCTAAATATTAGATATTATTCATCTTGGGCAATGCTGATCAAGAAAATATAAATGTCGTGGGTGTTTTTGAATATTTAAAATTTTAGCTGAACATAAAAACACGTATGCAGAGACGTTTGCCCGTTATATAATAGATTGGACTATTTTGATCAACAAAATGACAATTTGATTTTGGAATCTTTTTATCTTAGTGACATTACTCAATAGACGATCTCACTTTTTTAAAATCTGTGTAAACGTTTAATGTTGGTAATGAAATTGCCTTAGCATATTATTATTATATAGATAATAGATACATATTTTAACTTTATCCTTGGATTTTTTTAGGTCAATATGCACTGTGTCTTTTTGCTAAAACCGATCCATCCGAAAAACAATTTGTCAATATTTGCAACTATCTTGTGTGTTGTATGGAAGACTTTGGAGAGGTGGATCCTTATCCGCAGACAAATAACAGCCGTGTTGGCCCCCTGGAAATCTTTCACAAACTGGGTTTAAAAATGATCGACCCACTTCCTGGATTAACAACGGTTTCACAAGATGGCATGTATACATTCAGTGTTCTTGTTCCACAAGAAATTGATTATTTTCCCAGAATGACTTTTCATGCAAAAGAGGATTTCTCCGACTATGCTGGTTGGTACCGATGTGGCGAGAACGTGACTTTCAATCTTCGCTTTCCCAAACCAGGATTTTATAAATTCAGTTTATTTGCAAAAAGTGGCAATAACGAAGGTAAGTGAATTTTATTAGATTTTTAATTATCTTGCTTTTTCTTAAGTCCATTTTTGTTATCACTTCCTCCCATGTTATTCTTGACCTTCCCTTATAAACTGGCCCTGCTGCCTCTTCTAGATCTATTAACCCAAGAAAGCTCATTCATTCTTTCAATATGACAAAACCAAGAAAATTCCTGTTCTTCACATATTTTCAGATATCATTCAGATTCAATCTTTCTTTGAGGTTGACAAAATTAATCCTATCTTTAAGACTGATTACATACCATTATATCATTCTCATATCATTTCTCTCCTTTGAATGCATATCTTAAACCCTCACTGGTTAGGTTTCACTTCCATACATTATTACTAGTGCTACCAGATCAGGCTGTCTAAAGATATTGAATTCCTGAACTAAAATGCACCAAACATTGATGCTATTGTTTTTCCTTTCCCTTCTGCAAAACTCAATCTTGTTCGGCAAATTCAAAAACGAAAACAAACAAAATAGCATGAATAAATAAAGATATAAAGAATTTGAAGTACAGTCACTTTTTCCAAAATGACTGGATTCGACGTTATATAACCTGAAAAGTATGTAAAACAAAACAACCGAAACACATACATCATACACATGCCTTATAGATTCTTTCTTTGGTAGAAGGTTTCTGCTTATTCAAATGATGTGTTGCACAAGCAGTTGTAGACATCCGAGACAATCAAGTGTGTTGCATCGTTATTTAAATTATTTGCTTTGTGTTTGATAAAAGCAGTTTAACTAAACTTTCCAAGTTTCTTGTATCTTCTATTCTTCCTCCTCCCTAGTTTGAAGAGAAGCTTAAGAAACATTAAAGAAAATACAAAGTCCTTTCTAGAAGGAATACATAGAAATTTCAGTTTATAAAACCATTCTTGTAATAGAAAAAGTAGTTGTCCTAAGTAAAGAAAAATGGCAGCATAAATCAAGTCAGAGAAGCTTTTCCAGGTAAAGAATTAATCCAGTCGGGATCAAGAGTGTAGGGGTCTTCTCATGTCAAGCCAGAAAACCATGAATGAAGAATTCACAGAAATTCAGTACATTTTAAAAAGCAATTCTGGCATCTGATTACATTGTTCTTATTACCCTTGGTTATAAATATAATCGTCCAAATCTTTGTGGTCATACCCTCTCAGTATGTCAAAACTATTGCAACAAAATTAGTGTTTTCTTCCTATATTATAGTTAAAAGAAAAAAAAAAACCCAAAAAAACTCAATCAACCCCACTCTCTGGAAGGATATTTTTCTCCATAGCTCATTTAAGGATGCATTTTAAGATAACATTTTCATTATCTTCTCCAGTTAATTTTACACAAGAATACATTTTTAAATTTTATATAAATTCTCTAGCCTTTATTTCTATAGGGTACACACATACATGTAGGCATTAAATTTTACATATATAGACATAATTTCCTCTTTCTCTCTCCCTCTCTCTATCTCTTTGCATCTGTGTATGGATTTTTTTTTTCTTTTTACTGTTATCCTCATCTTCATACTTGCTGTTTCACCATGTTTCGGCCAACTCATCCTCTGGCCTTCTTTAGGTGGTTAATTGTGATGGGATAGAAATGCTGAGTCTTGTAACTGTACTCCCAGTAATTACTGCCTTCTGTGGTTGTTGTTGTCTTCCCACATTTTGGTCAACTAATACTCTGGCCTGCTTTGAGTAAGATTGAAATCACTATCTTCAAACAATGTGGGCCCCTTTTTTCTCTCTCTCTCTCCTTCTATCCTTTTCTCTCTATCCTTTTCTGTCAATCTTCAAAGAGAAAACCAGCCTCTCCTGTTAAAGGATTCACTTTTATTTCTTGTTTTTTTTTTTTATTTTAATGCTCTCCTTACCTCCAAACAGGTGGCTACCCTGAGGTTCTTTGTATTGTTTTGGAGGTGCCATGGCCGATGACAAACTGCTTACCGTTTCCCAAGAGGTTCAGCAGTTACAAGGATTCCTACCAGATTTTCAGCCCCAATAAAAGATTGCTTGCAATTGGCAAAACAGAAAAAGTGAAAGTCTCTCTGTCGGACGCAGACGAAGTTGCATTCATTGAAGGTGAAACGTGGACTCACTTGCAGAAGAATGAAGATGATTGCACATGGCAAGGGCAGATAATTCCAACAGGAACAGCAGAAATTGTTTCCATGGCGGCAAAACTATCTAAAAGTGAGGGAAGCTTTTCAGCGATCATGTCGTTTGAGGTAAGTATTTTGGATGAGGAATTTTATTTCAAAAGAGAAAAAAATAAAGAAAATGACAAATTTTTCATAAGCAGATCAAGAAATGTTTAGCTGCTACTACTATCATTACTACTTCTGATTTCGACTAAATCATTACCTTTTTATTTCTTCTTCATTATTGCCTTTTTATTGTTCTCTTTTGCTTTATCTTCGTTTTTCCTCTTTTTTCTCTTCATCATGCCATTTTCCTTTTTTTTTTCTCTTATGACTAGTGGGGGGTACCCGATGTTGCCTGGGTGTTTGTATGTGTGTATGGGAGGGGGGTAAGTAATAACCCTACTTAAATATCATAAAAAAATACGATGTTAAAAAAATCGGAAAAAACAAAACGAAAAAAAAAATGGCATAAATAAACCGGTCGGATCGAACCTGTGTGTATGGGCGGGGGGGGGGGGTAAACTAAAGAATAAGCGAAGTAATAAAAAACATTGCCCGGGTGTTTAAAGGTGTAAAAGAAAAAAAGAAAATAGTTTTGGTCGGGAGGCGGCTTAAAGCCAACCATTTAACCGTCTCACCCACGAGTGAGAGTAATTGATTAACGTGTTAAGTAAAGGCTTATAAAGCGAGTGAAAGAGGTTTGCGGGATCGTTACGATGACGTGGTGGTATTTTTAGTTTTCGCTTCCCCCAGATGATGATGGTGGTGGTGGTGGTGGGCGGGGGGAAGCAGTTCCCCATTGTCCAAATTGAATAGCAATTGTCTGATATAAGGAGAAACTCCACATTGATCAAAAGCAGATTGCTTTCTGGACGTTTCGGCACGAAAGCCGAGAACCATGTCGTGTTTGAATTGGTTTCGCTTTTCATACGAAAAAGCTGAATCAACACGTGAGAAGCCAAAATAGCAATAATTTTGTAAAGGTCACTGTAAATAAATCTAGATGCGACCCTCATTCCCAAATCGTAGATATTATCTAGGGGCTATATAAACAGTTCTAAGCGATAGTAACTCTCCCCCTCCCCCGGGATAGTAGTGATTTTAAAAAAAATCTTACTTGGGTACTAGCAACTAGAATTGAAACCAAAACATTTAGCGCTCCAGTCTTAGTCATTATTGTTTGAGTTATCATCAGATGGATACAAAATAATTAAAATCTACACATATGTACAAGAATACTTTAACATCTACCAAGTTCCAATTTTTAAAAATTTGGACTCCTTATCAACTATTTTTACTGATTAAAAAAAAACTATAAAAAAAACAGTCTACAAAAAGTGCAATCATTTGACCCACCTTGTGCCACTAGGTGACCCTGTATCTTTGGAGGAGATGCAATTTGAAAAAAGTAGAGGCAAACAGACATAGTGAGTGTTGTTAATTAGATTAGCGATTGTGTAATTAGTGTATATATAATTTGTATTATGTCATTGGTATTATACAATTCCTGTTAGTATGTGCATTCTATCCTGACTATTTTGATTAATTTTTGCTTTGAATTTTTCAGGTGATCGATGAAAAGGATCTTGATCACATATTTCTCACTCAAAAGCTTTCACGTGAAGAAGCCGATCAGGAATATTTAGAACGAATGTCTCAACGAAACAATGCGAGAAAAAAATCTCAGGGTAACAGCATGATGAATCAAATTCAACGGATTGCCAAAATGAAACAGCAGAACTTGGATGATGAGACTTTACAGCGAATACAGCTGCAAGTCGACAATGAAGACAACAATGAGATCAATGATGAAGACGACGATGATGACTATGGCAGTGATGGGGAGCATGAACTCCCCGTGAGTGACATGCTGAATAATTATTTTGAAAAGCACAAAAAGTCCGACCAAAATTATGATCATAATGGAAATGACCTCTTTCCTCGTGATGTGAGTGATGAAGATAAAGAATTTGATGAGAAGGACGAAGGCGAAAATGCTGAACTATATCCAAATTCCATTGTTGATATTAATTTGAATGACATTAGAAAAGACCCGGTAGATGAAATGATTATCTGTCCCGATATTAAATCACAAGCATTTGCTGATAATCCATCCGTCTTTCAAAGCAAGTCTCTTATGGATGACTCGCAGACAAATGAGTTAGAAAAATTAGAAGAAATTTTCCCAGAAAACATTCCGCTTTCCGATAAAAATATCCAAGATGATAATGGTGAGAAACATAATTCTGAAACTTGGCATATTTCCAAAGTCGAAAGGGCATTGCTTGAGAAATCCCTGAACCCTGGTGTTAATAATTCCAATTTAAACAATTCTGAGAAAGATAATTTTCAAATATTTCCATTGGTTCCAAAAGTCAATGAAGAATTAACACTTTTAATCAAACCGGATTTCAAGCATTTGGACAACACGGTGCCACCTCCATCACCTGAAGATGACTTCACTGACAAGTTGATTAAAAAAGTAGCCAACATGGAAGAATCAGTTGAGAAAGAAGAGGTGAATATTTCTTTGGTATTTATTTCTGATTTGAATTCAAATGTGAAACTAACATTTTTGCCCAAGTTTCCTTTTCAAAATATTGAAATTTGAGTGCTTTCTTACATTGCTTATCTTTGAAACAACACATTTCGGGTAAAAACATTATTACATCAGGACTCTATGGATAAATTTATCTTTAGTTGACCTTTGACAACTAAATATTTTCGTTTACTAGCCAAATAGAAAAGTTACTAGCCAAAACCACATGATTTTTAGAATATGACATCTTCGTTCTGTGACGAGTATACATCATAAAGATTTTTCTGTATATTTTTAAATAAGTGCAATTCTACAATGCAACAAATTTTATGTGGATACTTGAAGGTATAAACATTCTGTTTTCTTCAAATGTTTTTTTAAACAGCATTCATTAAAAAGAGTATATAGTTCTATCAAACTTTTATTGTTTAAATAATTTAACCTTGTTCATTTTATTAAAAGAAAAAGCTGAAAAGATATTTTTCATTCAGTAGTGAGCTTTGGAAGATTGTCAGTGAAAGAAATGCAATCGCCAAAAGATAAACGTTTCATTATTTCTAGTCATTACTTTGAAAAATCACTCGCAAATGCGACTGTTTCACTCGCAATGTAGAGCCCTGTACATACTTGTGTGTCATGATAAAATTAGTATAAATTCCAAAAATTATGAAAAATGATCCAATAAAATATAATTACAAGTAAAATAAGAATTTATTGGATTATTGAATTTTATATAGTTTTATTGTGGATGAGTTGTGCGACAAATTCTGTATAACAAACAAGGTAGGTAACCCTTGACTTTAATTGACAAAATAAGGATCTGCCATTTTTAAACTAACTCATTTCAGAATGTAATTGCGGATGATTTTTTGTTAAAAATACATCTAAACACTTCAACTAGATCGTTTTTTGTAATTTTTGGAATTCATACTAATTTCAATATGACATGCAAGTATGTAATGTTTTCACCTGAAATGTGTTGGTTTAAAAGATCACCAATATAAACAGGAAGTGAAATTTGAAAAATGCTTTTGTCCAATTTTCTAGTTTTCTTTTGAAACTTGAATATAATAATACATTTTGTCTGTTTCAGTATCTATATAAACAGATTGAGATGTACTCTCAATTTATATAAAATCATATATTTCTAACCAGCATGTTTTGGAATTCCCTCCCTATCTCCTGCTTCCCTGACTGCACTAATTTGCAAAGACTTGCAGAGATTTAAATGTAATATCAGCAGACATTTAGCTGCTCAACTCCCTACATAGTCTATTTACGCCCAAGTGGCAATGTACTCTTTTAATGTGAATAAGAAAATCGTGTTTAAGGTATTCAATAATTTTTGTTTGTCTCAAAAATGTTAATTAAAAATTTGAATTTCATTTTCTTTTTCAGTTTGCTTTGAAACAGTTTTCTTACGAAGAACTGAAAGGTAAAATAAAACTTTTCTCTTCATGCATTGTTAATTTTTTTTTTATGTTTCTCAATTTTTGAGGTGAACATTGATTATTCATATTATTTGGATTCTTTGGACTACTATTCTCATCTGTTATTTTCACAATTTTCATCCAAAACCCTTGATATTCTTTTGGTGTATTCTGTCGAACTCCAGGATCTGCACCTAATTTCAAACAAAACCCTTTATGTATCTAGAATCTCTGTCAGCCATAACTGACAAATGTTGTAAGTAATTCACAATAACATTTTAACTGCTGTCTGCACTAAGGATTTAACCTTCAACCTCCAGAAGAGTAACTTTAAAACAGAATTCAGAATTTCGTCAAGTACTTTAACCATTATGTCTTGGGTTCTTGCGGACAATTCTAGTATGAAATCTTGAACCTATTTTGTTTTCTAGATAAGTTTTACAATATATATATATGGAACGTTTTTGTTTTTATTTTTTGAGAGTTGGTGTGAGATCAACACTGCTGGGAAGCCATTAATTAACATACTGTTTTGTTTTTAAGTCCCTCAAACAGTGTTTCATAGTAAACAATTGATGATCCCTGCAATAACATTAGGACGAGGGTAGTCTTGAAAGCAAATTAATACAGTGCTTGCAAGACTAACTAGGAAAATATTTTTTCAAGAAACGACTAATAATTATATATACACGTAAAGACACTAATGTTTCATGCTTTTGCGATCATCAATACAAGAAGTGATAATTACTGCCGATTGAAGGATTTAAAAAAATTAAATGTTCCAAAATTAAATAATGTTGTCATATCAACTAAAACATCATTGTAAATAGATTCCATAACTGGATATTTTAGCATGTTAAAAATATGTGCAAAAGTTATAGCCTGTTGACTTATAATAAGTGCTTTATGCCAAATTGATGGTTGAATGTGGTTAAATTTGTGCTCATTTCTGCACTAAATACTAATCCCTGTTACTCCCTTACGTTGCATTGAAAAGATACCATAATACTTAGTTCATTGCACCTTAAAACAAAGGTGCATACAAAATTTCAGCCAGCTCAGTCCCATTGTTTCTGAAAAAATGTGGAACAGGCAGACAGACTAATAGAAATATAAAGTAGACCATATTATTGTTATTCAGTACTCACTAAGAGTTCGCACACAGGTTGTCATCAGTGATTGCTCACTTAGAGTAACCAGAGGTGTTCCCTGGAGTCTGAGTGACAAGTATCCTTTACTTTCCAAATCTCACTACCTATTTTCATAAGCACTATAAATGATTTTGCATCATTGCAACAGTAGCTTACCATTGATTTCTTATTGGCAATTCTGGGATTTGCATGACAATAAACATTCCAATATTCTCTCCGCATCCTATCAACCGAAGTCTAGTTAGTGCTCTGCTTCCTTGATCTTTCTATCCTCCTTGATCCTTCATCATTCTTTTGTATGATTTCGGAGCTGGGGGTAGTTCATGTTTCAGTTCTTGTTATTTTTAGTAGTAGTAGTAGTAGTTGTAATAGAATTATTTTATTATTAGTAGTAGTAGTATTCATTTTATTATTTTTATTATATTTCAATGGAAAATGTGCTTTTCTTTCTTTCAGGAGTAGACGAATGTGTTTTAAGACAACGGACACTTTTTTCAGTACCTATCACGACTTCTCAGGCTGCAATATCAATTTCTGTCAAAGACAAAAAACCTGCTACAAAAGTTCTTTGTTCTTCTCTCCAGGCGGATCAAAAGGATGATGACGACGACGACGACGACGACAAAGAAGTCGCACTCATAAAATTTGTTGAATATTTTGTTTATTTTATCGCTCTTTTGTCACTGTTGTTGCATATTCACCGTTTACTGAGTTGGCGGCCATATTGAGTTAATCTCCTCCTCCATTACAATCAGCACCTGAACATTTACATTTAAATCCATCATTTCTTTTACTTGCTGTATAATACGTTTCCTCTCCGCAGATACATGTCTCTAAAGAAGATAAGTCTTTGAGACTAAAAAGTTAATAATATTTTGGTCCAAAGTTTAAAAATATATATATACATATTGCGCAGATTCAATGTATTCACATCCTTTTTGGAGAAATCAATTTAAAAAGTTGAAAGTCTTATCGTCTCCACTTGTTTTGAAAGGAGTTCTCAAAAAAAAAAAAATGAAAGCAAAAACATTGTCCAAAATAACGGTAATGAACAAATGCCAAATTCTTTTTAGCTTGCAGTTAAAAGTGGATACACCAGTTCTCCTTATGTGACAAAAGTTGAATGATGTTTGCTTTGGTTACCATTTGGGAGAATACATGACTAATGTGTATAAATTAATAGCATTCTAATTAGTGACAGACTTGCAGCATGTAAAGAGTTTGTCTATGTCATTCAGTACATTTACTATTACAATGCAATCAACTCATTTCAACTGAATTTTATTTGTCAATATACGATCAAGTTTAACTAAAAGATTTTTTTTTAAGTAGATACACCAGTTTTCCTTACTTGACCAAAGTTAAGTGATGTTAGCTTTGGTTACTACTTAGATGGGTAACCATATGGGACAATGCTTGACTTATGTTTATGAATTGAGAGCAACCTTGTTGGGAGTTGTCTAATTGGTGACAAACTTGTATCGTGTAAGAGGTTTGTCTTTGTCAATTATGTTTAACTATATAATGGAAGATAAGTACTGGTCCACTAAAAACCTTAACTTTTATTGTTTTTTTAAATGATTTTTAAATTAAATCTGATGAAAATAAATTCTGACACAGAAATAAACTGCTAGACTTTTACCTAATTAGAGTATATGAACTTTCTCCATCTATAGCAGGCATTGTTAATTCAAATGTCAAAATCCTGACCCATGCACTTTCAATAAGAAGGATCATCTGAATAATCGACTGATAAATCTGAGCTTTTATGCCTTATCACAGGATGAGGCCACAGAGTTGTAGGTCAATGAAACCATGCTGAACGTTGTTAATTCGGACGTTGATGTCTTTATACCTTGATCTGTGAACTTTTAATAATGGTTAGTGTTCACCAATGGGCTGAAGGATAGGGTTCAATCTTCACTCGACTTATGCTACAGTCAACCACTTTTTACACTTTTTAATCTAAAAGTTACCGTAATGCACATGCTTGGAGGGAATAGCTAATCTGATAAGCATTTTAAGATTCAGTCGTCTTCTATGGTAGATTATGGTGAATTTCTAATAAATTATTCCAAATATTCCATTTTTTGTTTATTTTGAATATATTATTTCATGTTTCTGAGTTTTTCAGATGAGGATTGATAAATTGGATTATTCAAACTACTGTTTGAGTGTTATTCTCACAGCTTTCAAGTCGGTGTACCTCCGACCTTTGGACGTATCTTGTCAACTTCTGGAATTTTTCTGTTGAACTCTGACAGAATGTGAGCATGCTTCACTTGTGGATTAAAGAGTTTGGTTTGAAATTCTGTACATCTCAAGTTTGACAGAAAGATTGCTGAGTTTGATAAGATACATTTGAAGAAGGTCGGAGGTTACATCAACTGAAATGTTGTGAAAATGTCAGGGATGTGAGTTTTTCGCTTGTCAATAGAATTTTGTTTTATGATTTCAGCCAAACTGCTTAATTTTTTTTCATCACTATTATTTCTTTCTCACTTTTTCTAATTTTTTCCAGTTTTTCTCTCTCTTCCTCTTAGAGTTCTCTTGACGTTTATTTTACTGTGAAGACTAAAACTTCAAATGATTCATAACTGGGGTAAAGGAAGTTAGATGATTCATAAAAAAAAAAATGACTTTCTGTTTTCTTCCTCTGTATACAGATTCAGTATTTTTGTCTTAATTTTGACTTTCATAGTTACAACCAGAATTGTTTTTAGAAGGAAAGTTTTTTGATTCTGAATTAATAATTCGTATCTCTAGGGAGAAATCAATTTCATGATTCTGAAATTTTGAGATGAGGATTGATTATTTGTATTCTTGGAACTACTGTTCTCAATTGAAGTGTTATTTCCATGTTTTCATTGATTATAACCTCTGACCTTCTTCAAATGTATCTGATCGAACTCAGTAATCTTTCTGTTGAACTTAGAAATCTGCACAGAATTTAAAATAGAACCATTATTTGATTCCCTGGATAACATGCTCTCATTTTGTTAGTCATGACTAGGTAGAAGTCTTAATTAGCAATTGCATTTTAAGTGACACCGGCATCGAATATTGAACCTTTAAGTGGATGAAGTATTTAGTAAAATTCAGTGTGAGCGACACTCAGAATACACTTGCAAATTGCTTAGACCTTCTACCCAGCTATGGCTAATTGAACAAAATAATGCTACCTCCTGTGGATTAAATAAAGGAGTCTGAAATTCAATGCAAATTTGGGAGTTGTTTTGGAAGAATTTTTTTGTTCTCCCCTCTCCACACATGCGCGCACACACACACATATGGGGAAGCTGGTTGGGAAATCCATTCGATTTCGGTTTTATTTGACATTGAACACTCACATCCGTTTAATGTTCTCATTATATGGAAACATCCAAAATTCATTGATTATAAATTTGCTACATTTTATCCAAACTCTCAGTCAAAACAAAATATTTTTTTCTTCATGCAATGTTCAACATGTGATAGATATATTTATATATATACGTACATATATACAGAGATCTGTGTCTGTTTCGTATTTGATTTTTTTGTTTTCTTTTTGCCATTTTAGTTTGAGGAATTGGTGCAGCACATGTTCATTTTTAAAGAAAATGTTTTCTCTAATCCAAATGATTCACATAAAAGTTCAACCATAAACGAAAAATACAATTTAAAGAATCGTAATTTAATTTTCGATTAAATACTTTATTCATTATAATTTCTTTTTGATGATTTGTATATTTCGATAAAAAAAAAGATAACAATGACTGATTTCAGCCTTTTCTTTTGATATTTTATTTTGGGGTAATAATGCATATATTAATATCTAAAGAATATAAATGTTTACTATGCTTTTTAACCGTTTGGTGAAGATCAGTAAATAGGAACTATAAATTAACCGGACTTGTATCTAACTCTGCTCCCTTGGGGAGTCAAGTAACTATTGCTGTCATCCAAATTAGTCATGTAAATGAAAAATACAATTTTTAATGTTGTAATTTAATTTTCTGTTTAAATATTTTAGTTGTTATCATTTTTTATGAATTGTATATTTTGAATAAAAAGATAAAAATGAATGATTTCAGCGTTCTTGTTTTTCTTCCCCTTTTTCTTGATACTTATGTTAATGGGAGAGTTGAAGCTTTACCTACAAAATCAAGATGTGACAAAATCGCGTATTTACTCATCCAAACAAATTCTGGTTTTGAAAGTCCTCTGAAGTAAACTGTTTTAGTTAATTTGAAGACCCAGATGAAGTACATTCCTTTATTGAATCTGAAAACCCTGTTAATATTATCTTCTTTACTAAATCTATTACGACCCTTGCTGCTTTCATTCTGTAATATCATGTAGTTTAATTACGTCTATTTTCATTTATTGAGATTGTCGGACTGACTTCCTCATCTTGGTTGTTATAGTCACAACGTTCTGGCCGTTTTGCCCTCCGGCCTTCATCAGGTGTTTTGTATCGAACTAGGGAACCGTTTGTTAGGAGTCTCGAACCCAACCCTTTATTATTATTACGGGGTACCGTGTTCGGACTCCAGCTAGTGACATATGGCCGAATGGTCCTAAACGTTGTATCAAAGTTTACAGTTACCCAAAGGTGCCGAGTTCAATCCTGAACGAAGGCAGTGAAAAGTAACATTCAAAACAGAATCAGCAACTGTGTGCCAGAGCGTAGCTGGAGTCCGAACACGGTACCCCCGTAATAATAATAAAGGGTTGGCTTCGAGACTCCTAACAAACGGTTCCCCAGTTCGATACAAAATACCTATTTTATTTATGTGAAAAATTAATATTTTTTAACTATATTAAATTTACAATCTTTTATGTTCTTTTCTATTTATTTATACAATTTGATAACAGATTATTTGATTAATTTTACTTTATTATATTTAAAAAAAGTTACATTCAATATTTCTGTAAATAATCATTTAAAAAAAATGTAAATTAAAATATTTACAGATATTCTTATATTAAAAAGAAATTACTTTCAATATTATGTCTTGGTCTACATTTCTGGCGGAATTTTCAAATTAACGAACACCTTATTTGAAATTTGAACTCATTTTGAAAGGGAAATAACTATTTTTTACTAATATAAAATATGATAAACGTTTTTTACATCCGCACTTAGCCACATTCCATTGAAACACTGCTAAGGAGAAGCAGCTCTTACTAATCTTAAATATAATAAATGCACACACATATCCTTCATTTAGCAGTGTTTCAAAGGAATATATCCAAAAGAAAATCCTAGCTTTTACTAATCTTCAAAAGAATAAACATACCCTTATAGGATCTATTTATTGGCGTTTTAATAGGCTGTATCAAATGAAAATAACTAGCTTTTAATAATCTTAAATATAATAAATGAACACTTATACACTCTATTTAGGGGCATTTCAATGGAATACATCTATATATTGGAAATACATGCTTTATTTCGAAGCATTTCAATTGAATACATCCAATGGAAGTAACTGGCTTTTACTAAACTTGTATAAGCGCACACTTATAAACTCTTTAGAAACCTTTCAACAGAATATATGCTAGGATAGAAATATGAATATAAATAATAAACACACACTTATATGCTTTATTTAGTGGCATCTCCAAGGAATATATGACAGGGAAATAGCAAGCTTTTACTAATCTTTATGATGAAAGACTCAGACCTTTTTAGCAGTGTCTCAAGGGAATATATCCAAAGGAAATATCAAGCTTATACTAATCTTAAATATAATAAATGCATACTTATATGCTCTATTTAGAAACCTTTCAACAGAATATATATTTTAAGGAAAGCAGTAGCTCTTACCATTTTTGGAGTAGTTTTAACAAGCATACAAATTACTGTGAACTTTACAGAACTTTGCACTCGATGAGTTTTCGTAATTTTTGGATATATTACTATTTCGACATGAAAATTAACTTCGTATCGAGGTTGGTTGGGGCTTTCTTCTGATATACACCGAGACGACGGTCTCATGACAATCATCTCGGTCTTGTTCTATTTTAAGTCTCAACACTTGTTTTGTTCCGAAGTAAATAAACGCTTTAAAATAAGTTAAAACATGAAAAACTTCCCAGATGAATATCAAGGGAGATAATTAAAAAGTCAGAGTTATCTCCCTTAAAGAAACCTAATGAAAATATACTTAGAAATTTATATTTAAATATAATATATATATATATATATATATATATATATATATATATAAAGTCTCCTACAAGAGAGATAATAAAAATAAGAGTTATCTACCTTTAGGAACCATATGAAAATATATTTAAAATGTATATATATATATATCTATTGTTAAAATATCAAGATACTTAGAAGAAAGATTCGGAAACATAGCTAAAATATCGAGATATTTAGAAGTAAGATACAAAGAAGAAAGTATGTTTGTTAAAAACTACTTCAAAAATGCTGTTTGATTTTAAGTGTCGTTTAAAGACAAAACCAATATTAAGTATTTAATTGTCATGTCGAAATTAGTAATATATCCAAACATTACGAAAACTCATCAAGTGCAGAGTTCTTTATAGTTCAAAGGCGGGGGGGAAGCCATTGATGTTTGTACGCACTAAGTTTTTGACTTTTTGGTAAAAATCTCACGCTTTTTGACCGTTTCCGGCTTGACCCTTGACCTTGGTTTTTGAGTGTGACCTTGACCCCTGATCTTTGGCCTTTATGCACACGTGACGTTGACCTGTGGGAACGAGGGGGAGGTGGGGAGAAGCCATTGATGTTTGTACGCAATAAGTTTTTGACTTTTTGGTAAAAATCTCACGCTTTTTGACCGTTTCCGGCTTGACCCTTGACCTTGACCTTTGTTTATGAGTGTGACCTTTAATCATTCATCTGTTATTTTTAATGTTTCCTATCTAATCGTAAGCTTTTAAGGCTATTCTTTGGTATTTTTTGATGATTTTCTTTGATTTAGACATAAAATCAATACAAAATTAATACCTTGAAAAATTGGAAAATTTTCATGTCCTCAAAGGTGAAAGAATGTGGTGATTCTGGAATCATTCATCTGTTATTTTTAATGTTTCCTATCTAATCGAAAGCTTTTTATGCTATTCTTTGGTATTTTTTGATGATTTTCTTTGATTTAGACATAAAATCAATACAAAATTAATACCTTGAAAAATTGGAAAATTTTCATGTCCTCAAAGGTGAAAGAATGTGGTGATTCTGGAATCATTCATCTGTTATTTTTAATGTTTCCTATCTAATCGAAAGCTTTTTATGCTATTCTTTGGTATTTTTTGATGATTTTCTTTGATTTAGACATAAAATCAATACAAAATTAATACCTTGAAAAATTGGAAAATTTTCATGTCCTCAAAGGTGAAAGAATGTGGTGATTCTGGAATCATTCATCTGTTATTTTTAATGTTTCCTATCTAATCGAAAGCTTTTTATGCTATTCTTTGGTATTTTTTGATGATTTTCTTTGATTTAGACATAAAATAAATACAAAATTAATACCTGTAAAAATTGGAAAATTTTCATGTCCTCAAAGGTGAAAGAATGTGGTGATTCTGGAATCATTCATCTGTTATTTTTAATGTTTCCTATCGAATCGAAAGCTTTTAATGCTATTCTTTGGTATTTTTGGGTGATTTTCTTTGATTAAGACATAAAATAAATACAAAATTAATACCTTGAAAAATTGGAAAATTTTCATGTCCTCAAAGGTGAAAGAATGTGGTGATTCTGGAATCATTCATCTGTTATTTTTAATGTTTCCTATCGAATCGAAAGCTTTTAATGCTATTCTTTGGTATTTTTTGATGATTTTCTTTGATTTAGACATAAAATAAATACAAAATTAATACCTTGAAAAATTGGAAAATTTTCATGTCCTCAAAGGTGAAAGAATGTGGTGATTCTGGAATCATTCATCTGTTATTTTTAATGTTTCCTATCGAATCGAAAGCTTTTAATGCTATTCTTTGGTATTTTTGGGTGATTTTCTTTGATTTAGACATAAAATAAATACAAAATTAATACCTTGAAAAATTGGAAAATTTTCATGTCCTCAAAGGTGAAAGAATGTGGTGATTCTGGAATCATTCATCTGTTATTTTTAATGTTTCCTATCGAATCGAAAGCTTTTAATGCTATTCTTTGGTATTTTTTGATGATTTTCTTTGATTTAGACATAAAATAAATACAAAATTAATACCTGTAAAAATTGGAAAATTTTCATGTCCTCAAAGGTGAAAGAATGTGGTGATTCTGGAATCATTCATCTGTTATTTTTAATGTTTCCTATCGAATCGAAAGCTTTTAATGCTATTCTTTGGTATTTTTTGATGATTTTCTTTGATTTAGACATAAAATAAATACAAAATTAATACCTTGAAAAATTGGAAAATTTTCATGTCCTCAAAGGTGAAAGAATGTGGTGATTCTGGAATCATTCATCTGTTATTTTTAATGTTTCCTATCGAATCGAAAGCTTTTAATGCTATTCTTTGGTATTTTTTGATGATTTTCTTTGATTTAGACATAAAATAAATACAAAATTAATACCTTGAAAAATTGGAAAATTTTCATGTCCTCAAAGGTGAAAGAATGTGGTGATTCTGGAATCATTCATCTGTTATTTTTAATGTTTCCTATCGAATCGAAAGCTTTTAATGCTATTCTTTGGTATTTTTGGGTGATTTTCTTTGATTTAGACATAAAATAAATACAAAATTAATACCTTGAAAAATTGGAAAATTTTCATGTCCTCAAAGGTGAAAGAATGTGGTGATTCTGGAATCATTCATCTGTTATTTTTAATGTTTCCTATCGAATCGAAAGCTTTTAATGCTATTCTTTGGTATTTTTTGATGATTTTCTTTGATTTAGACATAAAATAAATACAAAATTTATACCTTGAAAAATTGGAAAATTTTCATGTCCTCAAAGGTGAAAGAATGTGGTGATTCTGGAATCATTCATCTGTTATTTTTAATGTTTCCTATCGAATCGAAAGCTTTTAATACTATTCTTTGGTATTTTTTGATGATTTTCTTTGATTTAGACATAAAATAAATACAAAATTAATACCTTGAAAAATTGGAAAATTTTCATGTCCTCAAAGGTGAAAGAATGTGGTGATTCTGGAATCATTCATCTGTTATTTTTAATGTTTCCTATCGAATCGAAAGCTTTTAATGCTATTCTTTGGTATTTTTTGATGATTTTCTTTGATTTAGACATAAAATAAATACAAAATTAATACCTTGAAAAATTGGAAAATTTTCATGTCCTCAAAGGTGAAAGAATGTGGTGATTCTGGAATCATTCATCTGTTATTTTTAATGTTTCCTATCGAATCGAAAGCTTTTAATGCTATTCTTTGGTATTTTTTGATGATTTTCTTTGATTTAGACATAAAATAAATACAAAATTAATACCTTGAAAAATTGGAAAATTTTCATGTCCTCAAAGGTGAAAGAATGTGGTGATTCTGGAATCATTCATCTGTTATTTTTAATGTTTCCTATCGAATCGAAAGCTTTTAATGCTATTCTTTGGTATTTTTGGGTGATTTTCTTTGATTTAGACATAAAATAAATACAAAATTAATACCTTGAAAAATTGGAAAATTTTCATGTCCTCAAAGGTGAAAGAATGTGGTGATTCTGGAATCATTCATCTGTTATTTTTAATGTTTCCTATCGAATCGAAAGCTTTTAATGCTATTCTTTGGTATTTTTTGATGATTTTCTTTGATTTAGACATAAAATAAATACAAAATTTATACCTTGAAAAATTGGAAAATTTTCATGTCCTCAAAGGTGAAAGAATGTGGTGATTCTGGAATCATTCATCTGTTATTTTTAATGTTTCCTATCGAATCGAAAGCTTTTAATGCTATTCTTTGGTATTTTTTGATGATTTTCTTTGATTTAGACATAAAATAAATACAAAATTAATACCTGTAAAAATTGGAAAATTTTCATGTCCTCAAAGGTGAAAGAATGTGGTGATTCTGGAATCATTCATCTGTTATTTTTAATGTTTCCTATCGAATCGAAAGCTTTTAATGCTATTCTTTGGTATTTTTGGGTGATTTTCTTTGATTTAGACATAAAATAAATACAAAATTAATACCTTGAAAAATTGGAAAATTTTCATGTCCTCAAAGGTGAAAGAATGTGGTGATTCTGGAATCATTCATCTGTTATTTTTAATGTTTCCTATCGAATCGAAAGCTTTTAATGCTATTCTTTGGTATTTTTTGATGATTTTCTTTGATTTAGACATAAAATAAATACAAAATTAATACCTTGAAAAATTGGAAAATTTTCATGTCCTCAAAGGTGAAAGAATGTGGTGATTCTGGAATCATTCATCTGTTATTTTTAATGTTTCCTATCGAATCGAAAGCTTTTAATGCTATTCTTTGGTATTTTTTGATGATTTTCTTTGATTTAGACATAAAATAAATACAAAATTTATACCTTGAAAAATTGGAAAATTTTCATGTCCTCAAAGGTGAAAGAATGTGGTGATTCTGGAATCATTCATCTGTTATTTTTAATGTTTCCTATCGAATCGAAAGCTTTTAATGCTATTCTTTGGTATTTTTTGATGATTTTCTTTGATTTAGACATAAAATAAATACAAAATTAATACCTTGAAAAATTGGAAAATTTTCATGTCCTCAAAGGTGAAAGAATGTGGTGATTCTGGAATCATTCATCTGTTATTTTTAATGTTTCCTATCGAATCGAAAGCTTTTAATGCTATTCTTTGGTATTTTTTGATGATTTTCTTTGATTTAGACATAAAATAAATACAAAATTAATACCTTGAAAAATTGGAAAATTTTCATGTCCTCAAAGGTGAAAGAATGTGGTGATTCTGGAATCATTCATCTGTTATTTTTAATGTTTCCTATCGAATCGAAAGCTTTTAATGCTATTCTTTGGTATTTTTTGATGATTTTCTTTGATTTAGACATAAAATAAATACAAAATTAATACCTTGAAAAATTGGAAAATTTTCATGTCCTCAAAGGTGAAAGAATGTGGTGATTCTGGAATCATTCATCTGTTATTTTTAATGTTTCCTATCGAATCGAAAGCTTTTAATGCTATTCTTTGGTATTTTTGGGTGATTTTCTTTGATTTAGACATAAAATAAATACAAAATTAATACCTTGAAAAATTGGAAAATTTTCATGTCCTCAAAGGTGAAAGAATGTGGTGATTCTGGAATCATTCATCTGTTATTTTTAATGTTTCCTATCGAATCGAAAGCTTTTAATGCTATTCTTTGGTATTTTTTGATGATTTTCTTTGATTTAGACATAAAATAAATACAAAATTTATACCTTGAAAAATTGGAAAATTTTCATGTCCTCAAAGGTGAAAGAATGTGGTGATTCTGGAATCATTCATCTGTTATTTTTAATGTTTCCTATCGAATCGAAAGCTTTTAATGCTATTCTTTGGTATTTTTTGATGATTTTCTTTGATTTAGACATAAAATAAATACAAAATTAATACCTGTAAAAATTGGAAAATTTTCATGTCCTCAAAGGTGAAAGAATGTGGTGATTCTGGAATCATTCATCTGTTATTTTTAATGTTTCCTATCGAATCGAAAGCTTTTAATGCTATTCTTTGGTATTTTTGGGTGATTTTCTTTGATTAAGACATAAAATAAATACAAAATTAATACCTTGAAAAATTGGAAAATTTTCATGTCCTCAAAGGTGAAAGAATGTGGTGATTCTGGAATCATTCATCTGTTATTTTTAATGTTTCCTATCGAATCGAAAGCTTTTAATGCTATTCTTTGGTATTTTTTGATGATTTTCTTTGATTTAGGCATAAAATAAATACAAAATTAATACCTTGAAAAATTGGAAAATTTTCATGTCCTCAAAGGTGAAAGAATGTGGTGATTCTGGAATCATTCATCTGTTATTTTTAATGTTTCCTATCGAATCGAAAGCTTTTAATGCTATTCTTTGGTATTTTTGGGTGATTTTCTTTGATTTAGACATAAAATAAATACAAAATTAATACCTTGAAAAATTGGAAAATTTTCATGTCCTCAAAGGTGAAAGAATGTGGTGATTCTGGAATCATTCATCTGTTATTTTTAATGTTTCCTATCGAATCGAAAGCTTTTAATGCTATTCTTTGGTATTTTTTGATGATTTTCTTTGATTTAGACATAAAATAAATACAAAATTAATACCTGTAAAAATTGGAAAATTTTCATGTCCTCAAAGGTGAAAGAATGTGGTGATTCTGGAATCATTCATCTGTTATTTTGAATGTTTCCTATCGAATCGAAAGCTTTTAATGCTATTCTTTGGTATTTTTTGATGATTTTCTTTGATTTAGACATAAAATAAATACAAAATTAATACCTTGAAAAATTGGAAAATTTTCATGTCCTCAAAGGTGAAAGAATGTGGTGATTCTGGAATCATTCATCTGTTATTTTTAATGTTTCCTATCGAATCGAAAGCTTTTAATGCTATTCTTTGGTATTTTTTGATGATTTTCTTTGATTTAGACATAAAATAAATACAAAATTAATACCTTGAAAAATTGGAAAATTTTCATGTCCTCAAAGGTGAAAGAATGTGGTGATTCTGGAATCATTCATCTGTTATTTTTAATGTTTCCTATCGAATCGAAAGCTTTTAATGCTATTCTTTGGTATTTTTGGGTGATTTTCTTTGATTTAGACATAAAATAAATACAAAATTAATACCTGTAAAAATTGGAAAATTTTCATGTCCTCAAAGGTGAAAGAATGTGGTGATTCTGGAATCATTCATCTGTTATTTTTAATGTTTCCTATCGAATCGAAAGCTTTTAATGCTATTCTTTGGTATTTTTTGATGATTTTCTTTGATTTAGACATAAAATAAATACAAAATTTATACCTTGAAAAATTGGAAAATTTTCATGTCCTCAAAGGTGAAAGAATGTGGTGATTCTGGAATCATTCATCTGTTATTTTTAATGTTTCCTATCGAATCGAAAGCTTTTAATGCTATTCTTTGGTATTTTTTGATGATTTTCTTTGATTTAGACATAAAATAAATACAAAATTAATACCTTGAAAAATTGGAAAATTTTCATGTCCTCAAAGGTGAAAGAATGTGGTGATTCTGGAATCATTCATCTGTTATTTTTAATGTTTCCTATCGAATCGAAAGCTTTTAATGCTATTCTTTGGTATTTTTTGATGATTTTCTTTGATTTAGACATAAAATAAATACAAAATTAATACCTTGAAAAATTGGAAAATTTTCATGTCCTCAAAGGTGAAAGAATGTGGTGATTCTGGAATCATTCATCTGTTATTTTTAATGTTTCCTATCGAATCGAAAGCTTTTTATGCTATTCTTTGGTATTTTTTGATGATTTTCTTTGATTTAGACATAAAATAAATACAAAATTAATACCTGTAAAAATTGGAAAATTTTCATGTCCTCAAAGGTGAAAGAATGTGGTGATTCTGGAATCATTCATCTGTTATTTTTAATGTTTCCTATCGAATCGAAAGCTTTTAATGCTATTCTTTGGTATTTTTTGATGATTTTCTTTGATTTAGACATAAAATAAATACAAAATTAATACCTTGAAAAATTGGAAAATTTTCATGTCCTCAAAGGTGAAAGAATGTGGTGATTCTGGAATCATTCATCTGTTATTTTTAATGTTTCCTATCGAATCGAAAGCTTTTAATGCTATTCTTTGGTATTTTTTGATGATTTTCTTTGATTTAGACATAAAATAAATACAAAATTAATACCTTGAAAAATTGGAAAATTTTCATGTCCTCAAAGGTGAAAGAATGTGGTGATTCTGGAATCATTCATCTGTTATTTTTAATGTTTCCTATCGAATCGAAAGCTTTTAATGCTATTCTTTGGTATTTTTTGATGATTTTCTTTGATTTAGACATAAAATAAATACAAAATTAATACCTTGAAAAATTGGAAAATTTTCATGTCCTCAAAGGTGAAAGAATGTGGTGATTCTGGAATCATTCATCTGTTATTTTGAATGTTTCCTATCGAATCGAAAGCTTTTAATGCTATTCTTTGGTATTTTTTGATGATTTTCTTTGATTTAGACATAAAATAAATACAAAATTAATACCTGTAAAAATTGGAAAATTTTCATGTCCTCAAAGGTGAAAGAATGTGGTGATTCTGGAATCATTCATCTGTTATTTTTAATGTTTCCTATCGAATCGAAAGCTTTTAATGCTATTCTTTGGTATTTTTTGATGATTTTCTTTGATTTAGACATAAAATAAATACAAAATTAATACCTTGAAAAATTGGAAAATTTTCATGTCCTCAAAGGTGAAAGAATGTGGTGATTCTGGAATCATTCATCTGTTATTTTTAATGTTTCCTATCGAATCGAAAGCTTTTAATGCTATTCTTTGGTATTTTTTGATGATTTTCTTTGATTTAGACATAAAATAAATACAAAATTTATACCTTGAAAAATTGGAAAATTTTCATGTCCTCAAAGGTGAAAGAATGTGGTGATTCTGGAATCATTCATCTGTTATTTTGAATGTTTCCTATCAAATCGAAAGCTTTTAATGCTATTCTTTGGTATTTTTTGATGATTTTCTTTGATTTAGACATAAAATAAATACAAAATTAATACCTGTAAAAATTGGAAAATTTTCATGTCCTCAAAGGTGAAAGAATGTGGTGATTCTGGAATCATTCATCTGTTGTTTTTAATGTTTCCTATCGAATCGAAAGCTTTTAATGCTATTCTTTGGTATTTTTTGATGATTTTCTTTGATTTAGACATAAAATAAATACAAAATTAATACCTGTAAAAATTGGAAAATTTTCATGTCCTCAAAGGTGAAAGAATGTGGTGATTCTGGAATCATTCATCTGTTATTTTTAATGTTTCCTATCGAATCGAAAGCTTTTAATGCTATTCTTTGGTATTTTTGGGTGATTTTCTTTGATTTAGACATAAAATAAATACAAAATTAATACCTTGAAAAATTGGAAAATTTTCATGTCCTCAAAGGTGAAAGAATGTGGTGATTCTGGAATCATTCATCTGTTATTTTTAATGTTTCCTATCGAATCGAAAGCTTTTAATGCTATTCTTTGGTATTTTTTGATGATTTTCTTTGATTTAGACATAAAATAAATACAAAATTTATACCTTGAAAAATTGGAAAATTTTCATGTCCTCAAAGGTGAAAGAATGTGGTGATTCTGGAATCATTCATCTGTTATTTTTAATGTTTCCTATCGAATCGAAAGCTTTTAATGCTATTCTTTGGTATTTTTTGATGATTTTCTTTGATTTAGACATAAAATAAATACAAAATTAATACCTGTAAAAATTGGAAAATTTTCATGTCCTCAAAGGTGAAAGAATGTGGTGATTCTGGAATCATTCATCTGTTATTTTTAATGTTTCCTATCGAATCGAAAGCTTTTAATGCTATTCTTTGGTATTTTTGGGTGATTTTCTTTGATTTAGACATAAAATAAATACAAAATTAATACCTTGAAAAATTGGAAAATTTTCATGTCCTCAAAGGTGAAAGAATGTGGTGATTCTGGAATCATTCATCTGTTATTTTTAATGTTTCCTATCGAATCGAAAGCTTTTAATGCTATTCTTTGGTATTTTTTGATGATTTTCTTTGATTTAGACATAAAATAAATACAAAATTAATACCTTGAAAAATTGGAAAATTTTCATGTCCTCAAAGGTGAAAGAATGTGGTGATTCTGGAATCATTCATCTGTTATTTTTAATGTTTCCTATCGAATCGAAAGCTTTTAATGCTATTCTTTGGTATTTTTGGGTGATTTTCTTTGATTTAGACATAAAATAAATACAAAATTAATACCTTGAAAAATTGGAAAATTTTCATGTCCTCAAAGGTGAAAGAATGTGGTGATTCTGGAATCATTCATCTGTTATTTTTAATGTTTCCTATCGAATCGAAAGCTTTTAATGCTATTCTTTGGTATTTTTTGATGATTTTCTTTGATTTAGACATAAAATAAATACAAAATTAATACCTGTAAAAATTGGAAAATTTTCATGTCCTCAAAGGTGAAAGAATGTGGTGATTCTGGAATCATTCATCTGTTATTTTTAATGTTTCCTATCGAATCGAAAGCTTTTAATGCTATTCTTTGGTATTTTTTGATGATTTTCTTTGATTTAGACATAAAATAAATACAAAATTAATACCTTGAAAAATTGGAAAATTTTCATGTCCTCAAAGGTGAAAGAATGTGGTGATTCTGGAATCATTCATCTGTTATTTTTAATGTTTCCTATCGAATCGAAAGCTTTTAATGCTATTCTTTGGTATTTTTTGATGATTTTCTTTGATTTAGACATAAAATAAATACAAAATTAATACCTTGAAAAATTGGAAAATTTTCATGTCCTCAAAGGTGAAAGAATGTGGTGATTCTGGAATCATTCATCTGTTATTTTTAATGTTTCCTATCGAATCGAAAGCTTTTAATGCTATTCTTTGGTATTTTTGGGTGATTTTCTTTGATTTAGACATAAAATAAATACAAAATTAATACCTTGAAAAATTGGAAAATTTTCATGTCCTCAAAGGTGAAAGAATGTGGTGATTCTGGAATCATTCATCTGTTATTTTTAATGTTTCCTATCGAATCGAAAGCTTTTAATGCTATTCTTTGGTATTTTTTGATGATTTTCTTTGATTTAGACATAAAATAAATACAAAATTAATACCTTGAAAAATTGGAAAATTTTCATGTCCTCAAAGGTGAAAGAATGTGGTGATTCTGGAATCATTCATCTGTTATTTTTAATGTTTCCTATCGAATCGAAAGCTTTTAATGCTATTCTTTGGTATTTTTGGGTGATTTTCTTTGATTTAGACATAAAATAAATACAAAATTAATACCTTGAAAAATTGGAAAATTTTCATGTCCTCAAAGGTGAAAGAATGTGGTGATTCTGGAATCATTCATCTGTTATTTTTAATGTTTCCTATCGAATTGAAAGCTTTTAATGCTATTCTTTCTGTATTTTTTGATGATTTTCTTTGATTTAGACATAAAATAAATACAAAATTAATACCTTGAAAAATTGGAAAATTTTCATGTCCTCAAAGGTGAAAGAATGTGGTGATTCTGGAATCATTCATCTGTTATTTGTAATGTTTCCTATCGAATCGAAAGCTTTTAATGCTATTCTTTGGTATTTTTTGATGATTTTCTTTGATTTAGACATAAAATAAATACAAAATTAATACCTTGAAAAATTGGAAAATTTTCATGTCCTCAAAGGTGAAAGAATGTGGTGATTCTGGAATCATTCATCTGTTATTTTTAATGTTTCCTATCGAATCGAAAGCTTTTAATGCTATTCTTTGGTATTTTTTGATGATTTTCTTTGATTTAGACATAAAATAAATACAAAATTAATACCTTGAAAAATTGGAAAATTTTCATGTCCTCAAAGGTGAAAGAATGTGGTGATTCTGGAATCATTCATCTGTTATTTTTAATGTTTCCTATCGAATCGAAAGCTTTTAATGCTATTCTTTGGTATTTTTGGGTGATTTTCTTTGATTTAGACATAAAATAAATACAAAATTAATACCTTGAAAAATTGGAAAATTTTCATGTCCTCAAAGGTGAAAGAATGTGGTGATTCTGGAATCATTCATCTGTTATTTTTAATGTTTCCTATCGAATCGAAAGCTTTTAATGCTATTCTTTGGTATTTTTTGATGATTTTCTTTGATTTAGACATAAAATAAATACAAAATTAATACCTTGAAAAATTGGAAAATTTTCATGTCCTCAAAGGTGAAAGAATGTGGTGATTCTGGAATCATTCATCTGTTATTTTTAATGTTTCCTATCGAATCGAAAGCTTTTAATGCTATTCTTTGGTATTTTTGGGTGATTTTCTTTGATTTAGACATAAAATAAATACAAAATTAATACCTTGAAAAATTGGAAAATTTTCATGTCCTCAAAGGTGAAAGAATGTGGTGATTCTGGAATCATTCATCTGTTATTTTTAATGTTTCCTATCGAATCGAAAGCTTTTAATGCTATTCTTTGGTATTTTTTGATGATTTTCTTTGATTTAGACATAAAATAAATACAAAATTTATACCTTGAAAAATTGGAAAATTTTCATGTCCTCAAAGGTGAAAGAATGTGGTGATTCTGGAATCATTCATCTGTTATTTTTAATGTTTCCTATCGAATCGAAAGCTTTTAATGCTATTCTTTGGTATTTTTTGATGATTTTCTTTGATTTAGACATAAAATAAATACAAAATTAATACCTTGAAAAATTGGAAAATTTTCATGTCCTCAAAGGTGAAAGAATGTGGTGATTCTGGAATCATTCATCTGTTATTTTTAATGTTTCCTATCGAATCGAAAGCTTTTAATGCTATTCTTTGGTATTTTGGGGTGATTTTCTTTGATTTAGACATAAAATAAATACAAAATTAATACCTTGAAAAATTGGAAAATTTTCATGTCCTCAAAGGTGAAAGAATGTGGTGATTCTGGAATCATTCATCTGTTATTTTGAATGTTTCCTATCGAATCGAAAGCTTTTAATGCTATTCTTTGGTATTTTTTGATGATTTTCTTTGATTTAGACATAAAATAAATACAAAATTAATACCTGTAAAAATTGGAAAATTTTCATGTCCTCAAAGGTGAAAGAATGTGGTGATTCTGGAATCATTCATCTGTTATTTTTAATGTTTCCTATCGAATCGAAAGCTTTTAATGCTATTCTTTGGTATTTTTTGATGATTTTCTTTGATTTAGACATAAAATAAATACAAAAATAATACCTTGAAAAATTGGAAAATTTTCATGTCCTCAAAGGTGAAAGAATGTGGTGATTCTGGAATCATTCATCTGTTATTTTTAATGTTTCCTATCGAATCGAAAGCTTTTAATGCTATTCTTTGGTATTTTTTGATGATTTTCTTTGATTTAGACATAAAATAAATACAAAATTAATACCTGTAAAAATTGGAAAATTTTCATGTCCTCAAAGGTGAAAGAATGTGGTGATTCTGGAATCATTCATCTGTTATTTTTAATGTTTCCTATCGAATCGAAAGCTTTTAATGCTATTCTTTGGTATTTTTGGGTGATTTTCTTTGATTTAGACATAAAATAAATACAAAATTAATACCTTGAAAAATTGGAAAATTTTCATGTCCTCAAAGGTGAAAGAATGTGGTGATTCTGGAATCATTCATCTGTTATTTTTAATGTTTCCTATCGAATCGAAAGCTTTTAATGCTATTCTTTGGTATTTTTTGATGATTTTCTTTGATTTAGACATAAAATAAATACAAAATTTATACCTTGAAAAATTGGAAAATTTTCATGTCCTCAAAGGTGAAAGAATGTGGTGATTCTGGAATCATTCATCTGTTATTTTTAATGTTTCCTATCGAATCGAAAGCTTTTAATGCTATTCTTTGGTATTTTTTGATGATTTTCTTTGATTTAGACATAAAATAAATACAAAATTAATACCTGTAAAAATTGGAAAATTTTCATGTCCTCAAAGGTGAAAGAATGTGGTGATTCTGGAATCATTCATCTGTTATTTTTAATGTTTCCTATCGAATCGAAAGCTTTTAATGCTATTCTTTGGTATTTTTTGATGATTTTCTTTGATTTAGACATAAAATAAATACAAAATTAATACCTTGAAAAATTGGAAAATTTTCATGTCCTCAAAGGTGAAAGAATGTGGTGATTCTGGAATCATTCATCTGTTATTTTTAATGTTTCCTATCGAATCGAAAGCTTTTAATGCTATTCTTTGGTATTTTTGGGTGATTTTCTTTGATTTAGACATAAAATAAATACAAAATTAATACCTTGAAAAATTGGAAAATTTTCATGTCCTCAAAGGTGAAAGAATGTGGTGATTCTGGAATCATTCATCTGTTATTTTTAATGTTTCCTATCGAATCGAAAGCTTTTAATGCTATTCTTTGGTATTTTTTGATGATTTTCTTTGATTTAGACATAAAATAAATACAAAATTTATACCTTGAAAAATTGGAAAATTTTCATGTCCTCAAAGGTGAAAGAATGTGGTGATTCTGGAATCATTCATCTGTTATTTTTAATGTTTCCTATCGAATCGAAAGCTTTTAATGCTATTCTTTGGTATTTTTTGATGATTTTCTTTGATTTAGACATAAAATAAATACAAAATTAATACCTGTAAAAATTGGAAAATTTTCATGTCCTCAAAGGTGAAAGAATGTGGTGATTCTGGAATCATTCATCTGTTATTTTTAATGTTTCCTATCGAATCGAAAGCTTTTAATGCTATTCTTTGGTATTTTTGGGTGATTTTCTTTGATTAAGACATAAAATAAATACAAAATTAATACCTTGAAAAATTGGAAAATTTTCATGTCCTCAAAGGTGAAAGAATGTGGTGATTCTGGAATCATTCATCTGTTATTTTTAATGTTTCCTATCGAATCGAAAGCTTTTAATGCTATTCTTTGGTATTTTTTGATGATTTTCTTTGATTTAGACATAAAATAAATACAAAATTAATACCTTGAAAAATTGGAAAATTTTCATGTCCTCAAAGGTGAAAGAATGTGGTGATTCTGGAATCATTCATCTGTTATTTTTAATGTTTCCTATCGAATCGAAAGCTTTTAATGCTATTCTTTGGTATTTTTGGGTGATTTTCTTTGATTTAGACATAAAATAAATACAAAATTAATACATTGAAAAATTGGAAAATTTTCATGTCCTCCAATCTTATAGACCAAGGCATCTCAGCGTGTATTCAATTGAAAAATTTCTAAGTCCAAACAAGAGGGGATGTAGGTATAGATAGGTGACAATCTTATAGACCAGGGCATGTCAGCGTGTATTCAATTGAAAAATTTCTTAGTCCAAACAAGAGGGGATATAGGTATAGATAGGTGACAATCTTACAGACCAAGGCATCTCAGCGTGTATTCAATTGAAAAATTTCTAAGTCCAAACAAGAGGGGATGTAGGTATAGATAGGTGACAATCTTATAGACCAGGGCATGTCAGCGTGTATTCAATTGAAAAATTTCTTAGTCCAAACAAGAGGGGATGTAGGTATAGATAGGTGACAATCTTACAGACCAAGGCATCTCAGCGTGTGTTCAAGTGAAAAATTTCTAAGTCCAAACAAGAGGGGATGTAGGTATTGATAGAGTGCAATCTTATAGACCAAGGCATCTCAGCGTGTATTCAATTGAAAAATTTCTAAGTCCAAACAAGAGGGGATGTAGGTATAGATAGGTGACAATCTTATAGACCAAGGCATCTCAGCGTGTATTCAATTGAAAAATTTCTAAGTCCAAACAAGAGGGGATGTAGGTATAGATAGGTGACAATCTTATAGACCTAGGCATCTCAGTGTGTATTCAATTGAAAAATTTCTATGTCCAAACAAGAGGGGATGTAGGTATAGATAGAGTGCAATCTTATAGACCAAGGCATCTCAGCGTGTATTCAATTGAAAAATTTCTATGTCCAAACAAGAGGGGATGTAGGTATAGATAGGTGACAATCTTACAGACCAAGGCATCTCAGCGTGTATTCAATTGAAAAATTTCTATGTCCAAACAAGAGGGGATGTAGGTATAGATAGGTGACAATCTTATAGACCAAGGCATCTCAGCGTGTATTCAATTGAAAAATTTCTAAGTTTAAACAAGAGGGGATGTAGGTATAGATAGGTGACAATCTTACAGACCAAGGCATCTCAGCGTGTATTCAATTGAAAAATTTCTAAGTCCAAACAAGAGGG
Source organism: Euprymna scolopes (assembly GCF_053919585.1). NCBI lineage: Eukaryota > Metazoa > Mollusca > Cephalopoda > Sepiida > Sepiolidae > Euprymna > Euprymna scolopes. The sequence continues at coordinate 96,089,124 of NC_136508.1, read as the reverse complement.
GATGTAGGTATTGATAGAGTGCAATCTTATAGACCAAGGCATCTCAGCGTGTATTCAATTGAAAAATTTCTAAGTCCAAACAAGAGGGGATGTAGGTATAGATAGGTGACAATCTTATAGACCAAGTCATCTCAGCGTGTATTCAATTGAAAAATTTCTATGTCCAAACAAGAGGGGATGTAGGTATAGATAGGTGACAATCTTATAGACCAAGTCATCTCAGCGTGTATTCAATTGAAAAATTTCTAAGTCCAAACAAGAGGGGATGTAGGTATAGATAGGTGACAATCTTACAGACCAAGGCATCTCAGCGTGTATTCAATTGAAAAATTTCTATGTCCAAACAAGAGGGGATGTAGGTATAGATAGGTGACAATCTTATAGACCAAGGCATCTCAGCGTGTGTTCAAGTGAAAAATTTCTATGTCCAAACAAGAGGGGATGTAGGTATTGATAGGTGACAATCTTATAGACCAAGGCATCTCAGCGTGTATTCAATTGAAAAATTTCTATGTCCAAACAAGAGGGGATGTAGGTATAGATAGGTGACAATCTTATAGACCAAGTCATCTCAGCGTGTATTCAATTGAAAAATTTCTAAGTCCAAACAAGAGGGGATGTAGGTATAGATAGGTGACAATCTTATAGACCAAGTCATCTCAGCGTGTATTCAATTGAAAAATTTCTATGTCCAAACAAGAGGGGATGTAGGTATAGATAGGTGACAATCTTATAGACCAAGTCATCTCAGCGTGTATTCAATTGAAAAATTTCTAAGTCCAAACAAGAGGGGATGTAGGTATAGATAGGTGACAATCTTATAGACCAAGTCATCTCAGCGTGTATTCAATTGAAAAATTTCTATGTCCAAACAAGAGGGGATGTAGGTATAGATAGGTGACAATCTTATAGACCAAGTCATCTCAGCGTGTATTCAATTGAAAAATTTCTAAGTCCAAACAAGAGGGGATGTAGGTATAGATAGGTGACAATCTTATAGACCAAGTCATCTCAGCGTGTATTCAATTGAAAAATTTCTATGTCCAAACAAGAGGGGATGTAGGTATAGATAGGTGACAATCTTATAGACCAAGTCATCTCAGCGTGTATTCAATTGAAAAATTTCTAAGTCCAAACAAGAGGGGATGTAGGTATAGATAGGTGACAATCTTATAGACCAAAGCATCTCAGCGTGTATTCAATTGAAAAATTTCTATGTCCAAACAAGAGGGGATGTAGGTATAGATAGGTGACAATCTTACAGACCAAGGCATCTCAGCGTGTATTCAATTGAAAAATTTCTATGTCCAAACAAGAGGGGATGTAGGTATAGATAGGTGACAATCTTACAGACCAAGGCATCTCAGCGTGTATTCAATTGAAAAATTTCTATGTCCAAACAAGAGGGGATGTAGGTATAGATAGGTGACAATCTTACAGACCAAGGCATCTCAGCGTGTATTCAATTGAAAAATTTCTATGTCCAAACAAGAGGGGATGTAGGTATAGATAGGTGACAATCTTATAGACCAAGGCATCTCAGCGTGTATTCAATTGAAAAATTTCTATGTCCAAACAAGAGGGGATGTAGGTATAGATAGGTGACAATCTTACAGACCAAGGCATCTCAGCGTGTATTCAATTGAAAAATTTCTATGTCCAAACAAGAGGGGATGTAGGTATAGATAGGTGACAATCTTATAGACCAAGGCATCTCAGCGTGTATTCAATGGAAAAATTTCTAAGTCCAAACAAGAGGGGATGTAGGTATAGATAGATGACAATCTTATAGACCAAGTCATCTCAGCGTGTATTCAAGTGAAAAATTTCTAAGTCCAAACAAGAGGGGATGTAGGTATTGATAGATGACAATCTTATAGACCAAGGCATCTCAGCGTGTATTCAATTGAAAAATTTCTAAGTCCAAACAAGAGGGGATGTAGGTATAGATAGGTGAATATCTTATAGACCAAGGCATCTCAGCGTGTATTCAAGTGAAAAATTTCTAAGTCCAAACAAGAGGGGATGTAGGTATAGATAGGTGAATATCTTATAGACCAAGGCATCTCAGCGTGTGTTCAAGTGAAAAATTTCTAAGTCCAAACAAGAGGGGATGTAGGTATTGATAGGTGACAATCTTATAGACCAAGGCATCTCAGCGTGTATTCAAGTGAAAAATTTCTAAGTCCAAACAAGAGGGGATGTAGGTATAGATAGGTGACAATCTTATAGACCAAGGCATCTCAGCGTGTATTCAAGTGAAAAATTTCTAAGTCCAAACAAGAGGGGATGTAGGTATAGATAGGTGACAATCTTATAGACCAAGGCATCTCAGCGTGTATTCAATTGAAAAATTTCTATGTTCAAACAAGAGGGGATGTAGGTATAGATAGGTGACAATCTTACAGACCAAGGCATCTCAGCGTGTATTCAATTGAAAAATTTCTATGTCCAAACAAGAGGGGATGTAGGTATAGATAGGTGACAATCTTACAGACCAAGGCATCTCAGCGTGTATTCAATTGAAAAATTTCTATGTCCAAACAAGAGGGGATGTAGGTATAGATAGGTGACAATCTTATAGACCAAGGCATCTCAGCGTGTATTCAATTGAAAAATTTCTATGTCCAAACAAGAGGGGATGTAGGTATAGATAGGTGACAATCTTACAGACCAAGGCATCTCAGCGTGTATTCAATTGAAAAATTTCTAAGTCCAAACAAGAGGGGATGTAGGTATAGATAGGTGAATATCTTATAGACCAAGGCATCTCAGCGTGTATTCAAGTGAAAAATTTCTAAGTCCAAACAAGAGGGGATGTAGGTATAGATAGGTGAATATCTTATAGACCAAGGCATCTCAGCGTGTGTTCAAGTGAAAAATTTCTAAGTCCAAACAAGAGGGGATGTAGGTATTGATAGGTGACAATCTTATAGACCAAGGCATCTCAGCGTGTATTCAAGTGAAAAATTTCTAAGTCCAAACAAGAGGGGATGTAGGTATAGATAGGTGACAATCTTATAGACCAAGGCATCTCAGCGTGTATTCAAGTGAAAAATTTCTAAGTCCAAACAAGAGGGGATGTAGGTATAGATAGGTGACAATCTTATAGACCAAGGCATCTCAGCGTGTATTCAATTGAAAAATTTCTATGTCCAAACAAGAGGGGATGTAGGTATTGATAGATGACAATCTTATAGACCAAGGCATCTCAGCGTGTATTCAAGTGAAAAATTTCTAAGTCCAAACAAGAGGGGATGTAGGTATAGATAGGTGACAATCTTATAGACCAAGGCATCTCAGCGTGTATTCAATTGAAAAATTTCTAAGTCCAAACAAGAGGGGATGTAGGTATTGATAGAGTGCAATCTTATAGACCAAGGCATCTCAGCGTGTATTCAATTGAAAAATTTCTAAGTCCAAACAAGAGGGGATGTAGGTATAGATAGGTTACAATCTTATAGACCAAGTCATCTCAGCGTGTATTCAATTGAAAAATTTCTAAGTCCAAACAAGAGGGGATGTAGGTATAGATAGGTTACAATCTTATAGACCAAGGCATCTCAGCGTGTATTCAATTGAAAAATTTCTAAGTCCAAACAAGAGGGGATGTAGGTATAGATAGGTGAATATCTTATAGACCAAGGCATCTCAGCGTGTATTCAAGTGAAAAATTTCTAAGTCCAAACAAGAGGGGATGTAGGTATAGATAGGTGACAATCTTATAGACCAAGGCATCTCAGCGTGTATTCAAGTGAAAAATTTCTAAGTCCAAACAAGAGGGGATGTAGGTATAGATAGGTGACAATCTTATAGACCAAGGCATCTCAGCGTGTATTCAATTGAAAAATTTCTAAGTCCAAACAAGAGGGGATGTAGGTATAGATAGGTTACAATCTTATAGACCAAGGCATCTCAGCGTGTATTCAATTGAAAAATTTCTAAGTCCAAACAAAGGGGATGTAGGTATAGATAGGTGACAATCTTATAGACCAAGGCATCTCAGCGTGTATTCAAGTGAAAAATTTCCAAGTCCAAACAAGAGGGGATGTAGGTATTGATAGAGTGCAATCTTATAGACCAAGGCATCTCAGCGTGTATTCAAGTGAAAAAATTCCAAGTCCAAACAAGAGAGGATGTAGGTATAGATAGATTTCAATCCTATAGACTAAGGCAAGTCAACGTGTATTCAATTGATAATTTCTAAGTCCAAACAACAGGGCATGTAGTTATAGATAGATGATAATCCGTAAGACCGAAGCATCTCAGATTGTATTCAAGTCCAAACAAGAAGGGATGTAGGTATAGGTAGATGAGAATCCTATAGACCGAGGCATCTCAGCGTGTATTTAATTGAAAATTTCTAAGTCCAAACAAGAGGGGATGTAGGTATAGATAGATGAAAATCTTATAGACCAAGGCAAGTCAACGTGTATTCAAATGAAAATTTCTAAGTCCTTACAGGGGTTGACGTAGGTATAGGTAGATGAGGAGCTACTAGACCAACACATGTCCACGAGTATTCAATTTAAATTTATAAGTTCCAAACAGTGTAAATAAGTGTCTGGAAGTGCCCGATCGACGCCTACTGCCATGTTGGGTGCATGTAGGCGTAGCAAAATGCCTTCTAATCTGCTAGGCACATCGGGACTTAGTTTTTTTTCTGTCCTTTCTCTGCACCGTGTAGGTTGGCGTCTGGATGTGCCTCATCGATGCCTTGGCATATAAACGTGTAATCAAGTTAAAACTTCTAACTTCAAAACGGGAGTTAGGTACCGGTAAATGAGAAGCTTATCAATCTAGACATGTTGAAATTTATAAGTTCACACATAGTGGATAGCAAGGCGAGGAATAGGGATATAGAATAAGAAAAGAGAGATAGACAGATCTAGATAAATACAGAGGTATAAAGAGAGACAGGCAAGGGAGATACATTTCATGATTCAACTTATATGCTAATAAGAAATAGTTGGTATATCAGGAACACAAGCATTGTATTTACTAGTTAATTTTACATCAGAATACACTTGTAGATTTTATGTAGCTTTTTTTCTATAGGGAACATGCAAATAGCAGACATAACATCTAGACATATAAATATATACATAAAACAATTATAGTTATGAGATATATCTTAACTAATCCAAAAAGACAATAATGATGAATATCATCACTTACCTTGGAAAATTATCCAGGCTGTATGCCTACTCACATTCCATCAAACACCAGAAAATCATGAGCAATTGCTTGGTTGATTTTTTTCATTTTTTTTATTTTAATTTTTTTCATACACATTTGTAATTGTGTCTTGTTTTATCAAGTATTTTTGTAGTTAATCTGTGGTGTTGGGAGAGGTGTTAACATGAATCAATTTTGCTTAACATTTTTTATTATGTATATTTTTTCAGTTTACAGAGTCATTGCAGTACCAAGTCTGACACTGTAATTGCTTGAAAAGTATTGCATTGGGAAGGAATCTTTTTTTTTTTTTTTTTTTTTTTGAGGTGTGCAGGAATTTCAGTAGGGGATGTTTCTACTGAATTCAGATTCCAAGACAGCAAATTTGTATTTTATTGTTTGTGCATTCTTTTATCAAGTTTTTACAGATGTTTTTGTGTTATGAAAGTGAAAATGAATGAGTTGCAAAGACATTTACATTTTTGCATTCTTTTTTTAATTCTTCACCTTTTTTGTTTTAATGTCCCAAGAGTGAACCAAGACGGATGAGTCTTATTCAGCAGAGTCGAAAAAAACAGGTTACCTTTGGTTGTCCTCAATGGATTTGTCCATAGTATAATGTGTCCAAGTTATTGCCCTAATAAAGTGAGAACCATACCCCAAAACTAATGCAGAACTCTACTTAATTAAATGAGCACTCTCAAAGACAATTTATCTAACATAATTTTGAAATATGTTTTATAAAGTTACCATAGAGCTCTCAAATATATTAGGCACTCAAATAGGAAACTTGTTTCAAATACTTGTCATATATATATATATATATATATATATATATATATATATTAAAAACTTACAGTATATCTATACTTACATATTGACATTTAGGTTTTCAAAACATACTGCAGAGCTCCTCATGTTTTCTGAATTTTATGCTTTCGTCTACTAATGTATTGAGCACTCTTAAGTATATTCGTGTAGCTGAATTGCCATACATGTTTTTGAAAGTGTATATTTAGCTCTACTAATGTATTGTACTCTGTCAAAATACATTTATGCAGTTGAAATGCCATATCTGTTTCTCAAATGTTTTATTTAGCTCTACTAATATATTGAGCACTCTGGAAGTAGATTTGTCTAAAATAATTGCAAAAATGTTTCCAACTCTTACTACAAAGCTCTTTAAATGCATTGAGCACTCTTAAAGTAAAATCGTCTTGTATAATTAAACAAAGCAATTTTTAAACTTACTAAACAGCTATATAAAACTATGGAGCACATGCAAGCATCATTGGTATATATATAGATCACATAATTATTAGAAGTTATTTTTTTACTTGAAATACATATATATATATATATATATATATTCAAGGGAGACAATTTGTATATAGATGACATAATTAGAAGTTATTTTTTTAATTGAAATACATATATAAATATATATAATCTATATCTATATATATTCAAGGGAGACAATGTATATATACATCACATAATGATTAGAAGTTATTTTGTATATATATTCAAGGGAGACAATTTGTATATAGATCACATAATTATTAGAAGTTTTTTTTTTATTGAAATAAAAATATATATATATATATATATATATATATTCACGGGAGACAATTTGTATATAGATGACATAATAATCAGAAGTGATTTTTTTAAGGAAATATATATATATATATATATATATATATATATATATATATATATATATATATATACAAGGGAGACAATTTATATATAGATCACATAATTAATGGAAGTCTTTTTTAATTGAAGTAAATATATATATATATATATTTTTTTTTTTATTTCAATTCCATCAATGAGACATAGAGCAATAAAGTCATGTTATTTACATTTTGACTTAATAATAACCCTTTAAAATAGTGCTCAAAACTAGACAGAGCTGATATTATAAAACGTTTATTTTATTACAGGATAAATTACCATTAAGATTTAACTAGATGTATATAAGAGTGCTCAATAAGACATAGAGCAATAAGGACATTTTATTTAGATTTTTATTAAATAATTACACTTTAAATAGTGCAAAACAAAGGGAGACAATTTGTATATACATCACATAATCATTAGAAGTAATTTTTTATTGAAATATATATATATATATATATATATGTATATATTCAATGAGACAATTAGTATACAGATCACATAATTATTAGAACATATTTTTTTTATTGAAATATATATATATGTATATATATATATATATATATATATAAACCTATATTTAAGGGAGACAATTTATATATAGATCACATAATTATTAGAAGTTATTTTTTTATTGAAATAAATATATATATATAATATATATATATATATGTTCAAGGGAGACAATTTGTACATATATCACATAATTATTAGAAGTTATTTTTTTAATTGATATATTTTTATATATATTTATATATATATATATATTCAATTTTTATATGTATTTTTTTTATTACAGGATAAATAAACATTAAGATTCAACTAGTTATATAAGAGTGCTCAATGAGACATAGAGCAATAAAGACATTTTATTTAGGTTTGTACTTAATAAATACCCTTTAAATAGTATTCAAAACTAGACAGAGCTGATATTATAAAACGTTTATTTTATGACAGGATAAGTAAACATAAAGATTTAACTAGAGTTATATAAGAGTGCAAATTAGACATAGAGCAATGAAGACATTTATATATATATATATAATCTATATATATTTTATATATATATATAGTCTATATATATATGTTCAAGGGAGACAAGCGTTATATAGATCACATAATTATTAGAAGTTATTGTTTTATTGAAATATATATATATAACTAAATATATATATATAAAATATATATTTATATATATAGATATAATATATATATATAATCAAGGGAGACAATACATAGATCACCTAATTATTAGAAGTTTTTTTCATTGAATTAAATATATATATATATTCAAGGGGGTCGTTTGTATATATATCACATAATTATTAGAAGTTATTTTTTTAATTGAAATATAAATTTTTATATGTATTTTATTTTATTACAGGATAAATAAACATAAAGATTCAACTAGTTATATAAGTGTGCTCAATGAGACATAGAGCAATGAAGACATTTTATTTAGGTTTGTACTTAATAAATACCCTTTAAATAGTGCTAAAAACAAGACAGAGCTGATATTATAAAACGTTCATTTCATTCCAGGATAAATAAACATTAAGATTTAAATAGAGTCATGTAAGAATGCTCACTGAGACATAGAGCAATAAAGACATTTTATTTAGATTTGTACTTAATAAATACACTTTAAATAGTGTTCAAAACTAGACAGAGCTGAGTTTATAAACCGTTTATGTTATTACAGGATAAGTAAACATTAAGATTTAACTAGAGTTATATAAGAGTGCTCAATTAGACATAGAGCAATAAAGACATTTTATTTAGATTTGTACTTAATAATTACACTTTAGTGGTAAAAAAAGGGAGACAATTTATAGATAGATCACATAATTATTAGAAGTTATTTTTTTTAAATAAATACATATATATATATATATATATATATATATATATATATATATATATATATATATATATATAATCTATAAATTTAATTTATATTTTCAAGGGAGACAATTGTTATATAGATCACATAATTATAAGTTATTTTTTATTGAAATATATATATATGTATATATATATATAAATATATATTTATATATATAAAAGATGTATTTATATATTCAAGGGAGACAATTAATATATAGATCACCTAATTATTAGAAGTTTTTTTATTGAAATGAATATATATATATATAATATATAATATATAATATATATATATATATGTTTAATGGAGACAATTTGTATATATATCACATAATTATTAGAGGTGACTTTTTTTATTGAAATATATAAGTCATTCAATTTTTATACGTATTTTATTTTATTACAGGATAAATAAACATTAAGAATCAACTAGTTATACAAGAGTTCTCAATGGGACATAGAGCAATAAAGACATTTTATTTAGATTTGTACTTAATAAATACACTTTAAATAGTGTGCAAAACTAGACAGAGCTGATATTATAAAACGTTTATGTTATTACAGGGTAAGTAAACATTAAGATTTAACTAGATTTATATAAGAGTGCTCAATTAGACATAGAGCAATAAAGACATTTTATTTATAGTTGTACTTAATAATTACACTTTAAATAGTGCTAAAGAAAGGGAGACAATTTTTATATAGATCACATAATCATTAGAAGTAATTTTTTTAATTGAAATATATATATATATATATATATATATATTCAAGGAGACAATTTGTATATAGATCAAATAAATATTAGAAGTTATTTTTTTAATTGAAATATATATATATTCAAGGGAGACAATTTATATATAGATCACATAATTATTAGAAGTTATTTTAGTTATTGAAATATATATATATAAAATATATATATATATATACATATATATATATATATACAATATATATATATTCAAGGGACATAATTAGTACATAGATCACCTAATTCTTAGAAGTTTTTTTTATTGAAATATAAATATATATATATATATATATATATATATATATATATATATATTCAAGGGAGACAATTTGTATATATATAACATAATTATTAAAAGTTATTTTTTTGTATTGAAATATATATATATATATATTCATTCAATTTTTATATGTATTTTATTTGATTACAGGATTAATAAACATAAAGATTAAACTAGTTATATAAGAGTGCTCAATGAGACATAGACCAATAAAGACATTTTATTAAGGTTTGTACTAATAAATACCCTTTAAATAGTGTTCAAAACTAGACAGAGCTGATATTATAAAATGTTTATTTTATTACAGAAAAAATAAACATTAAGATTTAACTAGAGTTATGTAAGAGTGCTCGATAAGACATAGAGCAATAAAGACATTTTATTTAGATTTGTACTTAATAAATCCACTTTAAAATAGTAATCAAAACTAGACAGAGCTGATATTATAAAACGTTTATTTTATTACAGGATAAGTAAACATTAAGATTTAACTAGAGTTATATAAGAGTGCTCAATTAGACATAGAGCAATGAAGACACTTTATTTAGATTTCTACTTTATAATTACACTTTAAATAGTGCTAAAAAAGGGAGACAATTTGTATAGAGATCACATAATTATTGGATGTAATTTTCTGTTGAAATACATATATGTATATATATATTCAAGGGAGACAATTGATATATAGATCACATAATTATTAGAAGGAATTTTTTTAAATAAATATATATATATAAATATATTTATATATATATATATATATATATATATATTTTATATATATATATAATCTATATATATTTTATATATATATATAGTCTATATATATATGTTCAAGGGAGACAATTGTTATATAGATCACATAATTATTAGAAGTTATTTTTTTATTGAAATATATATATAACTAAATATATATATAAAATATATATGTATATATAGATATAATATATATATAATCAATGGAGACAATTAATACATAGATCACCTAATTATTAGAAGTTGTTTTTATTGAATTAAATATATATATATTCAAGGGGGTCGTTTGTATATATATCACATAATTATTAGAAGTAATTTTTTTAATTGAAATATATATATATATATATATATTCAAGGAGACAATTTGTATATAGATCAAATAAATATTAGAAGTTATTTTTTTAATTGAAATATATATATATATATATATTCAAGGGAGACAATTTATATATAGATCACATAATTATTAGAAGTTATTTTAGTTATTGAAATATATATATATAAAATATATATATATATATATACATATATATATATATATACAATATATATATATTCAAGGGACATAATTAGTACATAGATCACCTAATACTTAGAAGTTTTTTTTATTGAAATATTAATATATATATATATATATATATATATATACATATATATATATATATATATTCAAGGGAGACAATTTGTATATATATAACAATTATTAGAAGTTATTTTTTTGTATTGAAATATATATATATATATATTCATTCAATTTTTATATGTATTTTATTTGATTACAGGATTAATAAACATAAAGATTAAACTAGTTATATAAGAGTGCTCAATGAGACATAGACCAATAAAGACATTTTATTAAGGTTTGTACTAATAAATACCCTTTAAATAGTGTTCAAAACTAGACAGAGCTGATATTATAAAATGTTTATTTTATTACAGAAAAAATAAACATTAAGATTTAACTAGAGTTATATAAGAGTGCTCGATTAGACATAGAGCAATAAAGACATTTTATTTAGATTTGTACTTAATAAATCCACTTTAAAATAGTAATCAAAACTAGACAGAGCTGATATTATAAAACGTTTATTTTATTACAGGATAAGTAAACATTAAGATTTAACTAGAGTTATATAAGAGTGCTCAATTAGACATAGAGCAATGAAGACACTTTATTTAGATTTCTACTTTATAATTACACTTTAAATAGTGCTAAAAAAGGGAGACAATTTGTATAGAGATCACATAATTATTGGATGTAATTTTCTGTTGAAATACATATATGTATATATATATTCACGGGAGACAATTGATATATAGATCACATAATTATTATAACTTATTTTTTTTATTGAAATAAATATATATATACATATATATATATATATATATATATATATATATATATATATATTCAAGGGAGACAATTTATATATAGATCACATAATTATTAGAAGGAATTTTTTTTAATAAATATATATATATAAATATATTTATATATATATATATATATAATATATATATATTTTATATATATATATAATCTATATATATTTTATATATATATATAGTCTATATATATATGTTCAAGGGAGACAATTGTTATATAGATCACATAATTATTAGAAGTTATTTTTTTATTGAAATATATATATAACTAAATATATATATAAAATATATATGTATATATAGATATAATATATATATAATCAATGGAGACAATTAATACATAGATCACCTAATTATTAGAAGTTGTTTTTATTGAATTAAATATATATATATTCAAGGGGGTCGTTTGTATATATATCACATAATTATTAGAAGTTATTTTTTTAATTGAAATATATATATATATTCATTAAATATTTATATGTATGTTATTTTATTACAGGATAAATAAACATTAAGATTCAACTAGTTACATAAGTGTGCTCAATGAGACATAGAGCAATAAAGACATTTTATTTAGGTTTGTACTTAATAAATACCCTTTAAATAGTGCTAAAAACTAGAGAGAGCTGATATTATAAAACGTATATTTCATTCCAGGATAAATAATCATTAAGATATAAATAGAGTCATATAAGAGTGCTCACTGAGACATAGAGCAATAAAGACATTTTATTTAGATTTGTACTTAATAAATACACTTTAAATAGTGTTCAAAACTAGACAGAGATGATATTATAGACCGTTTATGTTATTACAGGATAAGTAAACATTAAGATTTAACTAGAGTTATATAAGAGTGCTCAATTAGACATAGAGCAATAAAGACATTTTATTTAGATTTGTACTTAATAATTACACTTTAGTGCTAAAAAAGGGAGACAACTTATAGATAGATCACATACTTATTAGAAGTTATTTTTTTTAAATAAATACATATATATATATATATATTATATATATAATATATATATATGTTCAAGGGGGACAATTGTTATATAGATCAAATAATTATAAGTTTTTTTTATTGAAATATATATATATATATATATATATATATATATATATATATATATATATATATATATATATATATATATATATAAATATATATTTATATATATAATATATATATTTATATATACAAGGGAGACAATTAATACATAGATAACCTAATTATTAGAATTTTTTTTTATTGAAATAAAAATATATATATATATATATATATAATATATATATATATATTCAAGGGAGACAATTTGTATATATATCACATAATTATTAGAAGTTTTTTTTTTAATTGGAATATATATATATGTAGTCATTCAATTTTTATATGTATTTTATTTTATTTCAGGATAAATAAACATTAAGATTCAACTGGTTATATAAGAGTTCTCAATGAGACAGATAGCAATAAAGACATTTTATTTAGGTTTGTACTTAATAAATACCCTTTAAATAGTGCTAAAAACTAGACAGAGCTGATATTATAAAACGTTTATTTTATCCCAGGATAAATAAACATTAAGATTTTACTAGAGTAATATAAGAGTGCTCAAATAGTCATAGAGAAATGAAGACATTTTATTTAGATTTGTACTTTATAATTACACTTAAAGTAGTGCTAAAAAAGGGAGACAATTTGTATATACATCACATAATTATTAGAAGTAATTTTTTATCGATTCAATGAGACAATTAGTATATAGATCACATAATTATTAGAACTTATTTTTTTATTGAAATAAATATATATATATATATATATATATATATTTAAGGGAGACAATTGTTATATAGATAACTTAATTATAAGAAGTTATTTTTTTTATTGAAATATATATATACATAAATATATATATATATATATAATATATATATTTATATATTAAAGGGAGACAATTAATACATAGATAACCTAATTATTAGAAGTTTGTTTTTAATGAAATAAATTTATATTATATATATATATATATATATATATATATATATATATATATTCAAGGGAGACAATTTGTATATATATCACATAATTTATAGAAGTTATTTTTTTAATTGAAATATATATATATATATATATATATATATATATATATATATATATATATATATATATTTATTCAATTTTTATATATAATTATTAGAAGTTATTTTTTTAATTTAAATATATATGTATATTCAAGGGAGCCAATTTGTATATAGATCACATGATTATTAGAACTTATTTTTTTATTGAAATAAATACATAAATATATATATATATATATATTCAAAGGAGACAATTTATATATAGATCACATAATTATTAGAAGTTATTTTTTTTCTAAATGAATATATATATATATATATATATATATATATATAAATATATATATATATATATATATAATATATGTATATTTTATATATATAATCTGTATATACATGTTCAAGGGAGACAATTGTTATATAGATCACATAATTATTAGAAGTTATTGTTTTATTGAAATATATATATATAAATACATATATATATATATAAAATATATATTTATATATATATATATATATATATAATATATATATATATAT
>NC_136508.1:96017057-96069557 GCF_053919585.1 Euprymna scolopes | reverse complement strand
AATTCTATAGTTTATCGACCACCCTTAAATAATATTATATGTATGCTTTCACCTAACAAATTAAAAAAAAAGACGTTAATTTAGATTTAAATTTAAAATATATTTTCCAGCAAAAGCACGGTTTATAAACTGCACAATTGTCACGGTAATTCTATAGTTTATCGACCACCCTTAAATAATATTATATGTATGCTTTCATCTAACAAATTAAAAAAAAAAAAGACGTTAATTTAGATTTAAATTTAAATATTTTAACCAAGAACAGCATGGTCTATAAACTGCACAATTGTCACGGTAATATTTGTTGGCTGGCTTTCTAACAGTATAATAAAATATAAACAGAAGTTAAACGTTAAAATCGTGTAAACTACACAAGTGTCGAAATTTGAAAAGAAATTCGACGTGTTTATGAACTGTGCTCATACTAACAACGTTCATTTGAACACTTGTGCAGTTTACACAACTGAAATAAATGCGTCATCTACTTTGAAACGACAAGAAATACCTTTTTTTTTTTTTGACATCAGAGAAGTAGACAGAGGAGCGGCAGGGCGGCGGCTTAGCTGGGCCGACTGGCTGGTCATCTATTCTTCCGGAACTCATCTCGCTGCCAGGGTCCAAACTGAATTTACAGCCCGTTTTAGGGCTCTTTTTATATTTCACCATCGGCGTGAAAACCGTTAACTTTTTCCGGGAAAAATTCGAACAGTTCGCAGTCGATGACGCAACCTTTTTACCTTTTATGGAGTTTGTGTTACCTAGCTGCCTTTTCATTGGTTGATTTAAACTTGTTTAGTTGAAGAGTGAATGTGGCGTGATATGCGCGCACGCACGCACGCACGCACACACAGAGTAATACTTTGTGTTTGTGTGTGTTGGTGTCTTTATGCGAGTGTGTGTATGTGTGTGTGTGTGTGTGTGTGCTGAGTTAAATTTGTTTAGTTTGAAGAGTGAACGTGGGCGTGTGTGTGTGTGTGTGTGTTTATGCAAGTGTGTGTGTATGTGGGTGTGTGCGTCGTTGAGAGAGAGAGAGAGAGAGAGAGAGAGAGAGAGAGAGAGAGAGAGGGGTTAGCACCCGGTAATTTAAAAAGTTA
The DNA here is from genome assembly GCF_053919585.1 of Euprymna scolopes. Taxonomy (NCBI): domain Eukaryota; kingdom Metazoa; phylum Mollusca; class Cephalopoda; order Sepiida; family Sepiolidae; genus Euprymna; species Euprymna scolopes. The sequence continues at coordinate 96,068,463 of NC_136508.1, read as the reverse complement.
TAAAAAGTTAAAAAAATAATGTATATATATATATATATATATATATATATATATATATATATGGTCGCCAGTGATTTACATTTCAAAATACACGCATTAATAAAACTAGCTCCAAGACTATTTTTCTCTGCTAATTTTCCTTGCGATATTCGTTTTCAGCATACCTGAACAAACTGACGGTTCGAGTTTTCCGGGTACGGTTTTTCCGGAGACGAGTTTTCCCGGGACAAGTTTTCCGGGCACTGGTATAAGTGCTATGGGTTCATGAGAGCACATCCCATTAAAGTACTTGTAAACAGGGATGCAACACCGAGGCGATGGGACAGACGTTGGAGATTGACGTATAGCACGCACGGGGCCTATTAGATTAGATACTCTTTTTTTTGTTGTTTTTGTGCTCAACGATAAAAACCGACTTCTTCATTTGTGTTTGCTTCTCATTTTCGCTTTTTCTCTGATAAGTGTTTCGCTAATGTGAAAAAGAAAACATGTTCGAACGTTTGCTGACATTTATTGGATGTGTTCCTACCAGTATTTTGCTTAATTTTCGAGTTTGGAGCGATTATCGAGTCTCACAAGATGTCTGTAAAATGTCAGACACTTCTTTATTGTTCTAACTTAAAACCGTGCGCTACTTTTGTTTGTGTTAAATAAACGTTTTAAAATAAGTTAAAACAACAAAAATGTGATCTAGGTAGAAGAGTAACTTACCTTGCCTTTGGTAACATTCATTTTCTTATATATTTATTTGTTCACTACTTTTTCGTTTTGTTCTCTTGAATGCGAAATATTCGCCATGAAATTTCCACGGGGGGTCACGATTATTTCGTTTTATTAATCTTAAGTTTCATAGAATAAAAAGTTCTGACACAACTTTGTCGAGCGATTTATAATCGATTTCATTTAACTTCTGTTTGACCCCGGCACGTACGACCCTTTCTCTCCTTCCCCCACTCTCTCTCTCTTCTTTAGCTTGGTGACAAGCGATATGCTTATGTGTGCGTGCGTGTGTGTGTGTGTATGTGTGTACATGCGTGCGTATGTGTGTTGTCGTATTCACGAAAATTTAAAAAAATAAAAACGTTTTTCCCCGACCGGCCGGATTAGGGTTGTGAGGTGTGGTTAGAATTCATGAAAATAAATGTTAGCAATAAAAACTTTTGGTAAACCAAGTTAGAAAAAAGAATACAATTTACTTCCCCACGGAGCCACCGATTCTTCTTCTGTTTTTAGGCGATGTAATAAGCCATATTTTTGAGCAGGGTTGCCTCCTCTCTTTATTTTGGTTTGTATATTTTTCATCTTGCAAAAATGCTCCCGGGAGATCTTTTTAGGATTCTAAAGGTTTGCTTTTTTTTACACTTTTTATTATCTTCGAAAAATGTAAAAAAAAATGTAAACAGGCAGTTTACGATTTGAAATGCATCGTTAAAATGATATTTTTTGCTAGTTCTTTCAACTTTATATTTTTATTTCGTCGTCTTCAAGTCCAATGTAAACAAGTTCTTGATGAGCCGTTCCTCTTAAATAATCCAATTTACCAAATTTACACTTCTAACGATTACTATGATATTGTCCATTGACTACTGTATGTACACACTTTAACCCTTATCCTCGAGTGGCCTCTGGGGCTTGATAAGTAGTGATTCCTTTATAAAATAAAAAATATTTCAATACTTTGATGGTGAGTCTATAGTCAGTCTGTGCTGGTTTTCCTTGCGATATTCGTTTTCAGCATACCTGAACAAACTGAGGATTGGCCCCTTTCATATGCCGCCTGTTAAAACTGTTCACACATGGTCGCCAGTGATTTACATTTCAAAATACACGCATTAATAAAACAAGCTCCAAAACTAGTAGTCGGTCATTCTCTGCTAATTTTCCTTGCGATATTCGTTTTCAGCATACCTGAACAACTTGATGGTTGGCCGCTTTCATATGCCGCCTGTTCAAACATGGTCGCCAGTGATTTACATTTCAAAATACACGCATTACTATCTCGAAAACTATTCGTCTGTCTGTGCTAATTTTCCTTGCGATATTCGTTTTCAGCATACCTGAACAAACTGAGGGTTGGCCCCTTTCATGTGCTGCCTGTTCAAACATGGTCGCCGTGATTTACATTTCAAAATACACGCATTAATAAAACTAGCTCCAAAACTATTTGTCTCTGCTAATTTTCCTTGCGATATTCGTTTTCAGCATACCTCAACAAACTGAAGGTTGGTCCCTTTCATATGCCGCCTGTTCAAACATGGTCGCCAGTGATTTACATTTCAAAATACACGCATTAATAAATCGAAAACTACGTGTCTGTGCTAATTTTCCTTGCGATATTCGTTTTCAGCATACCCGAACGATTTTAAAATGACAGTCCGAATGTTAACGAAGCACACACACACACACACACACACACACACACACACACACACACACACACACGTAAACTCAGTGAAAATGTCTACTGTCGATAAGCTAGTTGTAAATTAGATTACTGGCTCTTATGAGTTTTAGTCTAACCACCCTTTACAACTGTGATACAGTAGAACAGTCCGTCTCTGGACAATTAGCAGTGTATCGCATAACTCAATGACAGTGTCGAATGTCAACTAGCTAGTTGTAAGTTAGGTTACTGGCTCTGATGAGTTACACTCTAACCACCCTTAATAACTGTGATACAGCGGAACAGTCCGTTTTTGGACAAGTGGCGGTGATCGCATAACTCATTGAAAGTGCCGAATGTCTATTAGCAAGTTGAAACTTAGATTACTGGCTTTAATGAGTTTCAGTCTAACCACACTTAATAACTGTGATACAGCGGAACAGTCCGTCTGTTTCGCATAACTCATTGACAGTGTCGAGTGTCGATTAGCTAGTTGTAACTTCGTAGCCAGCCGAAAAGCCCCTTTAAGAAGAGACTTGAAGATAATAATTATTGTTTTTATTTGTAATGTTATTCTTATCGTCCAGCCATGCACGTGCAGAAATGCATTTCCAACGCAACTGTGTTAAAAAACTTACTTCCCCTTCAATGAGACAAGAACGCCGACACTCGACTTCGCACCGATACGCGAATGACGATACATAGAAATGAAAGCTGTTGATTTTATGTATTGAATTTTACGACTTTGCCGGCCCTCGTGACAAGATGTTCCGGCAGATACTGCAGGCTATGACTAGCTATGACTAGCAAAGACCAGATGTGGGGGCAACCCCACATGCCTGACCATTAACCAGCTCCCATTTCCCACCTCTCGGGAGCTGGTCCCCTTTTTCCCTTCCCCCTCCCTTCACTCCTCACATTAAAAATCGGCCTTGTGCCTAATTTGCTTGGTGGGGGAGCAAATAAATACCATCTGTTCCGGCAGATACTGCCAGCAAAGACCGTATATGGGGCTGACCCCACATATAAGACCTTGGTCAATGTAGGGGTAACCCTTCATACCAATTGTCACCATCCCGCTCCCCTACTCCCCGGGGAGTTGTTCCCCATTTCCCCCTCAGTCCTCACATTAAAAATCGGCCTTGTGCCTAATTTGCTCGGTGGTGGGGGAGCAAATAAATACCATCTGTTCTTCAGATGCTGCACTTCTATTTCTTGTTCTCTTTCGGTGGAGGAGAAATCCTTCACGACTGAGACAGTTTTTATTTTTGTACCTTTTCTCCACGTTAAAAAAACGACCCTGGTGTCTAACTCTGTCCCGTGGGGAGGCATAGTAAATAGGTACACACACAGACACAGCGACGAACGGACTTGGCGACGCTTTCGATTGTAAATATAAGAGCGTTGTCGGCGGCGACAACCGGAAATGGCAAACCCTGTGTCAGTCAGATTTGTTTATTTCACGCCAATTTGGACCGCGAAATAATTCGTTTTAACTAATGAGACCTGTGGAAATTCTAAGGTTAATCCTTCGGAGTTAAGACAACCAAGCGTAAAAGTTGATATACAAAACAAATATATAATATATAAATGTTACCAAAGGCAAGATAAGTTACTCTTCTACGTACTTGAACAAGTGTTTTAAGTTCTGCTGCGATATTCGTTTTCAGCATACCTGAACAAACTGAGAGTTGGCCCCTTTCATACGCCGCCTGTTCAAACTGTTCAAACATGGTCGCCAGTGATTTACATTTCACAATACACGCATTAATAAAACTTGCTCTAAAACTATTTGTCTTAGCTACTTTTCCTTGCGATATTCGTTTTCAGCATACCTGAATGAGAGTTAGATTCTATAGACCAAGGCAAGTCAACGTGTATATAAAAAAATATTTTCGTTAACAGATACTACACATTGATCGTTTATTTTATTTGATTTGATGTATTTTATATTTATTTATTTTTTATTGATCTTATTTTCATTTAACATTTAATGTTTTGGTGTTGTATTACTGTACACATAGATTCGAAAAAGTTGTAATAAAAACAAATATATAACAAATAAATGTTATCAAAGGCAAGATAAGTTACTTTTCTACCCAACTGGATATATTTTTCGTGTTTTTATTCAATATAACATGTTTATTCAGCCGTAAGTTTGGGAAAAGGTGTTATAAATAAAAACCCAGATAAAATACTGTACAAACTCGATCAATATATGTTACCGTGACATAGGTGGACATATATTCGGCGGGTTTTTAGTAGTATTGTGTATAGTTTTTTATTTATAACACCTTTTCCCAAACTTACCGTGTTAAAGAGAGAATCAGACGCCATTTTGAATGTTCCAATACATCGGTAAACACTATGTTTTTCGAGCTGAATAAACATGTTACCTTGAATAAAAACACAAAAATTATATCCAGTTTGGTAGAAAAGTAACTTATCTTGCCTTTTGATAACATTTATTTGTTATATATTTGTTTTTTGACAACTTTTTCGAATCTATGTGTACAGTAATACAAACCCGATGTTTTTTTTTATTAAATAGTTAGGTGACTGTACGGAATAGTTACAAAACGCCTTCCTCTCCCCATTTTAAGAACGACTTTCGGAATTGGGGGGAGCCCAATCTCTCCATGGTAAGAACGGCTTTCCAGATTGTGAGGTGTTTTTTTTTCAGAAAGCCGTTCTTATCATGGAGAGATTGAAAGTGTTAATACAAGTTAAATTGAATTTTTATCAGATCTTCTGCTTATTAAATTATTGGACAGAATAGTTAACATGATCCTCTCTACATTAAGAATGGCTTTCTGAACTTTTAAGGTAACGATTTCTTAAAAAAATACAATTTAATAACAAAAAAAAAACAGTTATTTTTACGATCCGAAAGAGGGAGGCGGTGGGAGGGGGAGGAATTGGCGCGTTGAAATAAAATTCGTTGAATTTCAAATTCGCTTCATACCCCCACCCTTCGCCACGTCATGACAGAAACAAAACTTTGACGACATTTCATTTGACTTCCGTTTGACCCGGGCAAGAGTGCAAACACGTGCGGAGTGTGTGGGTGTGTGGGTGGAAGTTTTATTGTTTTATTACTTTCATAATTTCATTATTTTCCGTCTTTCTCTCCCCCTCTCTCTCTTTCTGTCTCTCTCTCTCTCTCTCTCTCCCCTCTCTCTCTTTCTCTCTCTCTCTCTCTCTCCCCCCCCTCTCTCTCTCTCTCTCTCTCTCTCTCTCTCTCTCTCTCTCTCGTGCTGCTCACATGAAATAAACGCGGGAAGAAATATGTTTTGGCGGAATTTGCCATTTCACGAAACGTCGTGGTTAGAGACACATGTATTTTTACTGGGAGTTTTCACTAGAAGAAAGGTAAGGAATTTTTGGTATAATTTGTGATTTTATTTCAGCATTTCTTTTATGTAAAATAATAATCTTGTTTTTTTTTTTTAATGTTTAAAGTGAATAATAAAAAAAATGATATTTTATTTAAGTTATTATAATTACCTCGTGTTATTAAACGAAAAAAAAAATGAACAGACACTACACATTTCCTTCTTTATATATAATTTTCAATATAATTTATATCTATGTGTACAGTAATACAAACCCTATATTTGTTAATGAATATCACTTAAATAAACCACTCTACAGATGGATGTGATATTTGGAATATGCTGTAACATTGATAAAGACGAACTAAGGAACAGTTACGTCATAGACACAAAATATACGTATGATTATAATAGGAAAAAAACAAAAACCTGCAAAAGTATATGCAGTTATGCTACCGTGCCGAAATAAAAACGGTGTTATTTAGAAATCTATTCTTTGTATTCTAACATTGTAATCAAGTTGTCGTGAAACTTGAATTTCAAATTAAAAAACGAAAAAAACAAAACAAAAAAGGAAATGCAAACACAAAATCACGGTAACATAAATGCATAATTACTAATTATGTCTTTCTGGCTAAACGTAGTAACCGTTTCTTTTTTCTGTATTTGTATAAAAATTAGTACATGTTTTTTATTAGATAGTTGTTTTATCAAATTGAAATCCATGTTATTAGGTTGAAATGGGCGCTTCTACACTATTGGGACGAGATTTCAGAATTGTAGGAATGCGAGTTAATGCGACAGTTGATGTTGAATTCGAAAGTGATTTTGGAGCCTTTAAACTGTCATTAATAATAATAAAACAGATACTACACTTTGAATTATTTGCTAATAATTAAAAAAAATATTTTCGTTAACAGATATTACACATTGATCGTTGTTTTTATTTGATTTGATGTTTTTTTATTTTTATTTATTTTTTTATTGATCTTATTTTTATTTAACATTTGATGGTTGTTATTAAATTGTTAGATGCTTGTACGGAATGGTTACAAAACGCCCTCCTCTCTTCATTTTAAGAACGACTTTCGGAATGGCCGTATCCCAATCTCTCCATGTTAAGAACGGCTTTCTAACGCCGACACTTGACTTCGCACCGATACGCGAATGACGATTAATAGAAATTAAAGCTGTTGATTTTATGTATTGAATTTTCCACGACTTTCTCGGCCCTCGTGACAAGATCAAAGTGTAGTATCTGTTCTCTCAGTTACGAAACTGTCCGCCACCGGGCTTTCTGGATAGGTTAAAGTGTTTTCATACTAACCTTCGTTAGCAAGGACCGACTCCACATTTGTGGGAGCTTGGACCCGGAAACCGATCCCCTTTTTTGGGAGACTGGAATCTCGGGACCAACACCACTAGCTGGTAGTTGAGACCTGCTTTTGTTGGTTTTTTGCATGCGTTTTTTCTTCGTTCCGGTCTCTTCCCTCTAGAGACAGGGGATGGTCTAATTTCTCCACACTTAATTGCCTGAGCAGCACTGACCTGCCAGGCCCAAACTTTGTCTATCTTCGCTGCTCTCCCAGTGGATCGAGCAGACAGGGCTCTCTTTCTCGCTTCCGTTGGGGTAAGTTAGTGGGTAGTTGGGAGCTTGGACCCGGAAACCGATCCCCTTTTTTGGGAGACTGGAATCTCGGGACCAACACCACTAGCTGGTAATTGAGACCTGCTTTTGTTGGTTTTTTGCATGCGTTTTTTCTTCGTTCCGGTCTCTTCCCTCTAGAGACAGGGGATGGTCTAATTTCTCCACACTTAATTGCCTGAGCAGCACTGACCTGCCAGGCCCAAACTTTGTCTATCTTCGCTGCTCTCCCAGTGGATCGAGCAGACAGGGCTCTCTTTCTCGCTTCCGTTGGGGTAAGTTAGTGGGTAGGGTGACGTGGGGTAGGGCGGGTGCTTCGTTTCTGCTCCCCTCTGTGGGCAGCGATGCCTATCCCCTCTCTCTCTTAATTGCGACGCGGCACTCTGGCCCGCTAGCACCCACTGCGTCTTTCTTCTCTGCTCTCCCCCCCTCGCGGGGGGATCTGAGCTGCTAACCCGACATCCCCGTGAGGGGAAGTCAAAAACTCTAATTTCTTCAAAGTCCGCTCCTCCCCCTCCATTCCCCTGGGTTTTCTTTTCCCCCACTACACGTTGGTTTTTTTAATAGTATTTTGTCTAGTTTATTATTTATAACACCTTTTCCCGAACTTGCCGTGTTAAAGAGAGAGTCGGTCGCCATTTCGAATTTTCCAATACATCGGTAAACACTGTATGCTTTTCGAGCTGAATAAACATGTTAAATTGAATAAAAACACGAAAATTATATCCAGTTTGGTAGAAAAGTAATTTATCTTGCCTTTGATAACATTTATGTGTTATATATTTGTTTATTGACAACTTTTTCGAATCTATGTGTAATACAAACCCTATAATTATTTCATGTCATTAAACGAAAAAAAAAAAAAGAACAGATACTACACGTTTCCTTTTTTTACATATATCATTGTCAAATAAAATGTATATTTATTTATAATTTGTTGTATTTTTAATCGTTTGCTGCAAACTTTAAATCGAGTATTAATCTTCTGTTTGAGAATATGTGTTAAATTATCGATGGTTTTATATTGTATTTTTTTATTTATTTATAATTTTATTTCAGCATTTATTTAATATAGAATAACCACGTCGCTTATTTAATCATAAATAAAAAAATAAAAAAAATCCCAAAAAATTATTCTATAAAAAGCATTTTCATTCCAAAATACTGAAATCGCCATTAAATAACGTGGAAAAGGGTTGATATGGCGTATATAAGCAAAAGGCAGACTAAGAAATCAAGGGCAGATAATCGGAAATCTTCATTGTCTCCCTTGACGAACTTGTCTCACGGAATTTCACGAGTGTTGTGGTCGGCGTTACGGAAATTACCGACCGTTTACTGATGTTATTTGTTTAGTTTTTTTCACCTTTGTTTGGTTGAGAGATGTTTGAGTACTCGTGCAGTTTATTGACCACCGGTGTGAAATATTAACGTCGTATTTATGTGTGCTTTCCACCTAACAGTCGAATGACGTTAAAATTGATTTACACACTCACTTGTAAAGTCGCCAATAGTAAGATGTCCAAAAATTACGAAAAACGTTTACTCATTTAATTTGTTTAAATAATATTATATGTAGACTTTCACCTAACAAATTAAATAAGAAGACGTTAATTTAGATTTAAATTAAAAATAGTTGTCTGTCTGTCTATCTATCTATCTATCTAGCTGTACTGTATCTCTCCAACTACATCCTCTGTCTGTCTGTCTCTTTAACCTCGCATCGGCTCTCTGCTTGGTTCCTTATTTCAGCCCACCAAACTGGATATAATTTCCGTGTTTTTATTAAATTAAACATGTTTATTCAGCTCGAAAAAACAGTGTTTACCGATATATTGGAAAATTCAAAATGGCGCCCGACTCTCTCTTTAACACGGTAAGTTCGGAAAAAGATGTAATAAATAAAAAGCTAGACAAAATACTTTGAGAAATTCGCTCAATATATGTTACCGTGACATAACTTGACATATATTCGGTGGTTTTTTAATAGTATTTTGTCTAGTTTATTATTTATAACACCTTTTCCTGAACTTACCGTGTTAAAGAGACAGTCGGTCGCCATTTCGAATTTTCCAATACATCGGTAAGCACTGTATGCTTTTCGAGCTGAATAAACATGTTAAACTGAATAAAAACACGAAAATTATATCCAGTTTGGTAGAAAAGTAATTTATCTTGCCTTTGATAACATTTATTTGTTATATATTTGTTTATTGACAGCTTTTTCGAATCTATGTGTACAGTAATACAAACCCTATAATTATTTCATGTCATTAAACGAAAAAAAAAAAAAAGAACAGATACTACACGTTTCCTTTTTTTACAGATATCATTGTCAAATAAAATGTATATTTATTTATAATTTGTTGTATTTTTAATAGTTTGCTGCAAACTTTAAATCGAGTATTAATCTTCTGTTTGAGAATGTGTTAAAGTATCGATGGTTTTATATTGTATTTTTTTATTTATTTATAATTTTATTTCAGCATTTATTTAATATAGAATAACCACGTCGCTTATTTAATCATAAAAAAAAAAAAATCCCCAAAAATTATTCTATAAAAAGCATTTTCATTCCAAAATACTGAAATCGCCATTAAATAACCTGGAAAAGGGTTGATATGGCGTACGAGCAAAAGGCAGACTAAGAAATCAAGGGCAGATAATCGGAAATCTTCATTGTCTCCCTTGACGAACTTGTCTCCACGGAATTTCACGAGTGTTGTGGTCGGCGTTACGGAAATTACCGACCGTTTACTGATTTTATTTGTTTAGTTTTTTTCACCTTTGTTTGGTTGAGAGATGTTTGAGTACTCGTGCAGTTTATTGACCACCGGTGTGAAATATTAACGTCGTATTTATGTGTGCTTTCCACCTAACAGTCGAATGACGTTAAAATTGATTTACAAACTCACTTGTAAAGTCGCCAATAGTAAGATGTACAAAAATTACGAAAAACGTTTACTGATTTTATTTGTTTAAATAATATTATATGTAGACTTTCACCTAACAAATTAAATAAGAAGACGTTAATTTAGATTTAAATTAAAAATATTTGTCTGTCTGTCTTTTTTTTTATTTTTTATTTTTTTTATTATTACATTTTCACCCCAAACAAGGCAAATTGCCACTTTGGTGTAGGGGGCTACTATCAGGGGCAACAACTACTGGGATACTATGTAGGGATTTGGGCAGCAAGGTGTCGGTTCACGTTACACTTGAACTTCTGCACGTCAGTACTGTTGGGGAAGCAGGCACCTGGAATGGAATTCCAGAGTCTTGCGGTTCTGGGGAAGAAACTATTGGAGTAAAAAGATCTTTTACATCTAGGGACCTGTACAGTGTGGAGGTGGGATCTAGTAGCCTGTCGGGTTTGTCGAGGGTGCTCGCGTCGTGGGGGCACAAGTGATTGCAGTTCATCAGAGCATTCACCACTAAAATACTTGTAGAACAGGCAGAGGGATGCAACATTTCGTCGATGGGACAGAGGCTGAAGCTTAGATGCCAGTTCAGGGCCTATCAGATTTGCGACTCTCTTTTGAACCTTGTCAAGGAGCGAGAGACTAGTAGCAGATGCACCAGCCCAGATGTGGCAGCAATACTCCATACATGGGCGAATGGTGGCCTTATAGAGGTACAGGATACTTTCGGGTGTTAGTAGTTTTCTAGCACGGTAGAGAGAGCCTACCTTTCTTGCAGCGGCCCTGGCAATGCCTTCAATGTAATTGTTCCAACTCATGTTTCCTGTGAACGTTAGGCCAAGGAGTTTGAAAGATGGACTCTCAGATAAAGAGTCGTTGGCCATTGCTATTGGTGGTAGAGAGGGTTTCTTGTAATTATTGAATGAAACTAGTTTAGTCTTGGCAGCATTGAATGCGACCAACCACTTTTGTCCCCATTCCACTACAGATTTGAGGTCTTCCTCTAGTGTTTCTGCCATTTCTTTAGAAATGTGTTCATTCGTCTTCCTGTCGTGTCTGCCATAGAGTGTAGTGTCATCAGCATATATACCCATCTCAGAGGCAATGTTGTCGGGGAGGTCATTTATGAATATCAGGAACAATAGAGGTCCAAGGATAGAACCCTGGGATGTAATAAATAATAAACTAGACAAAATACTGTTAGAAATTCGCTCAATATATGTTATCGTGACATAACTTGACATATATTCGGTGGTTTTTTAATAGTATTTTGTCTAGTTTATTATTTATAACACCTTTTCCCGAACTTACCGTGTTAAACAGAGAGTCGGTCGCCATTTCGAATTTTCCAATACCTCGGTAAACACTGTATGCTTATCGAGCTGAATAAACATGTTAAATTGAATAAAAACACGAAAATTATATCCAGTTTGGTAGAAAAGTAATTTATCTTGCCTTTGATAACATTTATTTGTTATATATTTGTTTATTGACAGCTTTTTCGAATCTATGTGTACAGTAATACAAACCCTATAATTATTTCATGTCATTAAACGAAAAAAAAAAAAAAAGAACAGATACTACACGTTTCCTTTTTTTACAGATATCATTGTCAAATAAAATGTATATTTATTTATAATTTGTTGTATTTTTAATAGTTTGCTGCAAACTTTAAATCGAGTATTAATCTTCTGTTTGAGAATGTGTTAAATTATCGATGGTTTTATATTGTATTTTTTTATTTATTTATAATTTTATTTCAGCATTTATTTAATATAGAATAACCACGTCGCTTATTTAATCATAAAAAAAAAAAAATCCCAAAAAATTATTCTATAAAAAGCATTTTCATTCCAAAATACTGAAATCGCCATTAAATAACGTGGAAAAGGGTTGATATGGCGTATATAAGCAAAAGGCAGACTAAGAAATCAAGGGCAGATAATCGGAAATCTTCATTGTCTCCCTTGACGAACTTGTCTCACGGAATTTCACGAGTGTTGTGGTCGGCGTTACGGAAATTACCGACCGTTTACTGATTTTATTTGTTTAGTTTTTTTCACCTTTGTTTGGTTGAGAGATGTTTGAGTACTCGTGCAGTTTATTGACCACCGGTGTGAAATATTAACGTCGTATTTATGTGTGCTTTCCACCTAACAGTCGAATGACGTTAAAATTGATTTACAAACTCACTTGTAAAGTCGCCAATAGTAAGATGTACAAAAATTACGAAAAACGTTTACTGATTTTATTTGTTTAAATAATATTATATGTAGACTTTCACCTAACAAATTAAATAAGAAGACGTTAATTTAGATTTAAATTAAAAATATTTATCTGTCTGTCTGTCTGTCTATCTATCTATCTATCTATCTATCTATCTATCTATCTATCTATCTAGCTGTACTGTATCTCTCCAACTACATCCTCTGTCTGTCTGTCTCTTTAACCTCGCATCGGCTCTCTGCTTGGTTCCTTATTTCAGCCCACCAAATTAGTTCAGTTTTTTTTATATTTTTTTTTATTCATAATTTGATTTCAGTATTTATTTAATATAGAATAACCGGGTGTGTATTAGTACTGTACACATAGATTCGAAAAAGTTGTCAAAAAACAAATATATAACAAATAAATGTTATCAAAGGCAAGATAACTTACTTTTTTACCAAAGTGTATATAATTTTCGTGTTTTTATTAAATTAAACATGTTTATTCAGCTCGAAAAAACAGTGTTTACCGATATATTGGAAAATTCAAAATGGCGCCCGACTCTCTCTTTAACACGGTAAGTTCGGAAAAAGATGTAATAAATAATAAACTAGACAAAATACTGTTAGAAATTCGCTCAATATATGTTACCGTGACATAACTTGACATATATTTGGTGGTTTTTTAATAGTATTTTGTCTAGTTTATTATTTATAACACCTTTTCCCGAACTTACCGTGTTAAAGAGAGAGTCGGTCGCCATTTTGAATTGATATTTAAAAAAAAAAAAAAAAAAAAAAAAGAATCATAGCTACTGAGTTGTAGTCGACAATCGTAACATATCCCAAAATTACGAAAATGCAATCATTAAAGAATTTCCTAATTTTCTGTTTATTACAACAACATTGCAAGAGTAAGATTAGTAAATGTGGATGTGTATTTTCCCCCCTAAAGTCCAACCCTATCCTCACCGTGGTAGGGGGGTGTAACGTTGTAGTTGAACAACAACTACACGGCTAAATGGGCTCTGGCAAAACAAAATCCAGGAAATGACGTCCGTCATCTGGTCGTCTTTTTATACGCTTGCATGTGGCGAGCAAAGAAGACGTGTTAAGGAAGGAGCAGGCTGAAAGGAGAACATTCCCCGAACAAAAAAAGAAAAATGGGCCTTACCCTATCCCTTTCCCTTATCCTAACCCTAACCCCTCCCGTTTGCTTCCAAGGCCCCATTTGAGCGTGTTCTCCTCCGCAGGCCTGCTTCTCCAAGTTTCCCCGACTTTGCAGGTAACTGGTTTGGAGGCTTTCTAAAGCTCTTTTATCAGTGTCGGGGTGTTGAGTCCACACTTCCAGCTCAACAAATACCTGCAGTGCAAGGTGCGCTTCTCCGAATTTCCCCGAAGAGGGAGCGACACGTGCTCGTGTTTCTACTGTGTAATGCATGCGTGCCTCACCTTGACTACGGATGACTAGAGTAATACTAAAATAGTTTGTGTGTGCTCACAAGCTGCTTGAAGGGCGCTGGTAATATTATTCCTACTATCTATCAACTACGAGCTGGGGCGGTAATGCAATGATGGACCTTCGATTAATAATATCCGATACGATAGTAGGAATGGCAGTTTTGTGAGCTTCCATAGGCTCTTCCACATTCACGCACAATCTTGTGGTATCTCTCTAGGAATCCTGTTGAGTAGAGAGAACAAGAAGTCCCTTCCCTCGTTTTGGAAGGTTGTTCGCAGCAACGCTTGTTTTATATGGTGCCCTCTTTAGGGAGTTCAACACCTTGTTGTACGGAACCCGATCAAAATCCAGTTAATGAATGACGGCATGAGTTTGTTGCGTCTGTCATCTGGTCGTCTTTTTATACGCTTGCATGTGGCGAGCAGAAAAGACGTGCTCGAGCAGGCTGGAAGGAGAACACTCCCCCGAAAGAGAAAAATGGGCCTCCCTCTCTCCCGTGTGCTTCCATCAAGGCCCAAATTGTGTGTGTTCTCCTTCGCAGACCTGGTCCTCCAACTTTCCTCGACTTTGCAGGTAACTAATCTGGAGCTTTTCTAAAGCTCTTTTCTCAGTGTCGAGGTGTTGAGTCAACTCCCAGCTCAACAAATACCTGCAGCGCAAGGTGCGCTTTTCCGAATTCCCCCGAAGAGGGAGCGACACGTGCTCGTGTTTCTACTATGTAATTCACGCGTGCCTCCACTCGACTACGGACGACTAGAGTAATACTGCTATTAGTTTGCGTGTGCTCACAAGCTGCTTGAAGGGCGCTGGTAATATTATTCCTACTATCTATCAACTATGAGCTGGGGCGGTAATGCAATGATGGACCTCCGATTAATAATATCCGATACGATAGTAGGAATGGCAGTTTTGTGAGCTTTCATAGGCTCTTCCACATTCACGCACAATCTAGTGGTATCTCTCTAGGAATCCTGTTGGGTAGAGAGAACAAAAAGTCCCTTCCCTCGTTTTGGAAGGTTGTTCACAGCAACGCTTGTTTTATATGGTGACCTCTTTAGGTAGTTCAACACCTTGCTCTCCTTGACTCTTCTCATTGTCGAGGTTCTGAGTCCGGTTCCAGGTGTACAAATAGGTGCAAGTCTGGATAGGGAATCTCCCCAAGTGGGTGAGCCTACGCTCTTTCTTATCAGGCGACACGTGCTCGTGTTACTACATAATGCATGCATGGCTCCATTCGACCAGGAACGACTAGAGTAATACTACCATTAGTTTGTGTGTTCTCACAAGCTGCCTGAAGGGCGCTGGTAATATTATTCCTACTATCTATCAACTACGAGCTGGGGCGGTAATGCAATGATGGACCTCCGATTAATAATATCCGATACGATAGTAGGAATGGCAGTTTTGTGAGCTTTCATCACCTCCTCCTCATTCACGCACAATCTTGTGGTATCTCTCTAGGAATCGTGTTGAGTAGAGAGAACACTTCCGTTTTCTGCTCCGCCTTTTATTCCGAGTAGAAACCGCCTTTTTCGGAGGATGTTCGTAGCAATGCATGTTTTATGTAGCGCTCCACTTTGGGGAGATCATCACCTACCTGGCCAGACTGTCCTTTCCTGTACGGTACCTGGTAACTAGTGGATTCCACCCTTTCCCTCCTTTTTCAGTTTGATGGGGACCACGACCAGCCAGAGGTGAGTAAAGCATCAAGCGTTTCTTCTTTTCGGTTTCAGTTTTTGTAATTGACAAGTTTAATTTTCCTCTTTTGTATTACTGCAGCTTCTAGTTAGAATCAGCATAAGTCCTCAGTTAAGTATTTCTTTCGTTGTGTTGCTAGTGATTAAAACGAATGCCTTTCTGCTTATATTTCCTTTAACCAACTTTTGCAAGTCTAACCAAAAATATTCACCCATGCTTGATCATAACCAGAATTATTTTTCTGTTACAGGTATTTTATTTTATTACTACATAATGCATGCATGGCTCCATTCGACCAGGAACGACTAGAGTAATACTACCATTAGTTTGCGTGTGCTCACAAGCTGCTTGAAGGGCGCTGGTAATATTATTCCTACTATCTATCAACTACGAGCTGGGGCGGTAATGCAATGATGGACCTCCGATTAATAATATCCGATACGATAGTAGGAATGGCAGTTTTGTGAGCTTTCATCGCCTCTTCCTCATTCACGCACAATCTTGTGGTATCTCTCTAGGAATCGTGTTGAGTAGAGAGAACACTTCCGTTTTCTGCTCCGCCTTTTATTCCGAGTAGAAACCGCCTTTTTCGGAGGATGTTCGTAGCAATGCATGTTTTATGTAGCGCTCCACTTTGGGGAGATCATCACCTACCTGGCCAGACTGTCCTTTCCTGTACGAAACCTGGTAACGAGTGGATTCCACCCTTTCCCTCCTTTTTCAGTTTGATGGCGACCACGACTAGCCAGAGGTGAGTAAAGCATCAAGCGTTTCTTCTTTTCGATTTCAGTTTTTGTAATTGACAAGTTTAATTTTCCTCTTTTCCATTACTGCAGCTTCTAGTTAGAATCAGCACAAGTCCTCAGGTAAGTATTTCTTTCGTTGTGTTGCTAGTGATTAAAACGAATTCCTTTCTGCTTATATTTCCTTTAACCAACTTTTGCAAGTCTAACCAAAAATAATCACCCATGCTTGATCATAGCCAGAATTATTTTTCTGTTACAGGTATTTTATTTTATTACTACATAATGCATGCATGGCTCCATTCGACCAGGAACGACTAGAGTAATACTACAATTAGTGTGCGTGTGCTCACAAGCTGCTTGAAGGGCGCTGGTAATATTATTCCTACTATCTATCAACTACGAGCTGGGGCGGTAATGCAATGATGGACCTCCGATTAGTAATATCCGATACGATAGTAGGAATGGCAGTTTTGTGAGCTTTCATAGGCTCTTCCACATTCACGCACAATCTTGTGGTATCTCTCTAGGAATCCTGTTGGGTAGAGAGAACAAAAAGTCCCTTCCCTCGTTTTGGAAGGTTGTTCGCAGCAACGCTTGTTTTATATGGTGCCCTCTTTAGGGAGTTCAACACCTTGTTGTACGGAACCCGATCAAAATCCAGTTAATGATGGCATGAGTTTGTTGCGTCCGTCATCTGGTCGTCTTTTTATACGCTTGCATGTGGCGAGCAGAAAAGACGTGCTCGAGCAGGCTGGAAGGAGAACACTCCCCCGAATGAGAAAAATGGGCCTCCCTCTCTCCCGTGTGCTTCCATCAAGGCCCAAATTGTGTGTGTTCTCCTTCGCAGGCCTGGTCCTCCAACTTTCCTCGACTTTGCAGGTAACTAATCTGGAGCTTTTCTAAAGCTCTTTTCTCAGTGTCGAAGTGTTGAGTCAACTCCCAGCTCAACAAATACCTGCAGCGCAAGGTGCGCTTTTCCGAATTCCCCCGAAGAGGGAGCGACACGTGCTCGTGTTTCTACTATGTAATTCACGCGTGCCTCCACTCGACTACGGACGACTAGAGTAATACTGCTATTAGTTTGCGTGTGCTCACAAGCTGCTTGAAGGGCGCTGGTAATATTATTCCTACTATCTATCAACTATGAGCTGGGGCGGTAATGCAATGATGGACCTCCGATTAATAATATCCGATACGATAGTAGGAATGGCAGTTTTGTGAGCTTACATAGGCTCTTCCACATTCACGCACAATCTAGTGGTATCTCTCTAGGAATCCTGTTGGGTAGAGAGAACAAAAAGTCCCTTCCCTCGTTTTGGAAGGTTGTTCACAGCAACGCTTGTTTTATATGGTGACCTCTTTAGGTAGTTCAACACCTTGCTCTCCTTGACTCTCCTCATTGTCGAGGTTCTGAGTCCGGTTCCAGGTGTACAAATAGGTGCAAGTCTGGATAGGGAATCTCCCCAAGTGGGTGAGGCTACGCTCTTTCTTATCAGGCGACACGTGCTCGTGTTACTACATAATGCATGCATGGCTCCATTCGACCAGGAACGACTAGAGTAATACTACCATTAGTTTGTGTGTTCTCACAATCTGCCTGAAGGGCGCTGGTAATATTATTCCTACTATCTATCAACTACGAGCTGGGGCGGTAATGCAATGATGGACCTCCGATTAATAATATCCGATACGATAGTAGGAATGGCAGTTTTGTGAGCTTTCATCACCTCCTCCTCATTCACGCACAATCTCGTGGTATCTCTCTAGGAATCGTGTTGAGTAGAGAGAACACTTCCGTTTTCTGCTCCGCCTTTTATTCCGAGTAGAAACCGCCTTTTTCGGAGGATGTTCGTAGCAATGCATGTTTTATGTAGCGCTCCACTTTGGGGAGATCATCACCTACCTGGCCAGACTGTCCTTTCCTGTACGGTACCTGGTAACTAGTGGATTCCACCCTTTCCCTCCTTTTTCAGTTTGATGGCGACCACGACCAGCCAGAGGTGAGTAAAGCATCAAGCGTTTCTTCTTTTCGATTTCAGTTTTTGTAATTGACAAGTTTAATTTTCCTCTTTTCCATTACTGCAGCTTCTAGTTAGAATCAGCACAATCCTCAGGTAAGTATTTATTTCGTTGTGTTGCTAGTGATTAAAACGAATTCCTTTCTGCTTGTATTTCCTTTAACCAACTTTAGCAAGTCTAACCGAAAATATTCACCCATGCATGATCATAACCAAAATTATTTTTCTGTTACAGGTATTTTATTTTAATAAAAATTAACAAAATAATTAACATACACTCAGTAAAATGCAATGTACTAAAGTAACATAAATAAAACAAAATGTAAAAATAATAATGCAAAATACAACTAGTTATTACAGGTTTCAACAGCAACAGCCATGACCCTGTCATCCCAATATTGGATGCAGTTCCAGAAAGTAATAAAGTAAGTATTGATATCTTCTTCTAATTATAATTTTTTAAAAAAAGAAAATTTCACAAAAAATAACATACTGTGATCTAAAGGAAAATAAACCGAAAAAAAAAATGTAAAAATAATAATACAACTAGTTATTACAGGTTTCAACAGCAACAGCCATGACCCTGTCATCCCAATATTGGATGCAGTTCCAGAAAGTCATAAAGTAAGTATTGATATCTTCTTCTAATTATAATTTTTTAAAAAAAGAAAATTTCACAAAAAATAACATACTGTGATCTAAAGGAAAATAAACCGAAAAAAAAAAATGTAAAAATAATAATACAACTAGTTATTACAGGTTTCAACAGCAACAGCCATGACCCTGTCATCCCAATATTGGATGCAGTTCCAGAAAGTCATAAAGTAAGTATTGATATCTTCTTCTAATTATAATTTTTTAAAAAAAGAAAATTTCACAAAAAATAAAATACTGTGATCTAAAGGAAAATAAACCGAAAAAAAAATGTAAAAATAATAATACAACTAGTTATTACAGGTTTCAACAGCAACAGCCATGACCCTGTCATCCCAATATTGGATGCAGTTCCAGAAAGTCATAAAGTAAGTATTGTTATTTCCTAATTATAATTTCCAAAAAAATAATTTCATAAAAATAAAATGCTATGAAATAAAGGAAAATAAATAAAACAAACAAACCAAAAAAAGAAAAAAAACAATTAAAAAAAAAGAAAAAGTTATTCAAGTTTTCAGCACCAGCAGCAGCAACACCCATGACCCCTCTCATCCCCATCTTGGAAGCAGTTCCAGAAATTCCTAAAGTAAGTAATAATATATTTTTTTTTTATAAGCAACTCCAACTTCCCATCGAATTCATAAAGGTTTCATTTATTGTATCAATGTGTCTTGGTGGTGCTGCAACCACTACCTTGATTTATTTCTAATTTTCTAGTGATTGTTGAGACTTCAGGACTCTAAACCACCTTTTCAGCACTTGTTTTGTACCAGCTGCTGAATTTGCTTTGTTTTAGATGGGTTTCAGTTAATTTCTTAATTTACTTGATTTCTTTTTTGTCTAATGACTTTTGATGATTCCAGCTTCTAATTGGCCCTTTCTTTTCTTGTTCTCCAGTACCGTTGAACAATACTCGCTTTTTTCGCACCTGATAAATTTTGCTAATTTCTTTTTTCTCTTTTTGTTCCAGACTTTATCCTGTCTATTAACTTTTATTCTCTTTCTAGTTCTCTTGCAGCGTTGAACATTACTTGTTTTTTTTTTTAGTTATTTTTTACTAATGAGTGTTGAGACTTGAAGATTCTAAAAGAGCATTTCTTTACAGCACCTGATGAATTTTTTCTTATAATGTCCTATTTACTTGATTTCATTTTGTCTAATGACTTTTGATTAGGGGTAGGCTATAGAAACAAAATTTTTCAAATAAATGCCAAAAAAAACCTTCATTTATATGTAAATAGATGGGAACAAGTGATTTTGTTCAAAATGGGTCAAAATTGGAGGGTCGCTGGCCCCAAACGTGATTTGACCGCGTCAACGCGTGAAAATGGCCCAAATTTCGGCCCCGAACACACTTGATCACTTATTGAAAGCCACAGGGTGCATTTTTTCGCTATAAATGCATTTGTATCATTAAATCTAACATTCCCATTGGCTATCCCACAAGTAGGGTTTTTTTTAGGGTATCTCAGAGTCCAAAATGGGTCAAATTACCCCAAAATTAGCCAAAAATGGTCGGAAATCACAGATTTTCCAAAATGCACCTCCCATGGGCTCAAAGACACCTCTACATGGCAGAAACTGTTGGGAAATGCTTGAAGCAGGCACTCTCCTAACTTTTGCACTGTTAATGAGGGGTATAAGGACCTTTAAAAGGGGCTAAATATGGCCGATTTAGCCAATGAGTCAAAAAGTCCCTAAGAATCAACATAGGTTGTCAAAAAGGGGCTTAATTTGAGTTATAGATGGAAAATTACCAAATAAGGAAATGTTTTCTTTCTGTATCAATGGAATGGCATCTTTAAATAGACACGATAACATTGCATTGCATTAATTGTGAATTTGATTGAACTAAGATTATAATTACGACGATTGGACTTATCTTCTGCTTGATTCTCTTCCAACTGAGGCTGAATGTGTTCAAGCTGTGCAGCAACATCATGCTGCCAAATATGGTACCACGACACAGAAAAATCATATTGACCAGTTCTCCTTGCGATTACTACAATTGTGGCAGAAAGCCTTTGGAAGTGATGTTTGTTATGTTACAATACCTGGGATAAAACATAAACTTGATCGATGGCTAAAAATTTACGATAAAGATGTCTACAAAGCAAAGGGTTCCAGACGTGTGAATATAATTAAATGGAAACGAGAGCACCATGTCCTTCTCAATATACTTTCAAAAGATGTGAATCCTGATGAATTTGATGTACATGAACGAAGATTCTTTGCCGATCAAAAGTCTCTCTCTCTCGCAAATGGCTCATTGTGCCAGAGCATGATACCTCAAACAATTTGAACTACTCATTAAACAGATCGGGTACAATCCGTAGCACTGTCCCATGTACCGAGATCGCCAGCCAAACACATGTCACTTACAATCTGCGAACTGGTGCACGGAATTTCCAGGAGTCAATCAAAATAGCTGTAGCAAATTCCTGTGCTGCAGCCAACATTTAATGCATTATATTGATATTTTACTGTTGTATGATTTTAAAGTAATGTGAAGTGAAGCTGTGTCTTGAAATAACAAAATAATTCCTTTGCTAATTACTCATAGCTTTTATCAAGTTATTCAATATATTGGTTACAAATCTAGAAATAGCGAATCGAGGGCCATTTTCATCAATTTTGGGGTAACTATGAGAACACTATGAATTCAGACTCTTCTTGGACAGCATTTTATTGACATTCAATGTTCAATTTACAATTAATTACTTTCTGAGAAGTTGATGTAGTAAAGTTACAATGTTTCTAAAAAGTATCATTGATGAATGAACTAATGATTCATATGTTATGTACCGTAAAGCGTAATTTTGTCATTTTTGGATTGTTTTGACCCTTTTTACATCCCCCAAAGATCTCTAAATACAAATGGAAGTCTTCCAACTGTAAAAAGCCATACAGGAGTGTTTATAGGAGCCCGATGAGATATAATACCTGCATTTTGGGGATTATCCGTGATTTTCATTCATTTTTGGCTAATTTTTGGGTAAATTTGACCCATTTTGAACCCTTAAGATACCTTGAAAAGCCCTATATAGGTGGGATAGCCAGTGAGAATGTTAGATTTAAATTTATAGAGCCATTTATGGTCAAAAATTGCACCCTGTGTGTCTTGGGAGGTGCATTTTGGAAAATCCGTGATTTCCGACCATTTTTGGCTACTTTTGGGGTAATTTTGACCCATTTTGGACTCTGAGATACCCTTAAAAAAACCGTACTTGTGAGATAGCCAATGGGAATGTTAGATTTAATGATACAAATGCATTTATAGTCAAAAAATGCATCCTGTGGCTTTCAATAAGTGATTAAGTGTGTTCGGGGCCGAAATTTGGGCCATTTTCACGCGTTGACGCGGTCAAATCACGTTTGGGGCCAGTGACCCTCCAATTTTTTTGTTCCCATCTATTTACATATAATAAGCCACTTTTGGCATTTATTTGAAAAATTTTGCTTCTATAGCCTACCCCTATTTTGATGATTCCAGCTTCTAATTGGCCCTTTCTTTTCTTGTTCTCCAGTACCGTTGAACATTACTCGCTTTTTTCGCACCTGATAAATTTCGCTAATTTCTTTTTTCTCTTTTTGTTCCAGACTTTATCCTGTCTATTAACTTTTATTCTCTTTCTAGTTCTCTAGTTCTCTTGCAGCGTTGAACATTACTTGTTTTTGACTTATTTTTACTAGTGAGTGTTGAGACTTGAAGATTCTAAAAGAGCATTTCTTTACAGCACCTGATAAATGGCGTCCTATTTACGTGATTTCTTTTTTGTCTAATGACTTTTGATGATTCCAGCTTCTAATTGGCCCTTTCTTTTCTTGTTCTCCAGTACCGTTGAACATTACTCGCTTTTTTCGCACCTGATAAATTTCGCTAATTTCTTTTTTCTCTTTTTGTTCCAGACTTTATCCTGTCTATTAACTTTTATTCTCTTTCTAGTTCTCTTGCAGCGTTGAACATTACTTGTTTTTTTTTACTTATTTTTACCATACGCACAGATTTGGTAAAGTTAGCCGAAAACAATTATATATAACATTTCTTCAGTTTGAACTCATTTTTGCCGAGAGAGAGATAGGTTTCCTTGTTCATGTGGATTTGTATGTAAATGCATGAACAATATGCTTTGTAATTATATACAAATATTTACATTACTATTTTTTTTTTTTTTTATTATTACAATTTCACCCCAAACAAGGCACTTTGCCACTATCAGGGGGAAACATCTACTAGGGTACTATGTAGGGATTTGGGCAGGGAGGTGTTGGTTCACGTTGCACTTGAACTTATGCATGTCAGTACAGTTGGGGAAGCAGTGACCTGGAATGGAATTCCAAATTCTAGCAGTTCTGGGGAAGAAACTACTGGAGTAGAAAGATCTTTTAAATGTAGGGATCTCTACAGTGTGGGGTGGGATTTTGCAGCTTGTCGGGTCTGTCGAGGGTGTTTACGTTGTGGGGGCAAAAGTGCTTGCATGCAGTTCATCAGAGCATTCACCATTATAATACTTGTAGAACAGGCAGAGGGATGCAACGTTTCGACGATGGGACAGAGGCTGAAGCTTAGATGCCAGTTTAGGGCCTATCAGATTTGCGACTCTCTTTTGAACCCTGTCAAGGAGTGAGAGACTAGTAGCCGATGCACCAGCCCAAATATGACAGCAATACTCCATACATGGGCGAATAGTGGCCTTGTTGGAGAGGTACAGGATACTTTCGGGTGTTAGAAGTTTTCTAGCACGGTAGAGAGAGAGAGAGCCCACCTTCCTCGCAGCGGCCCTGGCAATGCTCTCGATGTAATTGTTCCAGCTATAATTATCATTTTCATTATGGATCAGTAATATAATTTTACTACTGTTAATATATTCTAATAAATTATAATATATTAAATAACTATAAAAACTAAAACTAATAATTAAAAACAAAAAAATCATGATTAGATACTAAAACATAACTTATAAATTAGCGCTAAATTAAATTATAACTGATCAAATAATAAACACTAAACCTCGACATAAATGTAAATATCAAAATGTTAAATTGTATAAATACTGAAAGATTAAACACTAATACTAAAATAATACTTTAAAACCAAAAATATACCAGAGAATAAGTGATAAGCTGTTCTAAAAATAAACTTATTACTAGTAAAAATATCTTGCTGATCCATATAAGAAAATGATGATAATAATAATGGCATATTAAAAATTAGCAATTATTAGAATAACGATTGCGCTCAAATTTGAGTTTGCCCTTTACACGCCTTTGCAGTAATATTTATGCCCCAAAACTGAAAAATGTGGCTGATTACTTGGACCTCAAAGTTCTAAACTAGCATAATTGTCTGGCATCTCAGTACTTTGTACAAAACTAACATTTTAGCCGTGGGAGTTGTGGGGGTTTTGTGTTGAGCCAAACAAGGAAAAACGCGTGGTAGCAGGGAGGAAGGCTAGAACCCGTTATGTGTTTGTGTATGACCACTGGCAGTGACGTAGGTTTAAATTAAAGCTAGAGAAAAGAAAGCACGGCATGACTTACAAATACATCGTGGATTAAAGCAGCAACCCCCTAGCTATTTGTCGCGTGAAGTAATAATTACACTTATATATATTTTTCCTTTATTTTTAACTTTGACACATTAACCATTATTGATTAAGGGTCATATGAATTTATTACGTTAGATCCATGGCCAAGGAAACTATATCTAACATTTCAATGGTTTATACTATAAGTTGTACACTTTCACTTTTATAGATATATCCATTTAAAAATTACTCGGACTTGTAACGACATGATTCCATTTCCGTTGGATTAAAACTTGTCTCTTTTTTCTTTTTTTTTTTTTTAGCAACCAGCCGAAACTTCTCCCAGAAGAAGACCACTCCCATCCAAAATTTCTACAAGAACAGGATAGCCGCCGCCACTTCAGGGTCCTGGATATGACCTTAAACTGTATCCGATGGTAAAGCTCCATAAGCAGGCTTGGGGAGTGTGGAGCCACCCTTTAATTACCATTGCTCCCAGGTCCACTCTGACCCGGAGTGGTAGTACCTGTTAGGGTCCCCACTGTGGGTTACATATTTTTCTTCTAATAAACCTTTTAAAACTATAAGTCTATTTTCTGTGTTATCTATTTGTTATACATCATGTTTATTGATATCTGGTAAACGATTTATAAGCCCCGAATTTAATTGTGATATTCGTTTTCAGCATACTCGAAAACATTAAAAAAATCGACATAGAATTACATATCAAATAAAAAAAAAAAAGAAGCTAACCCTGACCCCCAACCCTAATCCATCCTAGAGACAATTTGATCAAAGAGGAGCAGCATGAATATCAGCAATAATGTATGCAAAAAAAAAAAAAAAATTACTTAATATTGGTTTGAACTATAAAGAACTCTGCACTTGGTGAGTTTTGGTCATTTTTGGATATATTACTATTTTCGGCATGACAATTAAATACTTAATATTGGTTTTGTCTTTAAACGACACTTAAAGTCAAACAGCATTTTTGAAGTAGTTTTTAACAAACATACAAATTACTTTGAACTATAAAGAACTCTGCACTTGTAGAGTTTTCGTAATTTTTGGATATATTACTATTTTCGACATGACAATTAACTACGTATGGAGGTTGGTGGGGACTTTGTTTTAATATGCAGGGAGACGACGGTCTCATGACAGTCACCTCGGTCTTGTTCTAATTTGAGCCTGAACACTTGTTATGTTCCAAAGTAAATAAACGCTTTAAAATAAGTTAAAACAAAAAGAACTTCTCGGATATTAATCAAGGCAGATAATTCAAGTCAGAGTTACCTTTATGAAACCATATGAAAATATACTCACAAATATATGTATATATATATATACATATATGTGTGTGTGCTTTCTCAAGGGAGATAATAAAAATAAGAGTTATCTACCTTTAAAAAACATGAAAATGTACTAACAAATATATATATATATATATAGTAATTTATGATATATATATATATAGTAATTTATGATATATATACATATATATAGTAATTTATGATATATATAGTAATTTATGATATATATATATATATAGTAATTTATGATATATATAGTAATTTATGAAATATATATGGCGATTAAGCTACACTGAATATTCGGCGTTTCATCCACTATAGGATTCGTTAATTTATGAAATATATATGGCGATTAAGCTACACTGAATTATTGCCACATCTAACCTAGTTCATCTATCACTTGCCTGTCATTCTTAGAGTCCCAAAAAGAGTCTCAAATCTAATACGTTGTGCACTATTGGCTAAGCTCCAACTTTTGTCCCATCGGCACAATGTTGCATCCTTGTCTGTTATACAGCAGAATGTGATCACAGCACTTGTTCCCCCTCGACGTACATACTCTCGGCTAACCAAACAAGCAGCAAAATCCTACCCTTTCACTATTGAGGTCTGTAGATGCGAAAAGGCCTTCTACTCTAATAGTTTCCTTCCTTGGACTTAGACTTTAAAATTGCTCTCCTATGTTTCCTGCATTCCTAATGGTACTGGCATGCAGAATGTTAACTGTTCAATTTCTCACAATTCCTAGTAAACATAATCCCAAATAGGATCTCATTATATAAAAATAGATAATGAACAAATTAGGCACAAGACCATTCAAATGCGTGGGGTGGGGGGGGGATAATGGGTGTCCCTGGTCTCAAATACTTATAATTATCTATCCTACTCTTAATTAGAAATATCTCAGTCACCACAATACCACATTCATTCCAGGGGCTGTCCTACTTTTAAAATAAGCCCAAATTTGAACATTTTTTTATTGAATTATTTACAGCAATAACATTTCATTGTCATGTAATATATTTTGATCAAAATTAGAATAAATATTCTAGACCAAAAAATTTAGTATTACTATATCTTGATTTTAATCTTTGAAAAAGACTGAACACAAATGGCACAAAACCGTCATGTTCAGGGAATCAATTTTACCTGACTAGTTTAATTCATATACTTTACTCTCTTTTATAGGATTATCTATTATTATTTACTGTTTGTTCTCGTGTTCTGGCTTCAAACCAAAGAAATGGTAGACAAAATAAAATAAATATAGGTGTATATGAATTTATTTGTCAGTTCAATAAGGAAAAAAAACATTGATGGGAAGAGAGATTATAGATGCTATTTATACCTAGGCATTTCGAGGCATAATGCTTCTTGCCTAGATATAGAGAAATGTGACATCTAGCTGAGGGTACATTAGGAAGGAAATGTAAAATAAAACATTAAAATAAACCTGAAAAATATCAAATAAATAAAAATAAGAGTAAATTTTTTTTTTTTTTTTTTTTTTTTTTTTTTTTTTACATAGGCATCACATCATTATCAAGGCCAAGAGGCCACTCAAGGATAGGGGTTCAAGAGTGTACAGTAGAAATTGGACAATATAGTAATCATTAGTAATGAAAATTTGGTAAATTTGATAACTTATATGGAACGGCTCATCAAGAACTTATTTACGTTAGACTTGAAGACAACCATATTGTAGTCAGCCGGAAAGCAGGAAAACGGAAGACAATTCCACAGGCGTGCAGTTCTAAGAAAGAAGCTTTGTTCATGGAATCTACGTTTAGGTTTAGGCACAGATAAAGAGTGGGGGGAATTATTGATAGTGTTTACAGCTAGACGAGTGTTTCTTGTGAAAGTTAGGCGAGGGGGGACCATAGATTGAAGCTCAGTCGAACACAAATAAAAAGAATAAGAACACGGAATGAAAATAGATGAGACGTAAGATACGCGGTAGAGGAGAGGAACGAGAGGAAAGGTAGGGAAATGGAAGTTATCGTTATATAAGCAGGGAGTTGTATTGTGGTTAGAGGGGAGCTAAATTGGTGACTAAGAGTGCGTTCTAAAAAAGTATAGAATGGAAGGGAGGAATTATAAAAATGAGAAGCACGCTAAGGCAGAAATAAAGGAGATGTCTCTGAAGATAATATGGGATGGTGGATAGGAGAGTTGGGAAGAGAGAAAAATTTTTTTTTAAATATAGACGTATAAACAAATACATAAATGAAAAATGGAAAGAAATAAAATAAAAAAATAAATGATAACAATAAAATAAATTAAGAAAACCTTAGGGTTCCAAGTAATTACATAAGTTTATATAATGTGTCCAATAAATGCATATGCTCCACCCCATATGTTGAGCTTATATCTTAATAAGTCTCTATATAAATAATCTATCCATTAATCCCATTTGACATATTGCATACACGGGTGCATAAATACTTTCAAATTAGATAAAATAAAAAATTTGTTGGAGTTATCCATGATGATCCATCATCAACTCAAATATACCGATGACTCAATATATAGTTAAATAGAGCTATATATATATATATATATTAGTGTGTGTTTGACGTTTTAAAACATTTTTCAAATCATTTTCTAAGTAAAGAGCATATACAAAGTTCATCCACATTTTTTTCGTCCCATGGCTGTTCACTAGAAACGAGTGGATGCTTCCATCTGCGATTTGAAACACAGTTAAAAAACACAAGTCGAGCATGATAACAATTGAGCCATCGCTATGTGTAAGAGAAATTCATATGTACTTAGATAATCGCGATTACTGAGCTGTCTGGATGTGTGATTCTTTTAGAAAGAGCTATGTATTTATGCTATAAATATATTAACTAAATGGGAATATGAAATGTCTTTCCTCCACAAAAATGTAATTGGTTTACTTTTTAGGCCAATTTTATGAAATGTGATATTTCAACTAAATATTTTGTGCTTTTAAATGCCATTATCTTGGCCATCGATACCTATATACATGTAAAGTTATCCTAACGAACTTTCCCAATAAAATCACTAGCCTAGTCTTTTATTTTCTTTTTTTTCAGAGAGATGTAGCAAGATTTCTGTTCATATTATATTTAAACTTCTGCAGTAAACTGCAGAAGTACAGTCAGAGAAACAGGAAACAGGAAGAGAATTCCAAATTTCGTTTGAAGGAAGAAACTATTAGAATAGAAGATTTTCTGTCATTTAGGGAGCTCAGTGGCAAAGCCATGGGATATTGTTGCTTGTCTGGTTAATCTGGAGTATGTGCATTGAGGGGGCACAAGTGCTATGAGTTCATCAGAGCACATTCCATTAAAGTACTTGTAAACACAAGGATACAACACTGCAGCAATGGGACAGAAGTTTGAGATTGCGGGACTTATTAGCTTTGAAACTCTTTTTGGACCTTGTCTACAAGTGAGAGACGATAGTTGCAGGTGCACCAGCAATACTCAATGCATGAGTGAATTGACTGACTTTGGGAAGATATAGAATATTCTCTGATACAAGTAATTTTCTAGCATGGTAAAGGGAGCCCTTTCTATTATATTATTGAAACAAATATATTTTATTTTGGGTCAGTTGTTTTCCTGAAAATACTTATTCTAAGAGAATTGTTAGTGGATACATTTTTCCTTATAGAAACAAATTAAAGGGAAGTTATCATGTTCAGTTATATAGTTCTCTCCTGGGAGTTTAAAAAAAAAATTAATTAAAATGTGCACATTTGATTCCAAGTGCTTTAGAAAAATTCTAGGGATCAGATGGTAGCAATTGAACTATTAAGAAGTCAGAGACCACACTAACCAATACATCAGTTAATCATCTGCAAAAAATGTCTAGGCTGGCTCGTACATACCATAAGATTGACCCTAGAGACAATTGCCAACCAATAGAATCCTGATGAAAAAAAGGAAAGAGGAGTCCCAAAAATGAACTGAAAGCAAACAGTTGAGAGATTTGATTGGAAAGAAGCTGAAGAGATGCTGTGGATCTGGTTTCTAATCGAAAATGATAGTATACATTGACTGCCTTATGCATTGCAAGATCTGCAGCTCCTGAGTTTAAGTATTTAAGAATTAGATTTCTATCTGTTTTAGTCTTAGAAAAAAAAATGGGGACAAAATTACATTTAATATGAAACAGCAGGTTTTGTTTTTTCTGCTAATATCATTTTGTTTCTTCACTCGGCTAAAAGATCAGTGTCCGTTACGTATAACCTACTTATATAAGTAAATAGGTTAGAAAATAGACACAGTATGAAATTGCTAGAAATCATTGATAATTTCTTTGTAAAACATATGGTAGGATTCATCAAATTAATATTAATGCTGTTTTTGTTGGGTACAGGATTTTAGGACATGAAGATATATCATTGAGACCTGTTTCTTTTTTTTTCTTTTTTAAATTTATCAGATTGTCAGGAAAGTTTTTGTTAATTTTTAGTAGTTCATGTTTTGAATCTAAAGACAGTTTACCCACTGAACCATTAGTTGACCCTTAACAAGAGAAAAGTGACGTTATATAAACAAAAGATGAAAGTGACGTTATATAAACAAAAGATGAAAGTGACAATTTCCTTAAACCCTAAAAATATTTTGCATTGGAAATCCATTTTCTTAAACTTGTCCAACACATGTCAACATATAAAACAGACCTTACCAAATATGATTATGATTATAATGATGATTTATATTAGATATGATGATGATTATAATTTATATTAAGTGGAAATTATGTAGAATTTAATAAGCATAAAATATTAGGTTGTCTGGAAAGTATGTGCCAAATTTTAGTTCATGTTTTAGCATGCTAAAACATGTCAAATTATTGGCAGAAGATTTCCATCAAATCTTTTGCCAAGGCCAGTGGAAAATAATTAGATTGTTCTACCATTCACAAAGGTATCTCACTCCTGGTGCAATCTTTTGCCTGTATAAGAACCAAATATGTCCTAAGATGGAGTACTGTCTCAACAGAGTACAAAACTGGCTTTGAAAGTGAGTGAGTGATTATTGATGATGTATCCCCTACAGGACTATTCGCACAGAAGGGATGTTGCTAGACTTTCTATATTTTCGTCATTTTCATGGCAGGTGCTCGACTGAGCAGTCTTCCCTATAAAACATTCACAACAAAAAGTCATCTAAGTACAACCACTGAATACTTTCCCATTCTCTCTCTTTCTACTGAAACTAAACAAAACTTTGATGAGTAAAGTTTCTTTCCTAGAACTACCCGTTTGTTAAATACTGATTTCTAGTTGACTGCAACATGGTAATTTTCAAGTCCAGTGTAAATAAATTCTTATTGAAACTATGCTCTTAAATAATCAAATTCTACCCAATCATCATCACAGTGTTGTCTCCTCATTCATCTGACATTCAGTTAACTCTTATTCTGGAGTTGTTTTTGAGCCTTAATAAATGATGACTCTTTAGTTAAAAAAAGAAAGAAAAGATATAGAATATGAAAACTGGCCCCAAAAAAAGCTTAGCATATCAAAATCCGCCATTCATCAGCATTGTGTAAAATGATAATTTTTCAGTTTTCATTTTCTGCACAATTTGGCATAAAATTTCCAGATAATGTACAAAAAATGGAAGATAACATAACAATAACATCTGAATCTGTGAAGTTAAAAATAAATAACTAAAAAAAAAGAAAGAAAACGTTTAAAAATGGAAAATTTAAAGAAAATGTATTAATCAGTATTAAAAGCAGAAAAAAATGCTTCATTATGGAAATAAATTTGCTTTCTTGATTTCTCTAATTACTTGCAATGGTTTTGGCCGACAATTTTTCTGTGACTTAATAAATATCTACACACACACAAATGTACATTGTTCTTTATTATAGAATGGAGGGTAGTAAGCATCCGAATATAACATTTTATTTTCTAAAAATTCTTTTTATGCGTAGGTCTACCACAAATCCAAATTTGAGGGGAGTCATTGAGCACACGAGAGAGAGAGAGAGAGAGAGAGAGAGAGAGAGAGAGACTAGTAATCTGTTAACTAATTAATTAACTTATTAGGATGAATAGATGAACACATTGAACAAATATTTTACTGATTATCAAAGTTCAGTTGTTATAGCATTATTGGTGATGTATCCCCTACAGGACTTCCATAAACAAATTGATCTCAAACCTCAGTTTTTATATCTTAGTGATGTCATGCATATTGTATCTTTGTTTTACTCTATTTTTGGCCTCTCTAACCTCGCAGAACATCTCTTCCTATCTTTTTCATAGTAATTTATTTCCCAAGCTTCATGCCGCTTTGTACTTACTTCGACCTTTGTCAAGATTAAGACTAGCTGATGTACTTACTATTCGACATAGAACCATCCATTATGTTAAATGAAAAGCAATTTATTTACCAATAAAATAAAACTCAAGATGAGAATAATAATCTGCAGAATCCAAATAATCCAAATATAATTAAATATTTAAATTTGATGTATGAAACTAAAATATGCCTCATAATTTATCAGAATTATTTATAGATTATATATTCATGAAATATAGAATTAGTTTTGGATCTTTTTCTACCAACATTTAATTTTATAAAAATATTTGTTCAGTTCTTAACACGGTGAAATTTTCATAGTTTACTTTGTTATATTCAATGTTGGGAATCAAAATTGGCAATAGATTTCTTTTATACTTTTTAATGGCTTCTCTCATTACTTTTTAATGGCTTCTCTCACCACTTTTTAATGGCTTCTCTCACCACCAATACGATAACCCTTAAGTTAATGTAGGAGATCAGAATGCCACACTGTCGAATGCCTTGAAAATGTCAAGTGCAATGGCTCTAACCTCTCCTAATTATGCTCCTTCTCCTCCTGTCTGCTGAGGTCATCGCTGAAAGGGAAATCGTCATCCTCTAGATGTTGATGGGTCCTGTCTTTGGGGATTCTTTTCAGTTGTGACCTGTGTCTTAGGATTAGTTTGTCACCTTGCCTTTTAATTGCAGACTCCCTTTATAATTTTTATGAATTTATTTTCAGCTTAACCTAAATACGAAACCTTAGAAGTGTAGAGCTAAACTGATATTCTCATTAGTGTTATTTACATAACGTTTCAGTCGATGCAATCTCCAACTTTCTTCAGATGAATAAGTCGCCATGTTTGGTAAAGGAAACTGAAGAAAGTTGGAGATTGCATCGACTGAAACGTTATGTAAATAACACTGAGAATATTAGCCCGATTAATCCGAATTTCAGTTTTCTGTTGAATTTGATCCATAGTCATCAGACACCAATTAAGGTTTCCTTTATTTCACTTTTTATTTAAAACTTAATTTTAAACCTTTGACATTTTCTAGAATCCAAAACATGTAAATGAGTTTGGTCAAAATTAGAATAAGGATTCTAAACATAAAGTTTAATATTTAGTCTTTAGTTAAACCAAAAATTGTGATGAACATTGTGTTTTAATATGAATTATTATATAATTTAATTAATGAACTAATTAATATTGCACCAATATAATACCTCATTGTGTCACATATATTTGAAATAGCATTTTAATTGCTAAATACAAGTATCTTAAGAGTATTATTTGTTATGCAGTCAATCCCAGCGAATAATTAAATTCGCATGCATATAAAATTACAGCTTTTATCAGTTGAGCCAAATTATAATAGCTCTGAAAATATAAGTGACCAGTTGTGCGTTATCTGAAACAATGAAACCATTAAGTGATTAGGATATCCAATTGCATAGCTCAGTTTCAATATAGACTCAAGTGGCCTCCCTAAATTCTGCCTCAATTGTCAAGTTTGGTATATTTAATAGCCTTAATCTGCGGGTAATGCTTCTATTTATTCGTGACCATTGATAATTCTTTCCTTCCGGATTTCTAATAATTTACAAGAACAAAATCAGCATCATTTACATTGTTTGTATAACACCTGTTTTCGGCTGATGCTGATTCAGAGATAATTACTCTTACTCTCTCTCTCTCTCATAGACACACAAGCATTTACTCATTTTCAGAAAGTTTTTTTATTCATTATAACCTTGCATATAATTGTTTTAGCCCCCGGTGTTGGCATACACAAATATAACGGTTCATCAAATTATAATTTGCACAACTTTGGTTTCATCAGCGCATAGAAAAAAATTTCTTTGGAAATATTGTATTTTTGTTCTGCTCACTTTTAATGCATCCAAAACCAAGCTTCTATCTTTACATCATCAACGCTCTGATCACCATCTGGCATCAATTGAAATGGATGACTTTCATCTTGGGGAGGCTCCATGTTTTGACAAGCTTCTGGGTTTGACCTTTACTCCTGATCTGAAATGGAACATGTACATCAAATCTGTTGCCAGGGACGCTGGGAAAATGGTGGGATCCTTCTACCACTCGAGAAGATATCTCACTACTGATGCAATTCTCTATCTGCATAAAAGCCAAGTACGTCCAAGGATGGAGTACTGCTGCCACATCTGGGCAGGAGCTGCAAAAACAGCCTATCCTACCTTGACAGAGTACAAAATAGACTTCGTGGTTTGGTAAGGGATGCCTTTTTCTCTTCCCTGCAGCCTCTCTCCCACAGAAGAGACGTTGCGAGCCTGTCTTTGTTTTACCGTTATTTCCATGGCAAATGCTCATCTGAGATCCAATCTCTGGTCCCCCCTCGCCAATCTTTCACGAGAAACACCTGTCTGGCTGAAACTACTGTCAATAATTTTCCCCACTCTTTATCTGTGCCTAAATCCAAACGTAGATTCCATGAGCAGAGCTTCTTTCTCAGAAGTGCACAATTGTGGATCTCTCTTCCATTCGCCTGTTTCCCACCTGACTACAACTTGGATGTTTTCAAATCCAACATAAACAAATTCCTGACAAACCGCCCCCTTAAGTAAGACACTCTATCAAATCTCCAATACTAATGATTACTACAATACTATCTCATTGATTACTGTACACGCAATAACCCTTATCCCTGAGTGGCCTCCGGGCCTTGATAAGTGGTGACCCTCATGTAAAAAAAAAAAATAAATAAAAAATAAAAAACAAATTCGGAGGCCACTCTAGAACAATGTGGACTCCCTGGGCGAGCAGAAGCAAATCTATAACTTGTGTTTTTCCTTTAATTATATTGATAATCTCCGCAGCTCACTCTTCTCCTTCACATGCAGAAATTCTAGACCAATAACTCTTTCTCTTTTTTTCTTATTTTTCTTTAAATCAAAGAGAATTTTAAATTAATAGCTTTTTTGTAGTCTCTTTCTCAAATTAGATGTCTGTACTCGCAGACCCTAGAAATTACCTTTTAGTCCATCACACTGTTCACTGACCTCAGTGACCTCAGTTGCAAACAATCCCAGTGTGGTCATAGGTCACACATGCTATTCGAGGATCTCCATTGCTGGGAAACACCTTTATTTGTGTTTCTTGCTATATTTAATAAATTTGTAGATTTTTTATTCCTTTTTCGATTTGACAATATCATCACACAACAGAGTATAACCAGCAAGGAAACCCGCTACTTCCCTGGACAAAAATATTGTTATAGCAATAATTTTGCATAAATAATTGCTGTTTTGATATGAAATCCTCTAAAAGTAGAAAATCTAAATTTATTTTTTTTTGTTTTAATTCCAGATTGAAAACTCCGTCATCATTTTCGAGTCGGAGTCCTAACTTTGCGGCTCGACCCAAGATGTCCGCCAAGGGTTATTTTGATGCCTCTTCCTTTGATATTGCGGCTAAGGGTTATTTCAATGCTATAAAAGAGGCACTTAAACCTGAAAAGTTCCATATACAAGCGCCAACCCCTCAACTTTTACGAAAAGCTCAGCAGGCTGCAGTAGACCTGAAACGACCAATTCCTCGTGACGGTCAAGGAAGAATTCTTCCCCATCCGAGTAGAGGGAGTAAATCTGAGATCTTCAAGAAAGAAGACTTCAAAGATGTTGATCACCATGCCCTTCATGTAAGTAAAATGATTTACTGTCCTTATCATTATCATCATTGGTTTAATGTATATTTTAAATCTTTTGAGATCTTCAAGAAAGAAGACTTCAAAGATGTTGATCACCATGCCCTTCATGTAAGTAAAATGATTTACTGTCCTTATCATTATCATCATTGGTTTAATGTATATTTTACGTGATGGTTAGGTTAATTTGAAAATTTCTATCTCTGTTTCTGATTTTTGAAGATGAGGATTGATAATTCATGCTATTTGGATAATTTAGACTACTGTTCTCATGTTTAGTGTTATTTTAATGTTTTAGTCGATATAACCTCCGACCTTCTTCAAGTGTATCTTGTCAAACTCAGGAATCTGCACAGAATTTTGAATGGAACCTGTGATGCAATGGATAAAGTACTTCAGTTGTAAGTTACACTCTTCTAGAAGTTTAGGGTTCAATTCTCAGTGCGGACAAGATTCAAAGGTACAATTGCGAATTACTTAGGACTTCTGATTTTGGCTGGTAGAAAGAGAGCATGTTACTTCTGTAGATTAAATAAAGAGGTTTGTTCAAAATTCTATGCAGATTCTAGGTGTGTCTTGTTGAAACAAGACATGCCTAGAGAATGTCAGAGGTTAAATTGACTAAAACATTGTTAAAATAATAACTCAAGATGAGAATAGTAATCTAAAGAATCTAAATAATAAAAATGATTTTTTCCGTGTTAAAATAGTTATTACCGCCTGTTGAAAATAAAAACACATATAATGAACTTTATATATATATTAGTAAAGGCTGAAACAAATGTTTGCTCTAATCATCAATGAAAGATTTTTTTTGAAGAACGTAATGTGTTTTTTGTTCATGTAATGAAAAAAGTGGTTAAGAAATAGTTTTATTCCTACTATTGAGCAATTTAATGGAACTTTGTGTTAAAAAGTTATATTCGAAATAGAAAATTTTGATTTTATATATATATATATATATATATATATATATATATATATATATGTGTGTGTGTGTGTGTGTGTGTGTTGGCTATCCAGTTGTGTGTATTGAGAAATCATTTTGACAAAAGCGTACACTTGGTGACAAATGTAAGAAACAACAAAATAATTATCAAATATACCAAAAGGTCATTTGAATAAAAATTATGAACCTGACATCTTGTTTAATACCTCGGGCGTATGTACCAAGAAATCATTTTGATAAAAGCGTGCACCTGCAAGAACAATAAAATAATTATCAAATGTACCAAAAAGTTATTTGAATAAAAATTATAAACTTGAGAGAGGCATCTGCATAAGGAAATAGCAAACTCAAACAGATGACAACTACTGGAGAACACACACACATAGAGAGCGATGCTAAAAAGAATGAACACCAGACCATACAAGTATGTAAAAGAAAAAAAACTTTTATTGTTTCTTGACCGCTCAATGGTGATAAGCCATGAGCGCAGCGAGTATGCTTTTGTTGTAAAATGCATGAGCTTCCCATGTTTAATGATTGTTTGTTTTAACAACAATGATTTCTTATATATATATATATATATATATATATATATATATATATATATATATATATATTTAAAAGAGTGTAGCCATCAACAATTGTGGGTTTTTTAAAGGTTTTCATCATATTTTTATTTCAAAATATTTTTATAACGCACATGTATGTATATATATATGTGTATGTGCGTGTATGTGTGTGTATATATATCTTCTCCTACCTATTCTCCATCTTACTTGTGTGTGTGTGTGTGTGTGTGTGCGTATACTTATGTCTGAATGATTAAGCGCATATATACATGCGTGTTTTGGTTGGAAAAATATATATATATATATATATATAAGAAAAAATAAAAATAATTAACCAATATGTGCCTGACGTGTTAGTGGTGGACGTGTGTGAGTACGTGTGTGAGTGTGTAGGTGGGTATGTATATGTGTATGCTCCTACATATATTTCTGTGTATGTGCGTGTGTGCATGTGTGTGTGCCTGCGTATGTGTGCATGTGCATGTGTACATGTACATGTATGTATATGTATGTGTATGTGATTGTGTGTTAGTGTGTGCTATACATAGGGAAAGAAAGTCTTTAAAAAACACCCTAAAAAATCATAAAAACCTTCACCAAATTGACCAAAAGCGCCCTCTTTGAATCTAACTTTGACCGGATATTTTGAACACTTACAGTTGGAGACAGAATGTCTGAGACCACACATCACTCTGAAAAACACATTTAGTATCAGCGGAGGTAAAAATAACTTTTCAAACCCCCATTTTAAAGAAAAACTTTTTACAAAAACATCTGAAGAGAGCACACCGTAAGCTCATATATATATATATATATATATATATATATATATATATATATATATACACACACACTTTATTCTATTGTGCTTCTTTATTTTTACTCTCCCGATCTCTCTTTGCCTTACCAATTCTCTTTTTCTCTCTTTTAGTCTTTCCTCTTTTTCCCTTTTATACTATTATCTCTCTCTCTTTTTTTGCCCATTCATTTATTTCTGTCTTTATTCTTTTACTCTATTCCTTTTCATTCAGGCACCTGTATCCCTGTTGACAGCCAACATTGAAGAGCTGGTCGATTATTTGGTTAGTCCTTATGAAGACGATATTTCGGCTGTGCGTGCCATTGTCCGCTGGATTTCTGGACAAGACCTACGTTATTACGAAGTTCAAAACGAGGCTTCACCAAATTGTGCTGCTCATTTCTTAAATGAACTGAAAAATGGCAAAGGTCGATATGACAAAATCTTTAATCTAATGTGCAAGTAAGTTCCCGTTTTTTATGTCTGTATGATACTATTGATGAGCCCTCTCTCATATGTTAGGAAGTAAAAGAAAGAGGAAAATGACAAAAAATGAGTAAATAATTTTATCAGCAGAATAATGGGGAGGAAGTTGTTCACTAATATACATAAAAGGCAGCTGAAGTAATATTGTTAATCAAGGTGATATGGATATAAATGTAGATAGACTTAGTTTACAGGGATTTTGAGTCGCAATAAGTTTTGCGACAGTTACGAACAGTTATAAACAGTTTTAGGTTTGCAATGGTTGAATAGAGTTTTGAGTTTCCATTTGGACACAACGCATTTCAGGTGAAAACATTATGTACTTATGTGTCATGATGAGACTAGTAGAAAGTCCAAAAATTATGACAAATAATCCAGTAGATGATGTGCTAGAAATATTGAACAAAAAAAAAAAAAGAAAAAAGTCAATAACAATTACATTCCTAGAAATCTTGTTTAAAGATGGCGGACCCTTAATTTAAGTCAAAGGTTATTTCCCTTGTTTGTCATACAGAATTGATCGCACAAGTTTTCCATATTAAAGCATCCAATAAATTCTACTTGTAGTTATTTTGCTCAATATCAAATATACCAAAAGGTCATTTGAATAAAAATTATGAACCTGACATCTTGTTTAATACCTAGGACGTGTGTACCAATAAATTCTACTTGTAGTTATTTTGCTACTGGATTATTTTTAAATTTTGGGATTTTTTTTACTAATTTTGACATAACATGTAAGTATATAATAATGTTTTCACCAGAAATGTGTTGGTTTAAAAGATCACCAATGTAAACAAGCACCCAATATTTTATTCCCAGAAATAGCTGTATCTGAAAGTATTATCAAAAGTGTGTACATACTGTTATTATGAGAATATATTAGGTTGATGCAAGAATAATGACATTATTTTTGCACCAACCTCATATGTAAAAATTTCTACTTTTAAAAGGGAAATAACTTTCTACTGTCAAACAGTTATTCCCCTTTTTGTTGACTTTTGCACTAAAAAAAAATAATGGCAAAATCTTTTTTACATTTCAGTCGTGTAAGTTATTGATGAAAAAAAAATCTTGGACAACATCGGATGGGGACGCGATTAGTTTATATGAATACATGTTTTATAGAACTAGAGAATGGAGCTCAATTACCATGGAAATGACGTTATAGTAGCAACATCTTATCTGCAGAGAAGAAAAAAAGACATATTCATTATAGATCACAAAGTTCATTCTTAAACACTTGATATGTTCTCGCTTTTGAAAAAGTGTCAGTAACCTGGGAATCCATCCGGAAGACACCTTATGCATATGCAAATGGTTATGAATGATAATTTTCCTAGATCCTATATTAATCTTGATCTCTTGGGATATTCAGTGAATAGTCACGTGTCAATCTATTGTTCTATCACAAGAATCTTTCTCCACTCAAAATGTGAGGTGTGAGAAGTTTCCTAGCTCGATAAACGAAACTTACTTTCTTTGCAACAGATTTTAAAGAACTACTTGAAGATAAGAGTTAATGAGATATAATGGTTATCGGCTTAAAGATGTG
The DNA here is from genome assembly GCF_053919585.1 of Euprymna scolopes. Lineage (NCBI taxonomy): Eukaryota > Metazoa > Mollusca > Cephalopoda > Sepiida > Sepiolidae > Euprymna > Euprymna scolopes. The sequence continues at coordinate 96,028,230 of NC_136508.1, read as the reverse complement.
GAACATTATGGGAGTACTAACATTGATCAAAGTGATGTTTTATAGAGTAGTTTATCACAAGAATTTGACATTGGATGTGAAGATGAAGTTATAATCAGCAGGGAAACTGTCCCAAAAAAATGTGTTACCCAGACAGGAAGCTCTGTCCATGGAAATTTCACCCAACATTAGGTGCATGGGGGGGGGGGAGAAAGGAACAATTTTTTTTTCATTATGCTTGTGTGATACCAATGTCTCCCTATCCCAAAGTGTTAGGAAGTGATTAAAAAATCAAAAAGGAGAAACTATAATAAAAAAAGGAAATAGTTGATTAACAGAACAAAATATAGGAAGTTAGATTAGTGGAAAGATAATGGGGGAGAGAATGGTTCACTAAGGTACACAAACGCCATCTGAAATAAGATCGTTAATCAAGGTGTGGCAGTAACTGGGACAGAAGAGCAGACATATTGATCAATATATTTAAAGTTAGTTTACAGACAGTTTAAGAGTATGAATTAGACAGTTGAGCATTTGCTGCTCGGAGCAGATGGGGGAGTTTTAGAGATGAATTGAGCAACTGTAATGGCCTTAACAGAAAATTAAAATGTGGATGTTAGCATTTAGAGTCGTTTTCTACAAGGGTATTAACCCCTCCCCCCACATACACACAGAGTAAAACTGATATTTACAGAATGTGTCAAAGTTTATTTTTTTTATTTTTTACTCCTGAGTCACTGCTAATGTAGGATTCAACAACATGACTAAAAAAGAAATAATCCACGGACAGAATAATGTTGAGGCAGTGGTTATCGAAAGGGAGCACATGGTCTCACACTAGTGTAATGTCTTTGAAACCCCATTCTCACTCTATCAGGGCATAGTCTTGATCCCATGTTGTGGGTTTTTTTTTGTTCAAAATTTTTGTAAGATTGTGATTAACTCTGTTTTATTGTTTACATGCTGAGATTGCTTGAATGTCGAATCAAAGTAGTTGCCTGTTGTCACAGGTTGTTTGAATGATGTGCTTGTCACACGAATAGAGAGATCTTCTGAGGAAGAACAAATTAAAATATTTTCCCTCGAAACAAAAGACTGCACCCACAATATCATTTTTGTGATCACGGGTTTAGTGGTAAGTGTGACTCCTCCCCCTTTATTTTTTTTTGCAATCTCAGCAACAAAATGGATATTTGTCTTACATTTTCGTTTATTAAAAAAAAAAAACTGATAAAAATTATTTATTTTACAAGTTTCACTTGGTCAAAAGATATTCTTGAATTTGAGATTTGTTTTATTTTTAAAATTGCAGACATGCACAAATCCCATCTGCAACAATTAGTGGACATTCCAAAGGTATCGGATACAACGTGGGCGATCCACTGACTGCAAGCACTCATAATATGTGGAATGCTGTCTTGCTTGGGGAGGATTGGTATCTGATCGATGTCCACTGGGCTTCTCGAAAGGTGTCTGGCGTTGAGGCTGAAGAATGGCAGCCTGTTGACTTCAATCGACAGAAAAACGAAGAAATTCCACATGATGTCTATGAGTTTGATGAATTCTATTTCCTCACGGATCCTGAAGAATTTATTTATAGCCATTTCCCTGACAAGGAGGTATGGCAGCTGCTTGCGCGACCCCTGACCCTTCCTGAGTTTCAAAAAGTTATTTTGCTAAAACCAAAATTTTTCCAGTTCGATTTAAAAGTTAAGAGTCATCCATGGTGCACACTTAAATCAGTCGATGGTGCTGTTAATATCGAAATCAACACGAATCGAGAAGATCTCTCCTTCTCATATGAATTGTATCGGTCGACAAAAGTTGACTGTGGCCAAGAAAGGCTACAAAAATATCTATTTTTAGAGAGGAACCCTGAAGAAAAGAAAGTGTGCGTAGAAATTCGGTTTCCAACAACGGGAAAATTCAAGGCTGAAATCTATGGTAAAGACTCCAAGAGCAAATTTGAATGGCTCTGTTCATATGTGCTGTATTGTGAAAAGCCCGAGGCTAACTGTATGCCATTGCCGACCAACTTGAGAAGTGAATGGGGTCCAGGGGTTGACATAAAGAAGACCGGTGTTATCCCCCTGACTCACATGCGAGGAAAAATTTTTGTGGACAGTGTAGAAACTGAGATTAAATTCAAATTAGACTACAATGTAGATATGATTGCTCAGTTGATGAGAGTCGATGAAAAAAACTTGGACCGATATATTTTGCTTGGAATGTTGGATGACATTGCCACAGTGAATGTGAGAATCCCACAAAAAGGTGAGGAATATTTTTGTCCTTTTTTGTTCATGTTTTGACTATTAAAGTTTACACATCAAGTAAACTAGATGATGTAGTCTTTTCTTGTAGTAAACTCTCCGAATATCTTAGCATTTTAAGTGAAACTAACCTAAACTTCTCAACTCCTCCTGTTTTAACATGACAAAATACTTTCGTTTCTGCTGTAAGGACGCTGACAGATATATACACGGAGACTTGGAGTTTATATTTGGAGCATCCTTCTCTTAACTAGAGAGCAAAATCTAGAATTGGATGATCAGGCCTTTATGTGCTTTATGCTAGTCTTTCTCATTAGTCTGTTAATTATATTTTCTCTACTGTTCCAAAATTCCAAGATGTTGTCCATCTTACTGTTTATTTCTTCCAGCATGTTAAAATGTTCAATTTTGGACATCATTCTAAACATATTCTTTGATGTCCTTCCAAAATTCATAAACTGTCACAGATTGTTTAAGATTTCCTTCTTGTATATCTAAAAATGTCATATTACTTCTATATTAGGAGATTATTATTATTATGCAGAAGTCTTATTTTTTAATATTGTTTTATAAAATGAAGCATATATATTGTATAGAAGCTTGCATAAGGGAAATAATTCTTTGATTAAAAAATTAAGTCCTTCATTTTAGTTAGTACATTACGACTAAAAAGCCGACATCCTCAGACAAAATCTGCATCAGTTTAGGGTTAAAGACTGAATAATTTTTCTAAATATTAGATATTATTCATCTTGGGCAATGCTGATCAAGAAAATATAAATGTCGTGGGTGTTTTTGAATATTTAAAATTTTAGCTGAACATAAAAACACGTATGCAGAGACGTTTGCCCGTTATATAATAGATTGGACTATTTTGATCAACAAAATGACAATTTGATTTTGGAATCTTTTTATCTTAGTGACATTACTCAATAGACGATCTCACTTTTTTAAAATCTGTGTAAACGTTTAATGTTGGTAATGAAATTGCCTTAGCATATTATTATTATATAGATAATAGATACATATTTTAACTTTATCCTTGGATTTTTTTAGGTCAATATGCACTGTGTCTTTTTGCTAAAACCGATCCATCCGAAAAACAATTTGTCAATATTTGCAACTATCTTGTGTGTTGTATGGAAGACTTTGGAGAGGTGGATCCTTATCCGCAGACAAATAACAGCCGTGTTGGCCCCCTGGAAATCTTTCACAAACTGGGTTTAAAAATGATCGACCCACTTCCTGGATTAACAACGGTTTCACAAGATGGCATGTATACATTCAGTGTTCTTGTTCCACAAGAAATTGATTATTTTCCCAGAATGACTTTTCATGCAAAAGAGGATTTCTCCGACTATGCTGGTTGGTACCGATGTGGCGAGAACGTGACTTTCAATCTTCGCTTTCCCAAACCAGGATTTTATAAATTCAGTTTATTTGCAAAAAGTGGCAATAACGAAGGTAAGTGAATTTTATTAGATTTTTAATTATCTTGCTTTTTCTTAAGTCCATTTTTGTTATCACTTCCTCCCATGTTATTCTTGACCTTCCCTTATAAACTGGCCCTGCTGCCTCTTCTAGATCTATTAACCCAAGAAAGCTCATTCATTCTTTCAATATGACAAAACCAAGAAAATTCCTGTTCTTCACATATTTTCAGATATCATTCAGATTCAATCTTTCTTTGAGGTTGACAAAATTAATCCTATCTTTAAGACTGATTACATACCATTATATCATTCTCATATCATTTCTCTCCTTTGAATGCATATCTTAAACCCTCACTGGTTAGGTTTCACTTCCATACATTATTACTAGTGCTACCAGATCAGGCTGTCTAAAGATATTGAATTCCTGAACTAAAATGCACCAAACATTGATGCTATTGTTTTTCCTTTCCCTTCTGCAAAACTCAATCTTGTTCGGCAAATTCAAAAACGAAAACAAACAAAATAGCATGAATAAATAAAGATATAAAGAATTTGAAGTACAGTCACTTTTTCCAAAATGACTGGATTCGACGTTATATAACCTGAAAAGTATGTAAAACAAAACAACCGAAACACATACATCATACACATGCCTTATAGATTCTTTCTTTGGTAGAAGGTTTCTGCTTATTCAAATGATGTGTTGCACAAGCAGTTGTAGACATCCGAGACAATCAAGTGTGTTGCATCGTTATTTAAATTATTTGCTTTGTGTTTGATAAAAGCAGTTTAACTAAACTTTCCAAGTTTCTTGTATCTTCTATTCTTCCTCCTCCCTAGTTTGAAGAGAAGCTTAAGAAACATTAAAGAAAATACAAAGTCCTTTCTAGAAGGAATACATAGAAATTTCAGTTTATAAAACCATTCTTGTAATAGAAAAAGTAGTTGTCCTAAGTAAAGAAAAATGGCAGCATAAATCAAGTCAGAGAAGCTTTTCCAGGTAAAGAATTAATCCAGTCGGGATCAAGAGTGTAGGGGTCTTCTCATGTCAAGCCAGAAAACCATGAATGAAGAATTCACAGAAATTCAGTACATTTTAAAAAGCAATTCTGGCATCTGATTACATTGTTCTTATTACCCTTGGTTATAAATATAATCGTCCAAATCTTTGTGGTCATACCCTCTCAGTATGTCAAAACTATTGCAACAAAATTAGTGTTTTCTTCCTATATTATAGTTAAAAGAAAAAAAAAAACCCAAAAAAACTCAATCAACCCCACTCTCTGGAAGGATATTTTTCTCCATAGCTCATTTAAGGATGCATTTTAAGATAACATTTTCATTATCTTCTCCAGTTAATTTTACACAAGAATACATTTTTAAATTTTATATAAATTCTCTAGCCTTTATTTCTATAGGGTACACACATACATGTAGGCATTAAATTTTACATATATAGACATAATTTCCTCTTTCTCTCTCCCTCTCTCTATCTCTTTGCATCTGTGTATGGATTTTTTTTTTCTTTTTACTGTTATCCTCATCTTCATACTTGCTGTTTCACCATGTTTCGGCCAACTCATCCTCTGGCCTTCTTTAGGTGGTTAATTGTGATGGGATAGAAATGCTGAGTCTTGTAACTGTACTCCCAGTAATTACTGCCTTCTGTGGTTGTTGTTGTCTTCCCACATTTTGGTCAACTAATACTCTGGCCTGCTTTGAGTAAGATTGAAATCACTATCTTCAAACAATGTGGGCCCCTTTTTTCTCTCTCTCTCTCCTTCTATCCTTTTCTCTCTATCCTTTTCTGTCAATCTTCAAAGAGAAAACCAGCCTCTCCTGTTAAAGGATTCACTTTTATTTCTTGTTTTTTTTTTTTATTTTAATGCTCTCCTTACCTCCAAACAGGTGGCTACCCTGAGGTTCTTTGTATTGTTTTGGAGGTGCCATGGCCGATGACAAACTGCTTACCGTTTCCCAAGAGGTTCAGCAGTTACAAGGATTCCTACCAGATTTTCAGCCCCAATAAAAGATTGCTTGCAATTGGCAAAACAGAAAAAGTGAAAGTCTCTCTGTCGGACGCAGACGAAGTTGCATTCATTGAAGGTGAAACGTGGACTCACTTGCAGAAGAATGAAGATGATTGCACATGGCAAGGGCAGATAATTCCAACAGGAACAGCAGAAATTGTTTCCATGGCGGCAAAACTATCTAAAAGTGAGGGAAGCTTTTCAGCGATCATGTCGTTTGAGGTAAGTATTTTGGATGAGGAATTTTATTTCAAAAGAGAAAAAAATAAAGAAAATGACAAATTTTTCATAAGCAGATCAAGAAATGTTTAGCTGCTACTACTATCATTACTACTTCTGATTTCGACTAAATCATTACCTTTTTATTTCTTCTTCATTATTGCCTTTTTATTGTTCTCTTTTGCTTTATCTTCGTTTTTCCTCTTTTTTCTCTTCATCATGCCATTTTCCTTTTTTTTTTCTCTTATGACTAGTGGGGGGTACCCGATGTTGCCTGGGTGTTTGTATGTGTGTATGGGAGGGGGGTAAGTAATAACCCTACTTAAATATCATAAAAAAATACGATGTTAAAAAAATCGGAAAAAACAAAACGAAAAAAAAAATGGCATAAATAAACCGGTCGGATCGAACCTGTGTGTATGGGCGGGGGGGGGGGGTAAACTAAAGAATAAGCGAAGTAATAAAAAACATTGCCCGGGTGTTTAAAGGTGTAAAAGAAAAAAAGAAAATAGTTTTGGTCGGGAGGCGGCTTAAAGCCAACCATTTAACCGTCTCACCCACGAGTGAGAGTAATTGATTAACGTGTTAAGTAAAGGCTTATAAAGCGAGTGAAAGAGGTTTGCGGGATCGTTACGATGACGTGGTGGTATTTTTAGTTTTCGCTTCCCCCAGATGATGATGGTGGTGGTGGTGGTGGGCGGGGGGAAGCAGTTCCCCATTGTCCAAATTGAATAGCAATTGTCTGATATAAGGAGAAACTCCACATTGATCAAAAGCAGATTGCTTTCTGGACGTTTCGGCACGAAAGCCGAGAACCATGTCGTGTTTGAATTGGTTTCGCTTTTCATACGAAAAAGCTGAATCAACACGTGAGAAGCCAAAATAGCAATAATTTTGTAAAGGTCACTGTAAATAAATCTAGATGCGACCCTCATTCCCAAATCGTAGATATTATCTAGGGGCTATATAAACAGTTCTAAGCGATAGTAACTCTCCCCCTCCCCCGGGATAGTAGTGATTTTAAAAAAAATCTTACTTGGGTACTAGCAACTAGAATTGAAACCAAAACATTTAGCGCTCCAGTCTTAGTCATTATTGTTTGAGTTATCATCAGATGGATACAAAATAATTAAAATCTACACATATGTACAAGAATACTTTAACATCTACCAAGTTCCAATTTTTAAAAATTTGGACTCCTTATCAACTATTTTTACTGATTAAAAAAAAACTATAAAAAAAACAGTCTACAAAAAGTGCAATCATTTGACCCACCTTGTGCCACTAGGTGACCCTGTATCTTTGGAGGAGATGCAATTTGAAAAAAGTAGAGGCAAACAGACATAGTGAGTGTTGTTAATTAGATTAGCGATTGTGTAATTAGTGTATATATAATTTGTATTATGTCATTGGTATTATACAATTCCTGTTAGTATGTGCATTCTATCCTGACTATTTTGATTAATTTTTGCTTTGAATTTTTCAGGTGATCGATGAAAAGGATCTTGATCACATATTTCTCACTCAAAAGCTTTCACGTGAAGAAGCCGATCAGGAATATTTAGAACGAATGTCTCAACGAAACAATGCGAGAAAAAAATCTCAGGGTAACAGCATGATGAATCAAATTCAACGGATTGCCAAAATGAAACAGCAGAACTTGGATGATGAGACTTTACAGCGAATACAGCTGCAAGTCGACAATGAAGACAACAATGAGATCAATGATGAAGACGACGATGATGACTATGGCAGTGATGGGGAGCATGAACTCCCCGTGAGTGACATGCTGAATAATTATTTTGAAAAGCACAAAAAGTCCGACCAAAATTATGATCATAATGGAAATGACCTCTTTCCTCGTGATGTGAGTGATGAAGATAAAGAATTTGATGAGAAGGACGAAGGCGAAAATGCTGAACTATATCCAAATTCCATTGTTGATATTAATTTGAATGACATTAGAAAAGACCCGGTAGATGAAATGATTATCTGTCCCGATATTAAATCACAAGCATTTGCTGATAATCCATCCGTCTTTCAAAGCAAGTCTCTTATGGATGACTCGCAGACAAATGAGTTAGAAAAATTAGAAGAAATTTTCCCAGAAAACATTCCGCTTTCCGATAAAAATATCCAAGATGATAATGGTGAGAAACATAATTCTGAAACTTGGCATATTTCCAAAGTCGAAAGGGCATTGCTTGAGAAATCCCTGAACCCTGGTGTTAATAATTCCAATTTAAACAATTCTGAGAAAGATAATTTTCAAATATTTCCATTGGTTCCAAAAGTCAATGAAGAATTAACACTTTTAATCAAACCGGATTTCAAGCATTTGGACAACACGGTGCCACCTCCATCACCTGAAGATGACTTCACTGACAAGTTGATTAAAAAAGTAGCCAACATGGAAGAATCAGTTGAGAAAGAAGAGGTGAATATTTCTTTGGTATTTATTTCTGATTTGAATTCAAATGTGAAACTAACATTTTTGCCCAAGTTTCCTTTTCAAAATATTGAAATTTGAGTGCTTTCTTACATTGCTTATCTTTGAAACAACACATTTCGGGTAAAAACATTATTACATCAGGACTCTATGGATAAATTTATCTTTAGTTGACCTTTGACAACTAAATATTTTCGTTTACTAGCCAAATAGAAAAGTTACTAGCCAAAACCACATGATTTTTAGAATATGACATCTTCGTTCTGTGACGAGTATACATCATAAAGATTTTTCTGTATATTTTTAAATAAGTGCAATTCTACAATGCAACAAATTTTATGTGGATACTTGAAGGTATAAACATTCTGTTTTCTTCAAATGTTTTTTTAAACAGCATTCATTAAAAAGAGTATATAGTTCTATCAAACTTTTATTGTTTAAATAATTTAACCTTGTTCATTTTATTAAAAGAAAAAGCTGAAAAGATATTTTTCATTCAGTAGTGAGCTTTGGAAGATTGTCAGTGAAAGAAATGCAATCGCCAAAAGATAAACGTTTCATTATTTCTAGTCATTACTTTGAAAAATCACTCGCAAATGCGACTGTTTCACTCGCAATGTAGAGCCCTGTACATACTTGTGTGTCATGATAAAATTAGTATAAATTCCAAAAATTATGAAAAATGATCCAATAAAATATAATTACAAGTAAAATAAGAATTTATTGGATTATTGAATTTTATATAGTTTTATTGTGGATGAGTTGTGCGACAAATTCTGTATAACAAACAAGGTAGGTAACCCTTGACTTTAATTGACAAAATAAGGATCTGCCATTTTTAAACTAACTCATTTCAGAATGTAATTGCGGATGATTTTTTGTTAAAAATACATCTAAACACTTCAACTAGATCGTTTTTTGTAATTTTTGGAATTCATACTAATTTCAATATGACATGCAAGTATGTAATGTTTTCACCTGAAATGTGTTGGTTTAAAAGATCACCAATATAAACAGGAAGTGAAATTTGAAAAATGCTTTTGTCCAATTTTCTAGTTTTCTTTTGAAACTTGAATATAATAATACATTTTGTCTGTTTCAGTATCTATATAAACAGATTGAGATGTACTCTCAATTTATATAAAATCATATATTTCTAACCAGCATGTTTTGGAATTCCCTCCCTATCTCCTGCTTCCCTGACTGCACTAATTTGCAAAGACTTGCAGAGATTTAAATGTAATATCAGCAGACATTTAGCTGCTCAACTCCCTACATAGTCTATTTACGCCCAAGTGGCAATGTACTCTTTTAATGTGAATAAGAAAATCGTGTTTAAGGTATTCAATAATTTTTGTTTGTCTCAAAAATGTTAATTAAAAATTTGAATTTCATTTTCTTTTTCAGTTTGCTTTGAAACAGTTTTCTTACGAAGAACTGAAAGGTAAAATAAAACTTTTCTCTTCATGCATTGTTAATTTTTTTTTTATGTTTCTCAATTTTTGAGGTGAACATTGATTATTCATATTATTTGGATTCTTTGGACTACTATTCTCATCTGTTATTTTCACAATTTTCATCCAAAACCCTTGATATTCTTTTGGTGTATTCTGTCGAACTCCAGGATCTGCACCTAATTTCAAACAAAACCCTTTATGTATCTAGAATCTCTGTCAGCCATAACTGACAAATGTTGTAAGTAATTCACAATAACATTTTAACTGCTGTCTGCACTAAGGATTTAACCTTCAACCTCCAGAAGAGTAACTTTAAAACAGAATTCAGAATTTCGTCAAGTACTTTAACCATTATGTCTTGGGTTCTTGCGGACAATTCTAGTATGAAATCTTGAACCTATTTTGTTTTCTAGATAAGTTTTACAATATATATATATGGAACGTTTTTGTTTTTATTTTTTGAGAGTTGGTGTGAGATCAACACTGCTGGGAAGCCATTAATTAACATACTGTTTTGTTTTTAAGTCCCTCAAACAGTGTTTCATAGTAAACAATTGATGATCCCTGCAATAACATTAGGACGAGGGTAGTCTTGAAAGCAAATTAATACAGTGCTTGCAAGACTAACTAGGAAAATATTTTTTCAAGAAACGACTAATAATTATATATACACGTAAAGACACTAATGTTTCATGCTTTTGCGATCATCAATACAAGAAGTGATAATTACTGCCGATTGAAGGATTTAAAAAAATTAAATGTTCCAAAATTAAATAATGTTGTCATATCAACTAAAACATCATTGTAAATAGATTCCATAACTGGATATTTTAGCATGTTAAAAATATGTGCAAAAGTTATAGCCTGTTGACTTATAATAAGTGCTTTATGCCAAATTGATGGTTGAATGTGGTTAAATTTGTGCTCATTTCTGCACTAAATACTAATCCCTGTTACTCCCTTACGTTGCATTGAAAAGATACCATAATACTTAGTTCATTGCACCTTAAAACAAAGGTGCATACAAAATTTCAGCCAGCTCAGTCCCATTGTTTCTGAAAAAATGTGGAACAGGCAGACAGACTAATAGAAATATAAAGTAGACCATATTATTGTTATTCAGTACTCACTAAGAGTTCGCACACAGGTTGTCATCAGTGATTGCTCACTTAGAGTAACCAGAGGTGTTCCCTGGAGTCTGAGTGACAAGTATCCTTTACTTTCCAAATCTCACTACCTATTTTCATAAGCACTATAAATGATTTTGCATCATTGCAACAGTAGCTTACCATTGATTTCTTATTGGCAATTCTGGGATTTGCATGACAATAAA
>NC_136508.1:95663874-96016957 GCF_053919585.1 Euprymna scolopes | reverse complement strand
AGTGGATAGTCCTTAATCCGCGGAGTTTCGAAGAAATACTCTCCTTCTCATCAGAGGGCAGGAATTAGCAAAATGCGGGATCGGATTTTGCATGTAAAAGTATTTAATGAAACCACAAGTAAGTCACAGATCTTACTTGGTTAAAAAAAAGTAAGGAAGGGGAATAGGAGGTAAAAGAAAAAATGATAAAAAGATTCCACATGAATGGATAGTCTGGTGAAGGGTAAAAAAATCCAATAATGGTAAAATCCAAACACGGTCGAATTAAAAACTTATATATATATATATATATATATATATATATATATATATATATATATATATATATATATATATATGACATAATTAAATCTTTACTTAGATGAAATAAGAATCCAGGTTGTCCTCGATGGTAGTATATCAAAACAATATTATATAAAAAATTTTGTGTAACTCAGGGTTCGATCCTTGGGCCCTTGTTATTCCTAATATTCATAAATGAACTCCCTGATAAAATTGTCTTTGAGATATATTTGCTGAAGACAACATGCTCTACAGCAGACACGAGGGGAGAACCAATGAGCATATATGCAAGACAGTGGCAGAAACACTAGAGGAAGACCTCCAGTCTATAATAGAATGAGGACAAAAACGGATGGTCACATTCAATGTTGCTAAGACTAAGCTTGTTTCGTTTAATAATTATCAGAAACCTGCTCAACATTAATAGTCATGGCTTATGATAGATTACCTAAAAGTACTGAGTTCAAACTCCTCGGCTTATTGTTCACAGAGAACATGAGTTGGAACAGATACATTGACCGCATTGTTACGGCTGCTGCAAAGAAGGCAGGCTCTCTCTAACGTACTAGAAAGTTACTTACACTTTTTTTTTACATAGACGTCACCACTTATCAAGGCCGATCGGCCACTCAAGGATAAGGGTTAAAGAGTGTAGAGTAGTCAAAAGGACAATATAGTAATCGATAGTAATGGAAGTTCGGTAAATTTGTTAACCTAAGTCGAACGGCTCATCAGAAACTTGTTCACGTTGGACTTGAAGACAACCATATTATAGAAAGCTGGAAAGCAGGAAAACGGAAGACAATTCCACAGGCGTGCAGTTCTAAGAAAGAAGCTTTGATCATGGAATCTATGTTTAGGTTTAGGTACAGATAAAGAGTGGGGAAAATTATTGATGATGTTTTCAGCTAGTCTAGTGTTTCTTGTGAAAGTTTGGCGAGGGGGGACCATAGATTGAAGCTCAGTCGAACACTTTCCATGAAAATAACGATGAAGCAGAGACAAACTCGCAACATCTCTTCTGTGAGACAGAGGTTGCAGCGAAGAGAAAAGGACATTTCCCACCAAGCCCCGAAGTCTATTTTGAACTCTATCAAGGCAGGACAAGTCTTTTCTAGCAGCTCCTGCCCATATGTGGCAACAGTACTCCATCCTTGGACGTATCTGGCTCTTATATAGATAGAGAATTGCATCAGTATAAAGAGTATTTTGTACCTCTACAAGGCTACCATTCGTCCATGTATCGAGTATTGTTGCTACTAATCTCTCCCTGTACAAAAAAGAGTCGCCAACCTAATAGGTCCGGCACTATCAGCTAGGCTTCAACCACTGTCTCATCAACGATATATTGCATCCGTCTGACTATTTTACAAGTATTTTAATGACGGATGCTCCAACGAACTATAAACCTTTGTACCCACTCGACGTAAATATACCCAACAAATTTTACAATCAGCAAAATCCCACCCTTACATATATATGTAAGAAATCCTTCTATGATTGCTCCTTCCCTAGGACTGCTAGACTTTGGAATTCTCTTCCAGGTTCCTGCTTCCATGACTGTACTGACATTCAAGTGTAATGTAAACAAACATCTTACTGCTCAACTCCCTACATAGTACGCCTAAAAATTATGTCCCAGATAGTAGCCCCTACATGAAAGTGGCACTGTCCCTTGTTTGGGGGGAAAATGCAAAAAAAAAAAAAAATTGAAAATCAACATTTTATGTTTTAAAAAAATCCATGTTTTTTTCTCAACAATACTACTTGCAGGCTGCCCGGAATTGCCCGATCATATACTTAAATATGATATTTTGATTAATGCAGACCTCGTACTTATTATTTTACTACCCGGCTAAATGTTGCTGTGGCTTAGCCGAAATGGAAAAGAAACACCCCCACAAATAAAGGCAAAAAATGTATTTTTCGTATGCTCCCAATACTTGTGGATACTTTAGGTTGAAAGCGGGGTAAACATGTTTAATTTTGTTATGGACATTTATTTAGGCTCGTATTTGCAAATCTCTCATAATAAAAATTTTAGTAGATTTTAAAATTGTATGAAAGTATTGTGTTTTATAAATCATAATTCGTTACAAAAAAAAGAAAAGAAAACTTTAAAAAGAATAAGCCAACAAAGAAATAGGAACACTGATGACATTTCCTATATATAGAATATAGAAACGATTTGAGTTTTATGTTGTAATTTTATTTAATTTAAAATTTTCTTTTTAGTAATTTATTTACCAAAATTTTTGTTTACATATAGAAAAGCGTGCACAAACGAAGACACGAACTCAAACAAACAAACACACAAACAAAGTCTTGCTTTTGCTTTGAAACAGACACGCACTTGCGAATGTCCAAATTAAAATAAAACGGAAATAAATTGCAAATACAATAAATAAGAAATGTAAATATGAAATATATATTTAATTATTTTTCACCAATTAACTTTACAATACTTACTTTAACAATAGAAGTTGTGTATAGTGACGCCATATTTCAATTTTAGTAACTTTTTGTTAATGTAGGGAAGAACAGGTGTTGCAATATTTTGGAGTTGCAATGGGGTATGATCCCACACAGTCGGAGGATTCTATTTATAAACGATGCTGCTAAGAACTGACGAATCAAATTAATTCACGTTCTGCTACCAACCAATCAGAAACCAGAATTGCTTCATAAATATTAAACCTTTTCTGGAGCAATTTCACATGTTCTTTTCCGTCTCGACACGGTAAGAATATTTTGTTCTGTGGAACTGTCTACTACAAACAAGTCACCTCCCAGGACTTGTGTGTAACAGCGAACCATCTGAAACTGTTCTGAAACTCAAAATGGCTTACACTTCTAGAGGTTATGGGCCCAGCGTGCGTCTTTATTTCGATGGATCCGAATCAAAATTCGAATTGTGGCAAGTTAAATTTCTAGGATATCTACGAATACAAAAGCCACACAAAGTACTACAAACAAAACCTGAAAACCGAAACGACCGCGAATTCATAGAAAAGAACGCAACTGTCTTTGCGGAATTAATACAGTGTTTAGATGATAGAAGTCTATCACTGGTAATGAGAGAAGCCCTGGACGACGGCTGCAAAGCATTAAACATATTGAGAGAGCATTATTTATCGAAAGGAAAACCCAAAATTATTTCTTTATACACTGAACTGACCTCTCTAAAACGAATGGAAGCCGAAACTATTACTGATTATATTATAAGAGCCGAGACAACTGCAAATTCTTTAAAAATGTCTGGTGAATTTATAAGTGACAGTCTGTTAATTTCCATGGTCCTTAAGGGATTACCGAGTGATTTTAAGCCATTTACCACTGTCATAACCCAGAAAGAAAAACCCATGACTTTTAGCTAATTCAAGGTAGCACTCAGAAGTTACGAAGAAACTGAAAAAATGATCACAGAAAAAAACGAAGCCACAAATATCATGAAATTTAAAAATACACACATAAAAACACCAAAATCGAATTATACCCATGCCAGGAATAAAAAACGCAACTTTGCCAAAAGCAAGTTTTTTCCTAAGAAAAGTACAAACATTATTTGCTATAATTGTGGACGACCTAATCACAAGAGTTTCAATGTAGATACGGGACTCAAAATGGCGACTACATTAAAAATGTAGAGAGCTCTGTTAGCGAACATACATTTTTATTTTCGTGTACATTTGATGCTTCAACAAACAATAATAATTTTTTTGTCGATTGTGGGACCACAGCACATGTGATTACAAAGGAATCTGATTTTATCAATTTTGATCCCAACTTTAAGCCACAAAATCATTTTGTAGAACTAGCTGACGGGAGTCGAGTCAATGATATCGTTTTGAAAAGAGGCAATGCGAAAATCTCGCTAAAGAACAATAAAGGTGAACTTTGTTTCTGTATTCTAGAAAACACTCTTCTAATCCCAAAATTTAAACAAAATATATTTTCTGTACAAGCTGCCACAAAACAAGGTGCAAATATAAACTTTAGCCCCAATAAATCAAAACTGGTATACCCGAATGGAACTGTATTCGATATTAAAGAAAATGGAAGACTATATTATTTAAATAGCATAGTCCCATTAAAAACCACCTGCCATGATCTACAGACATGGCATAAAATTCTTGGACACTGCAATATTCCTGATATCAAAAAGTTGCCGACTGTAGTTGATGGAATGAAAATACAGACATCACAAAACTTCAACTGCGACGTCTGTACGCAAGGGAAAATGACAAACTATCAAAATAAGATACCAGACAAAAAGGCCAAAAAAATCCTATCAACGGTGCATTGTGACTTGAACGGTCCCGTGGAACCGATGGCCAGAGAACATTATAGATATGTGTTGAATTTCATAGATGACCATTCAGGTTTAATAATGGTTTACTTTTTAAAGAACAAATCTGATACCCTGCTAGCAACTAAGAAATATCTAGCCGATATGGCTCCCTACGGTGAAATCAAGTGTATTCGCTCTGACAACGGTACGGAATTCACCAATAAAGACTTTGAACTTTTACTAATTAACCATCATATTAGGCATGAAACATCAGCTCCTAGATCGCCACACCAAAACGGGACTGCTGAACGTGCGTGGCGGACACTTTTTAAAATGGCAAGATGCCTACTCATTGAATCAAAACTCCCTAAAAACCTCTGGACGTATGCACTTATGGCGGCAGCCTATATACGCAATAGGTGCTTTAACAAAACACTATCTAAAACTCCATATGAATCTTTCTGCGGTAAAAAAACAAATTTAAGCAGAATGTATATATTTGGTTCAACTTGCTTCGCATATATAGAGAAAAAGAGTAAATTGAATATTAAAGCCGACAGAGGTATATTTCTTGGATACGATAAAAACAGTCCAGCCAATTTGATATTTTTTCCCGAAAAAAATAAAAGAAAAGAATCCGGTGTGTAAAATTCACAGACACGTTTAATTTTAGAGACGAAACCCCGTCATATGAAGAGGATGAAATTATATTACCTCAAATAATTAGAACAAACGACTATTGCTATTCAATGGAAAATGCGCCAAAAAGCTTCAACGAAGCAATTAATTCAGAACATTGTGATGAATGCAAAATTGCCATGAAAAAAGAAATAGATGCCTTAACCGAAAATGATACCTATACGGTAGTGCCTCTCCCAAGAGATAAACATGTTATTTCTACCAGATGGGTCTTTACAAAAAAGAGTGCAGCATCAGGTGTAGAACAGTACAAAGCAAGATTTGTTGCTAAAGGGTGCTCTCAGATTTACGGTAAAGAATACTTTTCTACGTTTTCACCGACCACAAACCTAACGACAATCAGAATTTTACGGCAAGTCGCATCACAATATGACATAAACATCCATCAAATGGACGTAAAAAATGCTTATTTGAATGCCCCAATAGACTGTGAAATTTATATTACCCCTCCAGAGGGATTTATAATGAAAAATAAAAATAGCATGTGGCGACTTAACAAGTAATTATATGGTCTAAAGCAGAGTGCTCAGTGTTGGAACACAGTATTTCATGATTATATTATTAAACAAAAATTTAGACAATGCGCTGTAGACCCCTGTTTATATACCCAACACAAAGACGATAAACAACTGATTTTGTTTTTGTGGGTCGATGATATTTTAATCGCATCAAATTGTGACATAATGTTAACTGATGTTAAGAACAAATTAAGTAAAAGATTCAAAATGACCGATCTTGCAAAATATCCTGCTTTCTGGGGATAGAATTTACTCAAAGCAAAGGACTTGATACGAATCGAGATACATCGACAAAATACTATTAAAATTTGGAATGGAAGAGTGCAAGAAACGCTCTACATCGGTCGAAAATGATATTAATAAAAATATACACACAGAATCTGAAATAATAAATGACACACAATATCGCGAAATTATAGGTAGTCTTATATATTTAATGACTGCAACCAGGCCCGACATATACTATACAGTAACAAAACTGCCACAAAAATTATCACGACCGACAACGAAGGATTCAAACAGAGCTAAACAAGTCCTACGTTATTTAAAAGGAACTAAAGAACAGAAGTTAGTAGTTAGAAAATCAAGAAAAAAAATATATATGTATTGATATTCATATTAAAACCCTGTAATTTTGTTTTATAATTTAACTAATTATCTCTCTCTCTCTCTCTCTCTATATATATATATATATATATATATATATATATATATATATATATATATATATATATATATATAAGGGGGTAGTCACCAACAATGTGTATTTTTTAACATTATTTTATTATTCCGTTGTCGATGCAATTGCTCGATTCTGTCTAGTTCTGGGTTCTAGCTTTATCCTGAAAGGTGTATGTGAACGGGAATTTATATCTATCTATAATCTCCTCTTAATGTCTAATATATGTAGAAAAAGCGGGTCATCCTTCGTTGGGACGTGATGTCCCTCAACAAATAAGGTTGTTCCGTAATCGTGTCTGGGGAGTCGGCTAATTTCAGTTAATGTTTGTAGATGTGATATCTACCGCCTGCATACCAGCAGTAACTATCTTAGTTGTATATGACGCGTTGCTTGTCACCTCGTAGAATGTAGAACTGGATGAAAATATAAGAATTTAAAAAATCGAGGCATAGTCAATAGATTGCGCCATGGCCCATATCGTTAGGTCGTCAGTATTGCACACTTCATGAGTGCGACGACCTGGGTTCGCGCCTATGTCGGAGCACGTCACTGATGAGATGCAGTACATCGAAACCCACTTTGGGTCTGGCGTTGTCCGTTGTTGATGCAATTGTTCGATTCTGTCTAGTTCTGGGTTCTAGCTTTATCCTGAAAGGTGTATGTGAACGGGAATTTATATCTATCTATAATCTCCTCTTAATGTCTAATATATATATATATATATATATATATATATATATATATATATATATATACATATAATTCTGAAGCTTAATGTCGATAATTGTCCCCATACTCATATAAGCATAAAAGTAAAACTTTGCTTGAAGCTGCGAAATTCAGTTACACTTTCTTAGTGAAGTTTGCTTGTGCGCATGTCCGATCAAGTAAGCCGATATGAGCCAATTTGGAACTGTAGTTTTCGCAGTTCCAAACGCTCGTGCAATAATGCGGTGTTTGCGCGTTTTCGCTTATTTTTTTTTAAGAGGCTTGTTTACAAATGTTTTCTTTTTATTATTATTAAAAAATGTAACGTGTTCTTGTAAATAAAATCTCCACCTTAAAAAAAATTCCCACACTTTAAAATGCGATTTAAGCAGACAAAAATATACAATGTGCCAAACTTTTTTTTTAATTAAAAGTGTTCGGGCTTTTAGCCTTAAAGCTACCAACGCGACTAATATTAATTTTTTTACCTTTATGGCTTATTTTGTTTGTGTTTTTAAGTAGTTTGAAATCTATTTATTTATAGTAGTTAAACTTTGCAGAATAAAAAATATTTACATTTTTTTCTATAGAAAAGCGAAGAAAATTTTATTTTTAAAATACATTTTAGAAATATTTTTACCTTATATATATATATGTATATATAAATATATATATATACATATATATATACATATATACACACACATATATATACACACGCATATATACACACACATATATATACACATATATACATACATACACGCACACATCTATATACACACACATATATATACACACATATATACTCAAACACATATACACACACATATATATACACACATATATATACACACACGCATATATATATACACACATATATATACACACACACATATATATATACACATAAATATACATATACATATATATACACATATATATACACACGATATATATATACACACACATATATATATACACACATATATATACACACACACATATATATATATACACACATTTTATATATACACACACAGCTTTTATTTACATCCCACGAGGACAATGTAAGAAGTTTTACACTTTGAACAAAGTTTTTTTTTAATTAAAATGTGCAATAACAAGATACAGTATGTAAAACTGTTTTTATAATAAGACTAGTAAATAGCAAAGTTTGTTTTTATTTTTATATAAAAAGTTGTAAAAATATTTGTAAATAAAATTATGTATCTTTAAATTTTTTTTTGTTTGCTCATAGTACAAACATGTAAACTTTTTTATTCTATATTTTATTTACAAAGTTTTGTTTTAAACACACATTTTTAAATTTTAAATAAAACTGTTATCCAATAAAACCATTTTTAAATGGTAAACTCCTAACTGTACCATCGTTTGCAGGCAAGTAAATTTCAAAGTTTTTTTTATGAAAAAATAAATTATTAAAAAATTGTAAATAGAATGTATTTAAAAAATGTTTTTCGTTTGTTTGCCTGCGGAAAAAGCCTGTAAAATTTTATTTAATCTGTAAAGTTAAAAAGAAATATATTTGTATATTTTTTTATTACTCTGCAAAGTGTACACACTTTAAAATAGTGTTTTTTAATTAAAATGTTTTTGCGTATTACCCCTTTTTCGACGGCTTATAATGGCAAAGTTAAACATATTTTTATTAAAAAAAGCAATTTTAATGACAAGCTTATTTTGTTATACGCCTATTTTTAATTAACAACAGGCTTTTTATAAATAAAACCGTTGTTAAATAGTAAAACTTTTTTCGTTAATAAAAATCTGTGACCTAAAAGTTATAAAAGTATGATTCAACTCAGTTAGAACTTCTGGTTTAGTTGAATCGCAAGAGGATCACGTAAACATTGTATTCCTTCTACCCTAATTGATATTCTACTAATAGACTACCTAAAAAGAATTTAACTATGGTCTCCTTGTCCCCAAGAAATAACTTCTGCGACGGTAAATGAACTTCAACAGATTGAGTTTTCACAGCTTTCTCTCCATGATAATGTTGTAATCAAGAAAAGAAGCCGTTCAACGCCTGATATTCAAATATCTCAGCCAGGCATTAGCAACAACAAAGTGCATATTCGTAGCTTTAATGGTATTAACGGAAAAGTTGGCTTTGCGGCTGTGAACTAAAAAAGGCATTGTTCTACTTTCCTTGTTTGTTGTTTGTAACGTGGACAAAAGATAGTTTCAGAACTATTAGCAAAATGAAAGATAGAACTGAAAAGCATGAGAAGCACGTTGATAATGTAGTTTCCCTATCAATTTTGGGGGCTATAAATATTAAAGAAAAACTTAGTGAGGCCTGCAGACTTTCAATCAATCATCATAACATGAATGTTAAGAAGAACCGTGAAATTTTATCTAAAATAATAGATTGTATTTTCTTTTGTAGGAACTTTGAGGACATGATGAAAAAGATGATTCAGTAAATCCAAGTGTATTTAGAGGATTTTTAAATTTTGCATCTTAATTAGGTCCAGATTTAAAGAATCGTTTAGAAACCAGTAATGTCTTCAAAGGTGTTTCCAAGACCATTCAGAATGATATACTTGACTGTCTTTTACAAATATACCGTGATGAAATAAGGACAGAAATTAGCAAAGCTTCATTTGTAGCGGCTATGGCTGACGATACAACAGATGTGCCTGAACATACAGAAATGATCATTGTTTTACGGTAAATCTTGGATGAAAAAATACTTGAACGCTTTTGGGGATCCTTTATTCCAGAAAACCAAACCGCTGATGGGATATCAAAATGTATTCTACAACAATTAGATATAATCCTTCAAGGGAATCGCCAAAAATTGGAAGCTCAGACATTTGATGATGCAAATGTCATGAAAGGCAAAAAAACTGGTGTTCGGGCGAAAATAAAAGAAGTTTATAGTAATGCGCATTTCACTCACTGTTATGCGCATCAACTTAATTTAATAATGAAGAATGCAGCAAGCATTACACGAAATGCTAGAATATTTATCTCTAACATTTTGGCTATTCCGACTTTCTTTTCTAGATCATCACAGCGTCTGTCCATTCTTAAGAAGCATCGGGATGTAAGCATTCTACGTCCATCCGCCACAAGGTGGAACTTTAACATACATAAATAGAGTTCATGAAAATGTTCAAGCATAAAAAAACTGTCACTGAAATTCACTCAACATCATATGTAGATGAGTCCGTTGCAGAAGCGACAGGAATTCTGAAATATTTGAACGATGAAAATTTCATATTTTGGTTTGAGCTATTTCATCAAATTATGTCTCATGTTGAAATTATTTCTCGGGAAATTAGCATATATAAAGTCAATGAAGACATAACAAATTTCAAAACTGCTATTTTAGAGATAAGAAACACCAAATACTGTGAAAATCCATCACAAACACTCAGGGGCGAAGCTAAAGAACTGTGTGACTATATATCTGTTGATATAACGGACAGATATTCTTCAACTAAACATTTAATACTTGCTAAATTGTTTAACAAGAAAAGCTTGATAAATTGTTTAACAAGAAATGCTTGCTAAATTGTTTAACAAGAAATACTTGCTAAATTGTTTAACAAGAAATGCAGTTGTCAAGGATATCTCTTCTGTGGGTATTTTTTTCTTAAAACTAGCAGTTTTAAGAAAAAAATATCCACAGAAGAGATATCCTTGACAACTGAAGCATACCCCATGATTGACAAAGAAAAGTTTGAAACTGAGCTAGAAATATTTTATAGTAGGTCAGATATCCATGAATACTGCAAAGTAATTGATCTCCTGAAATTTATTTTGGAAAACAATTTAAACGATGTTCTTAGTGAAATCACAAAACTCATAAAAATTATCTTGGCAATTCCTATGACTACATCAGAGGTAGAACGTTGTTTTTCAACTCTGAAAAGAATAAAAACTTTTCTAAGGAACACCATGTGTTGCGAAAGACTAAATGAACTTGCAGTGCTTTCAATTGATAAAAAGTTCTTCAGAAGTCATTCAGAAGTTAAGGAGAAAATTATCAATCTTTTCTCACAAATTAAAACAAGAAGAATGAAGTTTAATTTCAAATGAATGTAATAAGTAAAATATTTAAAATATTTACATCTATTAAGGATTCCTTTAAGTTATTGTATTTTTATACGTGTGCATACGTATAAATTATATTTTTTATGTTTATTTTATTTTTACACAATATTAAAACAATAGGTATTTTCTTTACAACAGCACCCCCACTAATCTTAGGCACGAGCCGCCACTGGTCTCAGCTAAGGCTTCTTCAATCTTTCTCTTTATTTCTTCCTTCCCTTTATGGAGACTGTCCCGCCAGCTGCTCCTTTCTTTGGCTTGTTCCTCCCAACTCATTGTCTTAAGCGGCAATTAAAATTTTGCAGACGAAAATTTGGGAGACAACAGATCAAGGTGAACCTTTAAAAAATACCAAATTTTCTTTAAGTTTTGTAAAAATTGTCAAATAATTATTCAAATATATTGTTTTTATTTTTCAATTAAAAAAATTGGAGGGGGCTGATTTTTCTTTTCTTTTTTTTTTTTTTGTAAAAATATATCCCGAAACTTTCGTTTGGTAAATATTCATAAACTTAATGAAAAAAAACTTAATGACTTGAAACAATTTACTTTAACAAGTAATTTAAAAAGATGAATATTTAATATAAAATTTATTTCAACAGTTCAACATGGCTACATGTTGTCGTCTGCTACCTTTTTGCTTTGTTTTTTTTCAACAAATCAAGAAAAAAACTTGTTAAAAGTTGTTCATTGCAAAAATAAATAAATAACAAGTAGAGTTTTTTAACACTTGTTCTTTCATTTTAAAAATAATAATTTTCTTTTTTGCGTTCTTAGCAATATTCATCACTTTATCGACCAAAACATGTCTATATGTCGAAAAGTTGTTTCAAAGAAAAAATATTTAAAGATTAAATTAAGGATTTTACAAAAAACACTCACCTTAAATTTTATCATAAGAAAAATAAAACTTTAGCGGATAAACTTTTGTAAAATAAAATAATTAAAAAAATGATAGCAGATATTTTAAATTTGCCACTTTCGCGTGAAGCGCCCTCTAACGTGTGAAATCCAATTAGATCTTCACGGGAGATAACTCTCACCCAACACGACACAGCTAAGACTCCAATACACATCTCTTCATCCATCCCGAACCCTCATGGATTTTCATCTCACGCACAAAATCCACGGACAGCAATAACAACCAACACTGAACTCATATGAGTTTGAGTTAGCTGCGACACGCACATGGGAAAACTCAACGACTGGACGTTATGGAAGAAGTCACCAGTTCAAAAACGGGTTAGTTGCTCCAGTTGAATCAACGAACGACCAGTCGTTGAATTTTACAATGGTCGTTCGTTGATTCAACCGACGCATGGGTACCCGTCAACATGAACGATGCACACATACAGTCTCGCTTGCTTGGCACTGCAGATTCGCTTGCATCTGACTTCAACCATACTTCGCTTAGACTCTGCAGACACACTCGCAGACTCACTTGTACGCACAGAGCACTTTCAGCCACACCACAGACTCTGCAGACTGACGAACAAGTGTGCAGACCCACTTGCACTCACCAATCATTCTTAACCAACCCTGCCAAGACACAAATTTATTATTAATTGATAGCGATCAATTATCCAGGGAGAGGGCCTTGTCGCGGTGCGCTCACATTGTAGTTTATGTTTTGCCACGCCGGCCATTTTTTTCATCGGTGAACAATCTTATATACACCACCTGGCGGTAAATAACCATTTTCCCAAGTCGAACTGAGGTGAAGTAAACTTAATTTCAACCTTTTATCCATGAAAATGGATAGCAGAGACTTTGATTCCGAGCTGAATCGAACATAAACACAATCAATTTACACATGGAATTCAGCGGAAAATTAATTCTATTCATTTGTTTTCTCTCTGGGCGCGTTTTGTAACGATACCTTCCCATAAATACAGCACATTGACAGCAAACAGGGCATGAATCTCAAAGACCATATGTAGGGGCAACCCCACATATAAGACAATAGTGACTATTGAGCTCTCCTACTCCCCGGGGAGTTGGTCCCCATTTCCTCTTCACTCCTCACATTAAAAATCGGCCTTGTGCCTAATTTGTTCGGTGGGGGAGCAAATAAATACCAACCCCACATATAAGACCTTTGTCAACGTAGAGGCAACCCTTCATACCAATTGTCACTATCCAGCTCCCCTACTCCCCGGGGAGTTGGTCCCCATTTTCCCAATCTCTCCACATTAAAAAACGGCCTTGTGCCTAATTCTCTCAGTGGGAAAGCAAATAAATACAACCCCCACATATAAGACTATTGCTCTTGAGCAATCACTTATTGGTCACTGTAGGGGAACTCTTCATACCAATTGTCACTATCCAGTTCTCTCTCGGGGGAAGTGGTCCCCCTCCCCTTCATTCTCCACATTAAAAGACAGCCTTGTGCCTAATTTGCTAAGTGGGGCAAATAAATAACCGGCTGGCCGGCAGCCCCGGCCAAGGAAGTAGGAGGAGGCTCCCAAAGCGACCCACCAGCGCCGAAGGATTCCAGCAGCAGCAGCAGCAGCCGTCTCAGCAGCAGTTCAAACAGCCTTTATCAGGGCTAAACAACCAGCCCTTATCAGGACTAATACGTTTTTTCACAAATGCGATTCACGACTACTTGCTGAGACCCACCAGCAGAGAACTTCACTCCCGGTCTCCAGCGCTTCCAGCTCACTCCCATAGCCTTCCAGCCCTTGGTGCCTGTAGCTCACTCCAGAACCTCCAGTTTCCTCCTGCAGCTTTCCTGCACCTCGCCCCTCCGGCTTGCAACCTCTTTCGCACCTCGTACCTCTGGTCTGCTACCCTGTTCACACCTTGTTCCTCCGGTCTGCAACCTCACTCGCACCTGGCTCCCTAACAGCAGTCCGTCCATTAACACTGTTCGTCTGTTCTCAGTGTCGTCCGTTCCTTAACACTGATCTTACATTCTCAGTGCTCACCGTCTGTTTCCGGATCACCCTGACGTCCAGCCAATCTTTTCAGACTAAACAAGCAACCCTGAACTACACTACGTCTACAGTACCTGTTCTAGACCTCCAGACCTTAGCCTCCAGTGACGTGCGACTTTCTAGGCGACCAGCATCCAGAGCATACGATTTTTCGCTTCCTTTCCAAATAAAAGGCGAATCCTCGTCTTTAACCAAATAACATGTGTCTGCCATGCCTCTTTGCCTCTGCCTCTTTACTGTTTACTTTTTGCCTTTGTCTACCTTGTTAACCTTGTTAGTTGTTGGGTCGATTGTCCCCGGACGACTGGCCCCACAACAGTTATCTTCTGCTGGCTGCGGCATGGAAACATGTTGGGGTATGATGGGTGTACTGGTTGAACGGGTGGTCGGTTGGTGGATGTGAATTAGGTTCCTTCTGTAAATTTTTCTATTTACTTGGACTCCGTAGTTGCATAGTGCTTCATTGCAAGTGATGATACTAGGTTTCCAATTGCTATTAGGGATTTATGGGTGACATTTCACTTTAACAGACTGTCCTATAGTGGGGTCCGGCAGTGGCTTAGTATGTCTGTCATAGTATTTTTTCTACTTGTCTTTTAGGTATGAGTTCCTGTTGTGTAACTACTTGCACTTGTGATGTGTAGTCTGTAGTCTTGCAAGGTAACATGGGGCGAGTGTGTTGGTGAATTGTGCATGCAAGATGTGATTGCATTGCGTCATTCAAGTATGGCTTTCCAGAAGTTTGTTCCTTTTTTGCTGATTTTTTAATTATTTCTTTCTTCAGCTTCACTGCTGCTTCAGCTCGTCCATTCGTTTGGTGAGGGCTGAATGTTATGTGACTGATGTGCCATTACTGTAAGAATTTGCAGAAGTTGCTGCTTGTGTAGTTGGTTGCTTTGTCAGTTTCTATTGTTGTTGGTGTGCCATGTGTGGCAAATAGAGGTTTGATCACTCTGACAAGCGAGTTTCCCTTTAGATCAGGGAGCTGACCCACTTCCACAAAGTCTGATTATATGTCGACCAATACTACAAATTGTTTGCCGTCTACCTCAAAGCAGTCACTAGCAACACACTGCCAGAAGTGAACTGGTATCAAGTAGATCATCAAAGATTATTGTGGTTGGGTCAGTTGGCATGTTTCACATCTTCGAACAGCTTCCGTGATCGCTGCATGTATTCATGGCCAGAGCATTATATCGTGGGCTGTGTTCAGTATGTACTGAATGCCAAGATGAGATCGATTTGCCCTGGTGATTATTTCGGATCTAAGTTTGGTTTGTATGACAAGGCGTGTGCCTTGGTATACCAGGCGATTTTCAGAAGACAGTTCATCGTGGTATGGCCAGTATTCTCTGATGTTGAGTGGGCTGTCATTTTTGTCCTCTGGCCAGCCATATTTCTGTGACTTTTATTAGTGTCCTTTAAGTTGTGTCATGGTAAGTTTCCTCTCGTATCTGTGAGAAGCGTGGTCAGTGACGAAGAGACTAACTTCCATATCAATATTTGTTAACTCGTCTGAAAGTAACTGTTCTTTTAGTTTGTAACGTAATCCCCCATTGAGGAGCGTTAGAACTGCGCTGAGGTAGCTTTGTATTCCCGGGTGACGCCAGGTAACCCAAGGATTTAAGATAGAGAAGATAAATATACATATTTTATTTCATGTCAAAATAGGTATTGTTTGAAAACCAGAGAAATATATTTTTGCGAAAATTAGCCAGAGAGAGAAGAGCAGAGATAGAGTTGAGTCGCAGAGTGAGTGGAGAGTTTCAAAACAGATTGCTTGTTGAGTCCGAGAAGAGACATGACCCCTCCCCACTTCATCCATCCGTCGGTCGCTGTCTGTGAAGAGAGTTGAGACTTTGAAAAGAACTGACAAAATCTGAATGAGAATTGTAAAAGCATTTTGTACATAATTTTTTGAAAATTAAGCTTTTGTAGATAGACTACAATTGTTTGTCTTTCTTCCTGCCTGCCGCTTCGATATTCGCTTTCAGCATACCAGATTTCATGTAACAGCCTCAGAGGAGTCTAGACGACACGTGCCGAGAATCCAGAGAAATAAGAGTCCTTAGCCACCTCCTCGAGGGAGGCGTTACAATTTTTTTCTTCTTCTTCGGCGTCTTTATTGGTTTTCTTTTCTGTCTCTCTTTCCTTTGTTTTCAAAAGTTCCCTGTCTGTCTGGGTGTCTCTTTCTTAGTACGTCTTTTCTTTTGCCACCAATAATGTAGGATTATAACGCAATCCCAACTCCGTTTTTTCTTTTTTTTCATGGCAACCCAAGGTCAAATCCTGGTCAAACGGCGACAGTTGTAACGCCTCCTCGAGGAGGTGGCTAAGGACTCTTATTTCAGCATGTCAACTATTATAGGTTTTTGAGTATGCTGACAAGGTTGGAGATGTCTATTCCGAAATCCGTTCTTAGCATGGGGAGCTTGGGGTGTTTACCTATAAAAATCGACATTTCCAATGGGAACGGTGAGTTGGACTTATGAAAAAAAAAAAAAAAAGGTATGCTAAATTGACTTTTTTTTCCTTTTAAAAATCAAATTATTTAGTTTTTGTTAATAAAATTTTATTTATATATATAAACATAAATCTTTCGTTTTTTTTTTATACATAAAAGTACGATTGTTGAATGCTATTCTTTCGATTACTTTCCTTTATTCGGGGGCACAATAATAATAATAATAATAAAAAAAATAAAACGGAACGTAATTTAAATTTCCGTTCCATTTTTACAACCAACGTAAAACAGTGCATTCTCCGCAAGTTTTACCGAAAAACCTACTCTGTGGGTTAGCCAACTTGTCATTACAAGAAAGAAAAGTGGGACGATATTATGCCGGGATCCTGACGAGCTCAACAAAGCACTACACCATACCAATCCTCTACAAGGCCACCATTCGCCCATATATGAAGTATTGTTGCCTCATGTGGCCACTTTAATGGTTAGTAATCTGAACAACTACAAGCCCTTGTACGCCCACGATGTAAATACCCCATCAACCCCGGCAAGCAGCAAAGTCCCACCCCTACACAGTAGAGATCCTTAGATATAAGAAAGTCTTCTACTCTAATATTTTCTTCCCCAGAACTGCTAGGCTCTACTGATGCAGAAGTTCAAGTCGGTAAATGTTTACTTTAACTACAACAGAGCACCAACCAATAAAATTTGTTTTTTATAAGTTTTCCGGATTGCTGACAACGAATCTGATATTCAACCCCGTCGCAAATTTACCGTTTCCATGGTATTAACCCCTGAACCCTTGCACTATTTTGTGCCAACTCACCTCCATCCTTTATGCTATTCTTACACGATGCGTTCGCGCATGGACGTGCGTAGGAAGGTGACTTTTCACATCGCGGAAGAATTTTTTAGCAGACATTTGAAATAAGAAAGTTTTCAAAAACAAAAAAAATGTGGTTCATTTTTCTGTGTTACGTAGTTTTTAATGCTTTTTGATTGATCTAAAAAAAATAAAGTTTTCACGAGCGGTTTACAAAAACATTTGTATTTTTCGTTTTTTTAATTTTTTTGGAGGGGGGGGTATTCAATTATAAAACCTGTACAACATTTAACAGGTGCTCCTGCAGTTTAATTTACTGTTTTTTCTGTAAGTAACGCGTCGACATACACCGAGCAGAAGAACTGCTTAATTTTTCATAAACAACCCGTCCCCCCTGCCCCTGCCTCTCCACCGGCCTACCCCTAATGTAAACAGAATTTTTGTGAAAAATTAAACAGTTCTTTTGCTCGGTGTATGTCGGCGCGTTACTAAATTGGTGGTGGGGGAGGCGTTACTTACGGAAAAATGGTAAATTAAAATGCAGAAGCACCTGTTAAATGTTGTACAAGTTCTATAATTGAATAACCCCTCTCCAAAAAAAAAAAAGAAAAAGAAAAACGAAAAATAAAAATGATTTTATAAACCGTTCGTAACACAGAAAAATGGGTAAAACTATACAAACACCGTGACAGCGAATTAACCCTACCCCTAACCCTAACCCTAACCCCAACCCTAACCCTAAACCTAACTCTAACCCTAAACCCTAACCCTAACCCTAACGCTGTCACGGTGTTTGTATAATAATACCGAAAAATGAACCACATTTTTTGTTTTTGTTTTTGAAAAACTTCTTATTTCAAATGTCTGCTAAAAAATTCTTCCGCGATGTGACAAGTCACCTTACTACGTGCGTCCATGCGCGAACGTATCATTAAGAATAGTATAATTTTATTGGTCGGTGTTCTGTTGTAGTTAAAGTAACCATTCATCTTCAAGTATAATGTGAGCAGACATTGCTGCTCAACTCCTTACATAGTATACCTTCAACTTATGTCTCTAAAAGTAGCTCCCCACATCCAAGTGGCACTGTTGTCTTGTTTGGGATGACATTGTAATAATAATAAAAAAATGTTTCCACAGAATCGGTTGAATGTTTTCACTGCAGAAAATAAAATTGACGTTGTGCAAATGAGTCTGAGTTATCTCCCTTGGATTCAAAACTTGGCGAATCTAAGGGAGATAATTTACATTACTTTATTTTCTTAATTTTACTTCAGTAAAATCTCAGAAATTAAAGAACATCCTGGGATTAACAGTTGACTCCCTCATGAGACACTGTAATTCCAAAATCAAAATTGATGAAACTCCTCTTCATATAACTGCTGTAATTCTCAACAACTTTCAGCTTAGATGTTTTCTCTTGGCCATCAACACTCAACTGTCTATTTTAAATTATTTTTTCTTAGTGTGTGTGTGTCAGAATTTGGGGGGAATTTTTGACGCCCCTAACACAAAACTGCGAATAAAAAAACTAAAAAAAAACTCATAATTCCTCCTTTTGAAGTTGGTTGTTTATTTTCTTTATGGAATATACTTCAAAAAAAAACTATTAAAGTTGTTTAAAAAAATAATAGAAATATTATATTTTTATTTAAAAAAAAAAAAAACAGATTTTACAAATTTCTTTACGTTATAAAATCAATTGAATTTTACGAGTTAAATTTTTTTCAATTTTTTCATTTTAAAAATGTAACAAAGTCTTTCTATTGGTTAAATTTTTACAATATTTTCAGGTTCAATGTGAAATTTTATGCTCTTTCCAATATGATATTCTAGACAGGGTTTTTTTTAATCACCCTCTCCCCATTTTGAAATGTCTATTAAAATGAAAATAATTAATTTTCTCACCTCAAATTTATATATCACAAAAATAGAAACGTGCAGAAACGTATTCTTAATTTGATTGACCTCACCCTCTCTTTCTTCTCTGGTCCTGGATATGACCTAAAACTATATCCGATGGTGAGGCCCCACCTTGCGGGCTTTGGGGAGTGTGGAGCCACCCTTTAATTACCATTGCTCCCAGGTCCACTCTGACCCTGAGTGGTAGTACCTGTTAGGGTCCCAACTATGGGTTAAATAGAATCTGACTTAAAAAAAAAATATATACTCCATTAAAAATCGTTCCTCAAAATAACTAGATTCGTCTGAAAAAGGTTGATATGCCGTAAAACAAAAATAACCAACCAAACAAACAACTTTCTTCTCTGCACCCACTCTCTCACAAACATGATGTTGTTCGTGCCAGTCTTTTCTATAAATACTATTGCAACATATGTTCTTCAGAATTGTCTCATCTATTACTCACTTCCTATTTGACTCGTTTGTCAAGTGGTCTTCGTCAATCCGTGCTTAATAGCTTATCTTAATACGATATCCCATTGCAAAAAGTATAAATATTAAAAACCACGCAAAAAGTTTTTTCTTTCTAATTTCCTGTGATACTCAGATCGTGACAATCGTTTCGAGCACTGCTCGCCAATCTGAAGTGGTTTCAATTATTGGACAAGCAAACAAAGTTATTATAGCTTATCAGCCGATTTTAATTTTAAACTTTAAAGGACGTGAATATTTTAGTGAATTATATGAATATTAATTTAAAACAATATATTTATAAAAGATATTTGTTTACAACACAATTTTAAAAAATGCAATAAAAACATTTTAAAGCATTTCTCATATGTTGTAAAACCAGAAGAATTTTGCTTCAAACAAACATTTTTATATAGTTGACACTCCATCCTACCACAACAATTACTTAGGTAATTATATTCTTATTATTATTCTTCTTATTATTATTATTATTATTATATTTAGGTAATTCTATTGAAAATGGGCTGATAATACAAGCATATGTACTAATTTAAAAAAGTGATGTTTATATTTTATGCATAATACTAACTATAATAATAATAATAATAATAATAATAATAATAATAATAATAATAATAATAATAATACATTATTTTTATATAACTCACATAAACACTTTTGTTTCATCTATTTTCGATTCCCATTTTTCATATTGTCCAGGTAAACCTATTTTTATTGCATTTTCACCCCAAACAAGGCACAGGGCCACTTTCATGTAGAGTGCTACTATCTGGGACATAATTGCATGGATACTATGTAAGGAGTTGAGCAGCAAGTTTACATTACACATGAACTTCTGCATTTCAGTAAAGTCGGGGAAGCAGGAACCCGGAAGGAAATTCCAGAGAATTTATCATGCTCAGCCGTTTCCAATTTTCGTAGTAGAAGTCTGGTTATCTTTTGATCAGACCAGTTTCTGCAGTCAGTATTAAATAATCTTCATAACTCCGAAAATACCCCGCGAATGATTTTTCCTCTTTCTCGTATTAAAAATTGTCTATTGCGGTCCATATTGTATTCTGAGAAAATGCTGAATTGCTTTCCGCGTTCGCATTATTCTTAACGATTTCTGTAAGCAATTCCTCTGGTCGTAATTGACGTTCGGCTAACTGTTTTTGAACTTCCTTTTGCTGTTCCTCTATTCGTATATGACATTCCGCTAAGTGTTTTTTAATTCCTTTTGCTATTCCTCGAATCATATTTGACGTTCAGTCCAGTGTTTTTCGGATTGTGACTGACGCTTTGCGGCATCGATATGCAACTTGGTCAAATGTTCCAACGCTTCTTTCAATTCGTCCATTATGCTTTGTCAGCATTAGCAATTTCAAAACGTTCGCTGAATTTTACAAAACCGTTTTATTTTTTCTTATTTCTTCCTCCATGCAATAAAACGATCAGAAAAATATAAATATATAAAAAGTTCATTGTCCAAAGAAAAAAATCAACTGTATATTTTTCTCCAGAGAAAAAATAACGCCTGATTTTAGCAGCAAAAAACACAAGTGGCGAATTCTTTTTCTAAAGTATAAAAATTTACCATTCTAAGTCGCGCCGAACCTTTTTCTTTTTGCAAA
Organism: Euprymna scolopes; assembly: GCF_053919585.1. NCBI lineage: Eukaryota > Metazoa > Mollusca > Cephalopoda > Sepiida > Sepiolidae > Euprymna > Euprymna scolopes. The sequence goes on along the minus strand of NC_136508.1, from coordinate 95,995,452 downwards.
AGTACAGCGCTATCTTTGAAAGTCGTGACGAACTTTTTCTTTTCAACTCTTTTTTCCCGTAATGATCTGCGTTTTTTTTTTTAGTTACCGTGAACTTTTCAGTTGCAAGTGTTATGTTAGACACTTCCTTAGGCTTGATAACATTTGGGTCCGACGTCGATAGTATTTTTAGAATAATATTTCAACGCGAATATTTTTTCAATGTCGTTACTGGTTTCGATTTTAGTATGCTCCTTGAATCCAATATCGTCAGTGTTTAGTTTTGTAGAACAGTGTTTTTAAACGTGAGTACATTCTCCGAATCCAATGTCGCTAGTGTTATGGCTTGCAATAAGCCACAAAGAAAACAGAACAACGGAATAGAGTTTAAAAATGTATTACTGGAACAACAACGTAAAAAGGTTACAACTGAAAAGAGTAGTAAACGTCACCGAGCAGGCGAGGGTTGCTCTGGTGTTTAATCCACACATGGTATCAAAAGGTCTATGGTTTATATAATGGACAGAACAGTACATTTGGAGGGTGATTCCCCCACAACAAATGTATAATCATATTTTCTTTTCTAATCTAATCTAATCTCTCTCTCTCTCTCTCTCTATATATATATATATATATATATATACATATATATATATGTATGTATATATATATATATTTAATTATAACTAGTTTTAATACTTGCTATCATTATATTATTGCATTTGGTTCATTTATTTGATTTATTATGATTTACAATTTCCAGTTTATGTTACCTTGTTTGCTAACTTTTTATCTTATATATTTTATCTCTGTAAAGAGAAATCTTGAATTTTGCCTGCGTTGATAGTTTAATTTATTTTAACCTAATTAATACTTCTAGTCAGGTTTTAGTCGAGACAAGATATGCTTAGATCTATGCAAACAGTTTTGAATTACTTCGCTTTCCTTAGATATTAATATATGACATGATTCTAGATTGCAACGGTTGCATCGGCCAGATTTATTTGGAGAATATTTAATAGCACTTCCTAGTATAGATCATTTCAATTTCTATTCAAATTTATTCTTTCCTTATTCCTTTATCCAATTTGATCATTTCAGTTTGTATTCGATTTTATTCTGCCTTTATTCCCCCATCCAGTTTGCTAATGATGTTGTTTTCTTATTATTATTATTATTATTATTATTATTATTATTATTATTATTATTATTATTAAGTGCTATTATTTTTAAAGATGCTATATAGTTGTTTAATCTATCTTTAAATCTACACACAGTAGCCCCAATGTACATTCTGGTTCTATTATTACTTATTACTTCACATTTATATACTATATTAGAAATGAAACATTTATCATCTAACGGGCATTCGTACATATTTCTACAGTTACAAAGTGAATTCCTTTCATGTTTTGATTAGTTAAGAAAACTCCTTTATTAATCTTTGTCTATTTTTGCACTGTTAGAACTTATCATAGTTTCACTAAGTTAGTGGTTGCAGAAAAAGATAATTTAATATTATTTCGGTTTATGATTTTTTCTAGACTAGTTCTAGATTCATCTGTCAGAACCTACTTCTGCCAAAGAGACGCCCCCCTCTTTCTCTCTCTCTCTCTCTCTCTCTCTCTCTCTCTCTCTCTCTCTCTCTCTCTCTTTGACACACAGGCTTTAATTTGAAAAACCGACTGCATCTGATTTGCATATTTCCTCAAAGAAAATGAACCGAACGTAAGACTTCAAAAATTGACTAAGGATTGTCAAAAAGTAGAAATTATAAAAAAAGATGCAAGAAATATCGAAGCAGGCATCGCGAATATAAAAAAATGTAACTAAGAAAAAGCCGTCCAAATGGCACACAGAAACTAACCACCGAAACTCAGAAAAACTAAAAGCACCGAGCGCTTGTTTCAGATGTGGTGAAATACATTGGGTAATGGATTGCCCATTTTTAACAAAAAGATACCATTTATGCAATAAGATCTGTCATAAAAGTTCGCACTGTAGGAAAACTCAGAATAGAAGCCGTGTATGTCAAACCAGAACTAAGGACGTCGTAGATGAAAATCTACGCAAATATGTAATGGTTAACATTTTCGACAAGGCTATTAAATTTCAATTAGACGGTGGATCAGATCTTTCAATAATAAATCTCAAACATGGAAAATATTAAGAAAGCCTACTATGTTAAAAACTAATAGGCCGGCGACGGCCGTTAATGGTACAAAAATTCATTTTGAAAGTGAATTAATTACAAACGGGGGAAAACAAAAAAAACTAAGATTGTATGTGCTAAAAGATAGTGAGAACCTGTTCGGTTCTGACAGCATGGAGGAGTTTCGTCTCTGGGATCTCCCTATATCCACATTCTGCAAGAAAATAGATACGCGCCCAGCAGAAACGGAGAAACTTATAACTTGTTTTAAAAATGAATTCACAAACATATTTACTCCTGGCCTGGGGAGATGTACAAAAATGACCGCAGATTTTAAGTTAAAACCTGGCACACAACCGGTGTTTAAAAAGAAATGTGATGTCCCGTTTGCTTCCCTGAACAAAATAAATCAGGAACTAGACAGATAAGAAAGCATCAGTATACCGGCTAAAATTGAATATAGTGAGTGGGATGCTCCGGCAGTTTACGTAAAGAAAAGGTCCGGGGAAATTTGTGTTTGCGCCGACTTCGCGACCGGACTCGACGGGTCCTTAGAAGATTTTCACTATCCATTATCTAGTCCAGAAGAAGTGTTCACGAAATTAAATGGCGGCAAGTTTTTTTCTAAGATCGACCTAAGCGATGCTTACCTACAGATTCCGGTAAACGACAAAAGCGCTAACCTCCTCTGTATTAACATTCACTCATCGGGGTTTGTATGGATACGAAAGACTCGCGTTTGGTGTCAAGGTGGCACCCGCAATATTCCAGCAATGGATAATATGCTGTCCTGCTTGGACACCCAAATCTCATATCTTGATGACATTATCATAGCGAACAAAAACAGGGAGAAACATGAAAAACATATCAGACAAGTATTCAGTCGAATACAAGATTATGGATTTAAGATCAAAGCAGATAAATAATACATTATGTAAAATTTATCATTTATATATATATATATATCTTCGTAAGAAGAGGGAACTCTATTGCACACACCTCAATTATATATATGAAACAAAAATGTAGTAGGCAAAAAAAAATAAATAAATAAATGTTCTGTCAGCAACAGTACAACTTCAAAATAGTCAATATCGCCCACCTCCAGAAGAGAGGGAATTCCTGTCCGTGATAACCGTGGTAAAAGAAGACACACTCCAATCGCCAGAAACACCCACACACACAGTTTGCAGGACACTGCCGACTCGTCTCTAGCCTCTTGCTTTTATAGTGGCCGGGAATTATCCATTTGCATAATCACATGAGACAGAAACGTGATTTTCCGAGAGTTGCATGGGGTAAATGCTAATAAAAACCCCCGGACGCCATCTTGGAATTCTCTTTTTCCCCCCAACTGGTGACACAACAGACATACCCGAGGTAAGCTCTTTTTCCCCTCATTTTAGTTATTGCTGCTTCTGCTACACTCCCCCCTGATCTCATGATCACAAATGGGGCAGGGGGGCAATCGTCTCTGTCTGGTACTTCTCCGAAGAACCGGAGGCAGCACTTCCTCCCTGCCATCCTCCTCATCGCCATTATTGCCACCAGTCTGCTCCATAGGCGGTGTTTCACAATCAGGGCAGGGGGGCAGTATTCGTTTCTGTCGGGTACTCCTTCGTAGAGGCAAGACGGGTGGTCCTTCCTCCGCTTCTTCAGTATGTACATTATATGGCTCAAAATCCTCTTCGTCGTCCTACATCATACTCTCTGTCTTTTCAGAAGACATCATACTGTCTGAGTCTCCCTCTTCCTCCGATGTAACAACATAATGGCGAGGGCGCAAATCCTTCACGTGACGAGGCACACCGTCCACCAAAATTGACTGAGGGCTGATCACCTTGGTCACCTCACCCTTGCCGAACCTCGTGGTACATCGATTTTGCGGTCTTCTGACCCATACGCGATCTCCAACCTGGTAAAAGCTGTTCTTGGGACCTGGGGACGCAGTTGCGAGATTGGTCTCCTTTACTCGAACTTTGTATTGATAAATCCTATTGGCAGGCGCAGTGGAGGGAGATGTGTCGTCTCTTGGTGTGATGTTATACCAGTAGACAGCCTCCTGTATGGGACAACACATTCTAGCCGCTATTCGTTTCACTGTAAGATGACATCGCTCCGCTATGCCATTCCCGGCTGGAGCGTATGCACAGCGGAATCGCAAGTGAACTCCCCATTTACATGCAAATGCTTGGAACATATTGCTGCAGAAAGCTGTGTCATTGTCTAAAAGGAATTCATGCGGCGTGCCACGCTCGAGGAACACTGCCTCCAACTGATGAATCACGCTTGCCGAGTCCTGCCTTGCCAATTTCCTCCAAATGGAGAAACGCGATGGACCACAGTCTGTTAAAGTTAAAAAATGGAAGGTGCCATAATGCGTGATATCCATTCCAATTCTCTGCCAATTCTCGTTAACTTCCAGCTTTCCCTTTTCCCACCTGACTGGCGCTGGGTCAATGGACTGACATTCCTCGCATTTCTGTATGACCGTTCTGACAGTTGCTTTTGTCGTGGTTGGACATCTTCTCCTGACAAAGTAGGTAGTGCGTCGCACCCCCGGATGTCCACTATCTTTGTGAATAGCCATGATTTGACTCTCATCCAGCTCGTCTGTGTGGACCGCGCCTATCACTGGGTCAAGACCGTTTTTCTTTTTCATTGCCTCAAACCACCGCTGTGGCACTCGTGTCAGTCGGTAAGCAATGTTTCGTGCTGATGGAACCAGCGTCACATCCACTGTCAGCCCGTACTCTTTCACGAGCTCCTTAAGAGTGCTTAATCGCCTCCTAATAAGCATCTCGCTTGCTGCTTTGGTGCGTACTCGCGCCTTTCCAGTTAGCGTGTCCGAGACCCAATGGTATACGCAAACAGAATCTGTCTTTATGTGTAGCACCTTGCTCTGCCACTGGAGAGCCAAATTGATGCCTTTCAATACGGCATCCAGTTCAGCCAAGTTGATATGTTGAGAGTCATCTTCAGGTCGCAGCCAACATGCATCTTCCAGCACAGTTTCACACATCTCCAAGGCTGCCCCAATTGCTAGGGAGCTAGCATCGACCCATACATTCAGCTCTTTGCCGTCCACACACTAATTTCCCTGTGCCGGATCGTTCTGCTGTGCAGATTTTAAGGTTTCGAACATCATGCGATGTAGTACGGCGTCCCTTGCTTCATCATCCCAGCCCTTCGTTACCGAACTTACTCTCCTTCTGAGTATTCCGCAAGCCACACGAAGCCAACCGCACACCGGAAAGTGCCCGACAAGTCGACCACACAGGGAAAAGATTGTTCGTCGCGTAACAATACTGGGAGCCTCCGGAATTGCATTTCCTCGCTTCCACCATAGTTCATTGCGTTCCATCCTGACTGCCAATCCCAGCACCCGTGCACCGTCCTTCAACTGCTCTGGGTTCTTGCACTCCAACCCGAACTGCACGAGGTGTTCTCTCACACGGGTCGCGGACACCACGTCTTCATTGACAAAAATGTCATCAATGTAAGCAGATGCTGCGCGGTTTATAACTTCTTCCTGAGATAGTACTTCGCTGACAATTGCTCTCATTATCAAGGGAGCCACATTCAAACCAAACCCCAGACGGGTCAGACAGTATTTTTTCCCATCGATTTCCACAGTCTGGTATGGCCACAGTGTCTCATGGACCCGGACTTGTAGGTATGCTCTTCTGAGGTCCAGTAGAGACACGTTAGCACCTTTTTGTCTCCGCTCACGCAGCTTAGCCGCACAAACATCTGCGTTGGCCGTAAATGCGTCTACGTAATGATTTAGCTCCCGGTAGTCCATTACCGGGCGCACTTTGGCTTTGTTCTGCTGTATCACAGCCATCAGGGGAATTAGACCTTTGGGGGGTCCCAATTTATCCTCTGGGTATGGCACGAGCCAACCATTATCTATCCAGGTGTGGAGCTCCTGCGTGTATTCTTCACGAATTTCTGCTGGCACTGGGTACTCTGACACTCGATTATGCAGCCTTTCAGGGGGGTGGTCCACAGACCATTTCCACGATGCGGTCCACGTTCGGTTTTGATGGTCAAAGGTAGCAGTGAAATCTGGTTCATCGATAGAAATGGCTGCGCATTTAATACTTTTCCTGGCGCCCAGCCGCACTGATCCTGTAGACTTGACAACGACACCTCCTAGAGCTTTTATGGCGTCGATCCCTAGAAGCAAGTCAAATCCCAGTGGCTTGCCATGCACCACCAACACATTGACTCTGGCAGACACACCTTCATCAGTGGATACAGAGACCGTTCCAACACCGCAGCACGCATGGGACATTCCACCAATTGTGTTGACATTTACATTTGTTTTTCTCCAAGACCGGCACCGGTCTGCATGTAAAATTGTCCTGGAGCATCCTGTATCAATAAGCGCCAAACATCGCGTCCCGTCAACATGGATGCTTATCACCGGGAGCGTCGTGTTCACATCTTGGTTGGGAAGGAGACTGGCGCTTATGCGTCCTCCCCTTGCTCGTTTCCCGAGCAGTTCCGAGCCCAGTGTCCACTCTCACCGCAACGGTAACACCGTGTTCCACGTTTTCGACAGTCCCTTGCAAGGTGGCCTTTAACATTGCATTTGAAACAGGTCACGTTAACAGGATTATTCTGGGCCCTGTTGTTGGGTGAGCGTGTGGCCGCAACCACATCCTGATTTTGTTCGCCAGTTGTCGTCAAAATTCTCGCTCTCGACATTAGCTCCCCCAGGGTCAGGGCTTTGATGTTCGGCACCTGTTGAAGAGCAATTGAGATGGTGTCAGGGAATCCAGTGACAAAAATTAATTTTGTGAGTCTCTCTGAGCTTTCTCCTGTGAATCCGGCCAATCCAACCAACTGCCTGATTTTGTTGGCATAAACATCCACACCTTCACCAGCCCATCTAACCATAGTTATTTTTCTATATGCTGCAAACGCGTCATCAGTAAATGCCTCCTTTAATCGAGCCTCAATCTGGTCTATTTTCTTTTGATCGTCCTCCTCCATTTCCATGTAGAGGGCCAGTGCATCGCCTTCCAGGTATAAAGGTAGCAGACTCGCTACGTCATCCACCTGCTGAAGTTGTGCGACAAGTCTCACTTTTTTCAGCCACGCTACAACGTCTCCCTCGCCAGAGAACGGCTTGATAATATCACTGCTTATCTGCACCTTCGCCATATTCGGGCCAAAATAGCTTGAAACAAAAATGTAGTAGGCAAAAAAAAATAAATAAATAAATGTTCTGTCAGTAACAGTACAACTTCAAAATAGTCAATATCGCCCACCTCCAGAAGAGAGGGAATTCCTGTCCGTGATAACCGTGGTAAAAGAAGACACACTCCAATCGCCAGAAACACCCACACACACAGTTTGCAGGACACTGCCGACTCGTCTCTAGCCTCCTGCTTTTATAGTGGCCGGGAATTATCCATTTGCATAATCACATGAGACAGAAACGTGATTTTCCGAGAGTTGCATGGGGTAAATGCTAATAAAAACCCCCGGACGCCATCTTGGAATTCTCTTTTTCCCCCCAACTGGTGACACAACAGACATACCCGAGGTAAGCTCTTTTTCCCCTCATTTTAGTTATTGCTGCTTCTGCTACAATATAATATATTTTCTTACAAAGGTGTTTAAAAATAAGTGCTCAAATTTAAGCTATTCTTATTTAAAATAATTTTCCTAACAGGTTTTAAGCCAAAACAATAGTACTTACTTGTCATGTCGAAAATAGTAATATAAAAAAAATTACGAAAATTCATCGAGTAGAACAACTGCTATTGTGTTTTTATTACAAATAAATATTACTATTACTTAAAATAGTATGTCAGCTATTAAAGTGGGGAAAAGAGATATAAGTATGCTCCCTGAATTCGCAATCCTTAAAGTGTTCACATCTAAGAAAAATGTAGTTTCCCCCAATTCTCCGTGAAAATTAATTTTAAGTATAAATAATTTTTTACTCGATGAATTTTCATAATTTTTGGATATACTACTACTTTCGAGATAAAAATAAAGTACTGTTTTTGTTTAAAACCACATATTAAAAACATCGATCTGTTTTAAACAAGCACCGAGTTATATAAAACTTATTCATTTAAAACAATTAAACTCCACATGTTAGAGATTTTGCAAAAATAAGCAGGCGCCTCATTGATCGGTTTGACCGCCCGCGGTTTTATTAGGACCAATTAGATTGGTTCTTGTTATTAACCGCCGAGGTTCGGTTTCAGCAAGATGGTGGTCGAATGAAGACGTGAAACTCATTCTCCTTATTTGAAGCATGAAGCCGCGAGTCATTTTGTCTCTCTGAGACATAATTAATAGCCCTGATGTGGGGTGAAATGTTACCTTCATTTGAAAACACTTATGCCGAATGTTGGGCGAAATATATCATCGTTAGCACATTGTGCTACTACTTTGGATGGGATTTTCTTATTCTATATATATATTTTAAAAGTCTACAGTCTAACTCCCCATTTGCCTGCCGCCCGGACGCAAATTTACCGTGACCTCCAGAGACGACTACCTTAACGCATTCTAGAAGGCCTAACAATTCTTCGAACCACATGGAGAATCGTATCCTGCTACCACCGAAGAAATCCATGAACTGTTACCCGTTCTGGGCGTTACTCCCTCTATCGAGCAGATAGCTAAAGATGGCACATCTTTTTGCAATGTGAGATCATCATAATTTAATAAAATTTCTGTTGAAAGTTAAAGGTGGGTCTGTTGTGATTTTTGTTGTCTTTCTTTCATTCTGCCAAGAGCAAACCAAGTACTTTTATCATATTTGGGCTTGTGAATCTCTGTTGCATTTGAAGGTTCTTGATAAAGTGTAGAAAGATATCAGTAATTTGATTGAACTTGCCATCTCGTCTCTGCAACCTCTCTCTCTCAGACACATACACAAACGTGATGTTGCTAGTCTCAATCTTTTCTATAAATACTATTATGACATATTCTTCAGAATTGTCTCATCTATTTCTCACTTCCGGTGTTCCATCTCATTCAAGTGGACTTCAGGAATTCTCAGTTTTCATAACTCATCATAATACAACATCCTATTGCAAAAAGTATAAATATTAAAACTCACACACAAAAGTGTTTCTTTCTTATTTCCTGTGACACTCAGATTATCACAATCATTTCAATCTCTGCTCGTTTAACTGAAGTAGTATGAATTATTGGACAATCAAAACAAAGTAAGTCATTACGTTTCTCATTTTTTTTAGATGAGGATTAGTTAGTTGGAATCTTCGGTTACTAAAACTAAAATATAAATGTTTTTAATTTTTTAAATTCATTTATTTTATGTATCTCTATATTTTGCATTTAAAAAAATATATGATGGGATTTTGTCTGGTGGCCGTTTGTCCGGTTCCACATTCAACATTGTCTAATCTTACAAGATTTGGCCAAATGTGTAAAAAATTAAACCTTTTCAAAGGCTTGAGTTTTTCATGCCGTGTACAATAAACAAATAGAAATTTTCGAACCTGCAAAATATGAGTCTGCTGAGTAAGTTTAAGGAATTCTTAGCCAAGTCAACTCATTGCACATATTTAAAGCGGGCCCTGTGGAAATTCCATAGGGGACTCATTCATACGTAATATATTGATGTTGGCATTCTGTAGATGTTCAGTGTAAATGGAGACAATCTGACATTATTGTACCTATTTACTATGCCTCCCCACGGGGCAGGGTCGTTTTTTAACGTGCAGAAAAAGTACAAAAATAAAAATTGTCTCAGTCGTGAAGGATTTCTCCTCCACCGAAAGAGAACAAGAAATAGAAGTGCAGCATCTGAAGAACAGATGGTATTTATTTGCTCCCTCACCGAGCAAATTAGGCACAAGGCCGATTTTTAATGTGAGGAGTGAAGGGAGGGGGAAGGGAAAAAGGGGACCAGCTCCTGAGAGGTGGGAAATGGGAGCTGGTTAAAGGTCAGGCATGTGGGGTTAGTCATAGCTAGTCATAGCTTGCAGTATCTGCCGGAACAGATGGTATTTATTTGCTCCCCCACTGAGCAAATTAGGCACAAGGCCGTTTTTAATGTGAGGTAAAAAGCAGCTCCCCTAAAAGTAGGCAAAAGGGGGCACTCTGGTTACCAAAAATAATAATTGTCCCAGTATAGAGGGTTTCCCCTCCATTGACTGGTACAAATTATCTTAAGTGCAGCATCTGCCGGAACAGATGGTATTTATTTGCTCCCCCACCGAGCAAATTAGGCACAAGGCCGATTTTTAATGTGAGGAGTGAAGGGAGGGGGAAGGGAAAAAGGGGACCAGCTCCCGAGAGGTGGGAAATGAGAGCTGGTTAGAGGTCAGACATGTGAGGTTGCCCCCACATCTGGTCTTTGCTAGTCATAGCTAGTCGGTGCCCGGAAAACTCGTCCCGGGAAAACTCGTCCCGGGAAAACTCGTCTCGGGAAAACCCGTCTCCGGAAAACTCGTCTCCGGAAAACTCGTCCCCTTTCACTAGGAAGGAAAACTGGTCCCGTATTGAATAAATATCGATTGAAAACACATTTTATGATCGTTCTTGAAGGAGATATTGTTTTATAAAATAGACTATAGCCCCCCATAATATTAAAAAAAAATATTTTTACTTGTTTAATGTTTTTTTTTTAAATAAAATTGATTTTTTAAGTGTCCATTTTCTACCTAACTGGCTAAGTTCTTAGTGGTTTCACTTATTTTAAAGCGTTTATTATGTTCATACAAAGTTAATTACATATTTTTGTTCTTATTTTAACGATGTTTTTTGGAGTCATAAAAATAATAATAAAAAACAAACCCCAAAAATTAAAAAACAGGGAGCGATTCGATTCTTCGTTACTTTTTTTTTGTTTTGTTTTTTTAATTATGATAGTTTTTTTGTTGTTATGTTTTTGTTTTCTCTCACACCAAATCACTCATGCGTTATTTAAAATTATAATTCTATCAATTATCAACATTTATTGTCGTCCTGTCAAATTTTGCAAAAATTAACTAATAAATTAAAAGCGAAATATTTTTTTGGCGCGAGCGATGCCATGTGCTAACAATCTCTCGTTAACTCATTTTTAATTTTTTCTTCAAAATTCTAAAATCAATCATTAAGAGAAAAAGTAATCACTAAATAAATTTATTAATCAATTTTATTCAAAACTCCGCTATCGTTTATCAACAATCTTTTTAATTTCATTTTTTGTTGGTTGTTTTCCGGAGGGAGATATAGTTTTTACGGTGCCCGGAAAACTCGTCTCGGGAAAACTCGTTTCGGGAAAACCCGTCTCGGGAAAACTCGTCTCCGGAAAACTCGTCTCCGGAAAACTGGTCCCCTTTCGCTAGGTAGGAAAACTGGTCCCGTATTGAATAAATACCGATTGAAAACACATTTTATGATCATTCTTGAAGGAGATATTATTTTTTAAAATAGACTATAGCCCCCCCCCCTAATATTTTTTAAAAATATTTTTACTTGTTTAATGTTTTCTTTTCTTTTTTTTTTCTTTTAAATAAAATCGATTTTCTAAGTGTCCGTTTTCTACCTAACTGGCTAAGTTCTTAGTGGTTTCACTTCTTTTAAAGCGTTTATTATGTTCATACAAAGTTAATTACAATTTTTTTTTTGTTCTTATTTTAACGATGTTTTTTGGAGTCATAAAAACAATAATTAAAAACAAAACCAAAAAATTAAAAAACAGGGAGCGATTCGATTTTTCGTTACTTTTTTGTTTTGTTTTTTTAATTATGATAGTTTTTTTGTTGTTATGTTTTTGTTTTCTCTCATACCAAATGCACTCATGCGTTATTTAAAATTATAATTTTATCAATTATCAACATTTATTGTCGTCCTGTCAAATTTTGCAAAAATTAACTAATAAATTAAAAACGAAATATTTTTTTGGCGCGAGAGATGCCATGTGCTAACAATCTCTCGTTAACTAATTTTAAATTTTTTTAAATTTTTACTTCGAAATTCTAAAATCAATCATTAAGAGAAAAAGTAATCACTAAATAAATTTATTAATCAATTTTCTTGAAAATCCCGCTATCGTTTATGAAGAATCTTTTTAATTTCATTTTTTGTTGGTTGTTTTTCGGAGGGAGATATAGTTTTAACCCCCCCCCCCACTCTCTCTCCCTCTCTCTAAATTATATTTTGAAAAATATTAAAATTTATTATTTTCTTTTTAAAACCAAATCTCCCTCAGTAATTTCTTTAATTTTCTATTTTTTAGCGATTATCAAGACCCCTAAGATGTGATACCGGACATTATTTCTAGTTCGGGTTTGTATTACTGTACACATAGATTCGAAAAAGTTGTCAAAAAACAAATATATAACAAATAAATGTTATTAAAGGCAAGATAAATTACTTTTCTACCAAACTGGATATAATTTTCGTGTTTTTATTTAATTTAACATGTTTATTCAGCTCAAAAAGCATACAGTGTTTACCGATGTATTGGAAAATTCAAAATAGCGGCCGACTCTCTCTTTAACACGGTAAGTTCGGGAAAAGGTGTTATAAATAATAAACTAGACAAAATACTATTAAAAAACCACCGAATATATGTCAAGTTATGTCACGGTAACATATATTGAAAAGGTATTATAAATAATAAACTAGACAAAATACTGTTAGAAACTCGCTCAATATATGTTACCGTGACATAAGTTGACATATATTCGGTTGTTTTTTAACAGTATTTTGTCTAGTTTATTATTTATAACACCTTTTCCCGAACTTACCGTGTTTAAGAGAGAGTCGGCCGCCATTTTGAATTTTCCAATACATCGGTAAACACTGCATGTTTTTCGAGCTGAATAAACATGTTAAATTGAATAAAAACACGAGAATTATATCCAGTTTGGTAGAAAAGTAACTTATCGGGTAACCCAACTTATCTTGTCTTTGATAACATTTATTTGTTATATATTTGTTTTTTTAACTACTTTTTCGAATCTATGTGTACAGTAATACAAACCCAAATTTTAATATTTTTTAAAATATAATTTAGAGAGGGGGGGGTAAAACTATATCTCCCTCCGAAAAACAACCAACAAAAAATGAAATTAAAAAGATTCTTGATAAGCGATAGCGGAGTTTTCAATAAAATTGATTAATAAATTTATTTAGTGATTACTTTTTCTCTGAATGATTGATTTTAGAATTTTGAAGTAAAAATTTAAAAAATTAAAAATTAGTTAACGAGAGATTGTTAGCACATGGCATCTCACGCGCCAAAAAAATATTTCGCTTTTAATTTATTAGTTAATTTTTGCAAAATTTGACAGGACGACAATAAATGTGGATAATTGATAAAATTATAATTTTAAATAACGCATGAGTGCATTTGGTATGAGAGAAAACAAAAACATAACAACAAAAAACTATCATAATTAAAAAACCAAAACAAAAAAGTAACGCTCCCAGTTTTTAATTTTTTTTTGTTTTTTTATTATTGTTTTATGACTCCAAAAAACATCGTTAAAATAAGAAACAAAAAAATTGTAATTAACTTTGTATGAACATAATAAACGCTTTAAAATAAGTGAAACCACTAAGAACTTAGCCAGTTAGGTAGAAAACGGGCAATCGATTTTATTTAAAAAAAACAAAAAAAACATTACACAAATAAAAATATTTTTTTAAAAATATTAGCTGGGGGGGGGGCTATAGTCTATTTTAAAAAGCAATATCTCCTTCAAGAACGATCATAAAATCGATATTTATTCAATAAGGGACCAGTTTTCCTACCTAGCGAAAGGGGACGAGTTTTCCCGAGACGAGTTTTCCGGAGACGAGTTTTCCCGAGACGAGTTTTCCGGAGACGAGTTTTCCCGAGACGAGTTTTCCTAAATTCAGTTTTTACGGTGCCGGGAAAACTCGTCCCGGGAAAACTCGTCTCGGGAAAACTCGTCTCCGGAAAACTCGTCTCCGGAAAACTCGTCTCGGGAAAACTCGTCCCCTTTCGTTAGGTAGGAAAACTGGTCCCTTATTGAATAAATATCGATTGAAAACACATTTTATGATCGTTCTTGAAGGAGATATTGTTTTTTAAAATAAACTATAGCCCCCCCCCCATAATATTTTTTTAAAAATATTTTTACTTCTTTAATGTTTTTTTGTGTTTTTAATAAAAGCGTTTATTATGTTCATAAACGAGACCGCATATTTTTTTTATATTAATATAAAAAGAATTTACTTATATACTGTTGTTTATAAAAGGGTAAAATCGATTTTTCTACCTCGCCGACTATGTTGTTTATTTATTTGGAATCGTTTATTTGGTAAAGAAAAAAAAAACAGAAAACAAACAAAAAACATGTCGGTCGAGTGTTACGGGAGAACGAGAAATAATGCTTAGGGGGTCTTGATAATCGCTAAAAAACAGAAAATTAAAGAAATTACTGAGGGAGATTTGGTTTTAAAAAGAAAATAATAAATTTTAATATTTTTTAAAATATAATTTAGAGAGAGAGGGGGGGATAAAACCTATATCTCCCTTCGAAAAGCAACCAACAAAAAATGAAATTAAAAAGATTCTTGATAAACGATAGCGGAGTTTTCAATAAAATTGATTAATAAATTTATTTAGTGATTACTTTCTCTCTGAATGATTGATTTAAGAATTTTGAAGTAAAAATTTAAAAAATTAAAAATGAGTTAACGAGAGATTGTTAGCACATGGCATCTCTCGCGCCAAAAATATTTCGCTTTTAATTTATTAGTTAATTTTTGCAAAATTTGACAGGACGACAATAAATGTTGATAATTGATAAAATCATAATTTTAAATAACGCATGAGTGCATTTGGTATGACAGAAAACAAAAACATAACAACAAACAACTATCTAAATTAAAAAACAAAACCAAAAGCGTAACGAAGAATCGTCGCTCCCTGTTTTTTAATTTTTGGGTTTTGTTTTTTTTATTGTTTTTATGACTCCAAAAAACATTCGTTAAAATAAGAACAAAAAAAATTTGTAATTAACTTTGTATGAACATAATAAACGCTTTAAAATAAGTTAAACCACTAAGAACTTAGCCAGTTAGGTAGAAAACGGACACTTAGAAAATCGATTTTATTTAAAAAAAAAAAAAAAAAAAAAACATTAAACAAGTAAAAATATTTTTTAAAAAATATTATGGGGAGGGCTATAGTTTATTTTAAAAAACAATATCTCCTTCAAGAACGATCATAAAATGTGTTTTCAATCGATATTTATTCAATTAGGGACCAGTTTTCCTACCTAGCGAAAGGGGACGAGTTTTCCGGAGACGAGTTTTCCCGAGACGAGTTTTCCCGAGACGAGTTTTCCCGGGACGAGTTTTCCTAAATTCAGTTTTTACCCCCCCCCCCTCTCTCAAAATTATTTTTAAAAAATATTAAACTTTTCTTTGTAAACCCAAATCTCCCTTAGTAATTTCTTTAATTTTCTATTTTTTAGCGATTATCAAGACTCCCAAGATGTGATATACCGCACATTATTTCTCGTTCTAACGTAACACTTTTGTTTGTTTTCTGTGTTTTTTTTTCTTTACCGAATAAACGATTCCAAATAAATTAAACAACAGTAAATAAGTAAATTCTTTTTTATATTAATATTTTAAAAAATATGCGGTCTCGTTTATGAACATAATAAACGCTTTAAAATAAGTGAAACCACTAAGAACTTAGCCAGTTAGGTAGAAAGCGGACACTTAGAAAATCGATTTTATTTAAAAAAACAAAAACAAAAAAAAACATGAAACAAGAAAAAATATTTTTTAAAAATATTATGGGGGGCTATAGTCTATTTTAAAAAACAATATCTCCTTCAAGAACGATCATAAAATGTGTTTTCAATCGATATTTATTCAATTAGGGACCAGTTTTCCTACCTAGCGAAAGGGGACGAGTTTTCCGGAGACGAGTTTTCCGGAGACGGGTTTTCCGGAGACGAGTTTTCCCGAGACGAGTTTTCCCGGGACGAGTTTTCCTAAATTCCCTGAACTGTCATCCAAACTTCCACACACCACATACCACAACTGAGCTGAAAAATTCTTCTAAAGTTAGATTTAAATTTCTGTTGATGATCCTTTATGCCAGAATCAGGTCTCCCTGCATTCTTTGCTATTTAAGTAAAATATTTCATGAATTCATCAAATCATAATAAAATGGAAATTTATTGAGAGAAAAAAAATTATATAAATACTGGAAATTATTTGTTTTGCCTTTTTGATCTTCCATACTCATCTCATTTCAACTTTTAATAAAATAACAAACTTAAAAAAAAACATAATTAAAAAAAACTATATATATATGTGTGTGTAAGTAAAAAAACTGTGAGAATAATTAGCACAAAAACGTAATCTAATCATTATAAGTCACACCATCCAATTGTTGTCTAATGTTCGGCCTTCGAGACGAGATCAAAGTGTAGTATCTGTTCTTCAGATGCTGCACTTCTATTTCTTGTTCTCTTTCGGTGGAGGAGAAATCCTTCACAACTGAGACAATTTTTATTTTTGTACCTTTTCTCCACGTTAAAAAACGACCCTGGTGTCTAACTCTGTCCAGTGGGGAGGCATAGTAAATAGGTACAATTAAGTTTTACATATAAATTTAGGTGGGAATTCTTGTCCGATTAATTTTAACGTCTTTTATGATGTTTTATGCATATAATGAATTACACAAAGCCTGGAGTCACAAAATCATCATATTCTTGTATATATCATTCCCAAAACTAATGCACATTCATATTTTATGTAGACAGTGAATGATGTTGAGCTGCAAGTCACAAAATGCTTTCCTGAATGTATCATTCGAAAAACTTATGCACATTGTTTTTTTTTTCAAAAGAAACTTTTAAATGTTGAATTACAACTATTTAATACAATTTTTTTTAAGGATGAAATTGTTTCTTAAAAACAAATGCTTCTTTGTTTGTTGTAGATTAGCTGTATAAAAAAAGATGGAATTCTTAACAAGTTTCTATTTTGCAAAAATCGATGCAGATAATGAAGTCACAAAATATGGAGCATTTCTATACACACAATTCCCAGAACTAATGCACATGTTTTTCTTTAAAATATCATTTTAAATGTTGAAACGTAAATGTTTAATATTAAATCTGGTAAGGATGAAATTCTTTGTGTTTTTTTTTTTTTTTGTTTTTAAAAATACTTTTGCTTATATATTTTGTAGATTGTTTGATGAAATATACGAAATTTTTAACGATTTTTGAAAAAAAGTCAGTAAAAGCGTCCATGGTTTCTGTTCTCTTTTTGACAACGAATTCAAGGTCAGCAGACATCAATTCTTCATTGCTGTCAAAGATTTAGCGAGAAAACCCACTGGTATATAAAATGGTTAGTTTAGAACAACGGAAGTAGAAAGGTCAGCCGAGGTGAACTTGCTGTCAGTCTGGAATGAGAATCAAAACACATGTTCATTATAAAAGAAAATATTCAAGATACGAGTGTTGTGAAATGGTATACAAAATGGTTAGTTGAGCATAACAGAAAATGAAAGTTCAGCTGAGGTCAACTTGCCAATTACTAGACTGTGGAATTAATAGAAATGGATATGATGTCATATCCTTGAAATATAGTGCAGAAATATCCTTAAAATATATAGAGAGAAGAGTTAGTTTGTTAGAACACACAATGCGTGAACACATCCCGCTTTCAGTGATTTGGAACGAAGATCAAATCGAATAAACCTCCTCTGTCTTTCAATAGACTTGAACAGTTGTTTTACTCGATGAATTTTCGTTCTTTTTGGGGTTTTTTTTGGATATGTTACGGCGAGGGGCTAGATTAACGGAGAGCGTCATCAGTGTTAGGAAGGTGAATGTTATAACGTTTTTCTAGTTCCTCGACGTAAGCAAGAACATTAAAAGGTGTCAAAATCAGCATCAAGATGAAATGGAATATCAAAATTTATAATATGGTTTTATTAAACATATTTAAGAAATTACGCACCTAATATTGATTTGGCTCTAAACAACATATTTTAAAGAATCGATCTGTAGACTCTATTTTAACAAGCACTAAATTACTTGTAACTATGAATATTTTTTAATTGATGAATTGTCGTAATTTTTGGATATATTACTATTTTCGACATGACAATTAGGTACGTAATATTGTTTTTGCTTAAAACGATGTATTTAAAAATCGATTTGTCAACTATATCTTAACAAGCACGAAAAACTGATAAAAAAAACGAGATTTCTTTAATAAAAACGAGATTTCATTAAAAGAAACGAGATTTCATTAATAGAAACAAGATTTCATTAATAAAAACGAGATTTCATTAATAAAAATGAGATTTCATTAATAGAAACGAGATTTCATTAATAGAAACGAGATTTCATTAATAGAAACGAGATTTCATTAATAGAAAAAAGATTTCAATAATAGAAATAAGATTTTAGTCATAGAAACAAAGTTTACTTTATAGAAACAAAGTAAGTTTTATTTCTACCTTTTTGTTGTATATTCTCGTCTTTCCCCCTCTTTCTGGTTATGGCTTCTTTCTCACCAAAACCAGTCCTAAAAATACCCCATTTCCAAGTCGGGTTCGCAAAGATGCGCCTGAAGAACGGCTAAAACATTGTGAAAATAACAACCAAGATGAAAATAATAGTCCGAATAATCGAAATAAGATTAATTATTAAACCTTATCTAAAAAATTATACAGTTTCATTTATAGGAAACGACGTTTTAGTTATAAAAACAAAGTTTCATTTATAGAAAAAAACGTTTTATTATTTATAAAAACAAAATTTTCTTTGTAGAAACATTTTATTTATACAAGTAAAGTTTTATTTATAGAAACAATGTTTAATTTATAGAAATAAAGTTTCATTTACAGTAGCAAAGTAGTATTTATAAAAACAATGTTTCATTTATAGTCCCAAAGAAAGATAGTTCTTTTTATTAAATTAGTTTTATTTACGGAAACAAAATTTCATTCATACAAAAGTTTCATTTATAGAAACAAAGTTTTATTTCGGGAAACAAATTTAATTCATGGGAACAAAGTTTTATTTATAAAAACGTTTTATTTACAAAAAAAAAAAAAATTAAATTTATAAAAACAAAGTTTATTATAATGTTATGAAAAAGTTATAATAAAATTTTGTTTCGTATTACTATGCACAGAGTCGAAAAAGTTGTCAAAAAACAAATATATAACAAAAAGATGTTATGAAAGGCAAGATAAGTTACTTTTCCTCCTGACTGGGTACTTTTTAAGTGTTTTTATTTAATGTAACATGTTTATTCGGCTCGAAAAATATAAAGTATTTACCGATGTATTGGAAAATTTAAAATGGCGCCGGACTCTCTGTTAAACACGCTAAGTTTGGGAAAATGAATCCAAACTAAAACTTATACAAAATACTGTTAGAAACCCACCGAATATATGTCAGCCTATGTCACGGTAACATATATTGAGCGAGTTTCTAACAGTATTTTATATAGTTTTTTTTTTATTTTAACTCATTTTCCCGAACTTACCGTGTTCAACAGAGAGTCGGGCGCCATTTTAAATTTTCAAATCATCGGTAAACACTGTATGTTTTTCGAGCCGAATAAACATGTTACATTAAATAAGATCACTAAAAAAATATCCAGTTAGGTAGAAAAGTAACTTATCTTTCCTTTGATAACATTTATTTGTTATGTGTTTGTTTTTTGACAACTTTTACGAATCTATGTGTATAGTAATACAAACCCTTTAATTTTATTATTCATAGAGCCAGAGTTTTATTTATAGAAACAAAGTTTTATTCATAAAAAGAGGTTCATTCATAAAAACGAAGTTTAATTTATAGAAATAACTTTTTTAATATATAGAAACAAAGGAAGTTTTTATTTCTACCTTTTTGTTGCAGTGCAGGATTTTCATGGGTATATTTTGTCGGTTCTTTTTCTAAAATAAAGTAGAAAAAAAGGACATAATTCATAAGATATTAACCTAATAAGGGAAAATATAAACAAATTATGCATTGTTTATAGGAACACCAGTGTTATAGGAACAAAGTATTTTGTTTATAGAAACAAGAGGAGTTTTATAGAAACAAAGGCTATTTTATGAAAAAAAAGTTTTTATTTCTACTTTTTGTTACATCTCAAGCTTTTCATTTTTTACTCAAGGAAAAATACCAGGTTGAGAAACTGGTGCGGTTTCGAGGGTAGGTAGGACTCAAGTCGTGGTGGGCACTCCGTCTAGGGATGGTGTTTTGATAAAAAAAAAATACCTTTGATAGTCTTGGTGAAGCATCAAGTATTCAACTACCGACAAGATATGAATTACACTACAAATTCGTGTAGCGAGTTCAATCTCGACTACGGTCGTGTTGGGTGGATGGATGGAAGCTTTTCATTAATATATTTTCTTGATTGCTTCATCTTGGTTCAAGAAAATATTGGCATTGATTCGGAATTCTTATAAAAAGTTTCATGATATTGTTGAGATTTTTTTTCAGATGTTGGACTGAGATAAAAGTGTAGGATCTGATCTTAGCAAAAAAAGACAAAATCTATATATATCTATATATCTATA
Source organism: Euprymna scolopes (assembly GCF_053919585.1). Lineage (NCBI taxonomy): Eukaryota > Metazoa > Mollusca > Cephalopoda > Sepiida > Sepiolidae > Euprymna > Euprymna scolopes. The sequence goes on along the minus strand of NC_136508.1, from coordinate 95,974,768 downwards.
AAAGTGAACGTGTCTGTGTGTCTGTGTACATTTCCCTACACAATAACTCTGCCAATTTTAAGTCTACAGACTCGAAATACACTGATATACAGGGTACTGAGATTTGGGAAAATCGATGTGATCGGTTTTCGGCCAGAAATTTAGCTATTAAGGGGTCAAAGTTCAACGATTTTACCTTTGAGAACTCTACCAAACTCCTCCGACAATTTTGTGTCTAAACACTTGAAATTGTAGATATAGGTTCCTTAGACATGGATCTAACTTAATAATCTGATTTAACTTAATAATCTGATTTAACTTAATAATCTGATTTAACTTAATAATCTGATTTAACTTAATAACTTGATTTAAGCCCCAAACAATAAATGCTAAGGGGTCATAATAGGGGTCAAAGTTATAAAAATTGACCGTTTTCTTTTTTTTGCTCAACATGCACATCCAAACATCCGGGCAATGCCGGGCTGAAATGCTAGTATATATATAAAAGCCATAGTTTTAATAACCAAAATGATATAAATTACTGAACTTTATCTTAAATTTATAGAAAGGGCGGTTTCTTTTATAAAAATTAAAGTTGTGTTTATAGAAACAAAATTTTGTTTGTTGAAACAAATGGCACTTCTGCACTATTGGGACGAGATTTCGTAGTCGATTAATGGAGTTTTCAGATAAAAAAAAACAATGGTTTAAACTGATTTTTTTTGCCAATTCTAATAAGTTACAATAGTAGCTTTTTTTACATGGAAGTCACCACTTATCAAGGCCCGGAAGCAACTCGGAGATAAGGGTTATTGCGTATACAGTAATCAATGGGATAATATCATAGTAATCGTTAGTGATGGAGATCTGATAAAGTGTCTTGCTTAAGGGAGCGGTTTATCAAGAATTTGTTTATGTTGGACTTGAAGACATCCAAGTTATAGTCAGGTGGGAAACAGGCAAACGGAAGAGAGTTCCACAGGCGTGCACTTCTAAGAAAGAAGCTTTGTTCATGGAATCTACGTTTTGATTTAGGTACAGATAAAGAGTGGGGGAAATTACTGACAGTGGTTTCAGCTAGATGGGTGTTTTTTGTGAAAGATTGGCGAGGGGGACCATAGATTAGAGCTAAGACGAGCACTTCCCATGGAAATAATGATAAAATAACGATAGGCTCGCAACGTCCCTTCTGTGGGAGAGAGGTTGCAGGAAAGAGAAAAGGGCTATTCCCACTAGTCTATTTTGTACTCTGTCAAGGCAGGATAGGCTGTTTTTAAAAGCTCCTGCCCAGCTTCCAAATTATTCAGTCGAAATTACCTGAATATTACTGAATGATTAAAAAACAAAAAACTTTAATCGTAGTAGCAGATGAAAAATTGCCACCATCTTGTTTAAATTGAAACGGGCAATTACCTCCGTTTTGAACTCTCCTGTGTCTTACCATCGTTTTCATCAAATTTTATTTTTTGTTTTCTTTAATAAATAATTCTCTACCATATCGATTTTCGTAATTTTTGGATATAATCATCTTAAAAATACGAGGAATACATAGATACCATTGTTTTCATGTGAAATTCAGTTTTACGATTTCCGAAATTTCGTCTCAATAGTGCAGAAGCGCCAAACAAATTTTATTTATAGAAATATGGAGTGTTTTCTTTCTATATTTTTGTTGCACAGTAAGATTTTTATGAATATGTTTGATTAATTTTTTTATAATTTCAATAATAGAACAGTTTTATTTATTGAAACAAAGCTTTCACTATAGAAGGTGGAACAAAGTAATTTATTTCACAAAAAATAATATGTACAAAAAATAAATTTACTTTTAATTATAGACGAAAAAGTTTATTTGTAAAAACAAGGTTTATTTGTAAAAAAAGTAAATTTTATTTGTAAAAAAAAAGTTTTATTTGTAGCAAAAATTTTATTTGCAAAAAAAACTAAGTTTTATTTGTAGAATAAAGAAAGTTTTATTTATAGAAACAAAATGTTTTTATACAAGTAATACTTTATTTATAGAAACAAAACAAGTTCGATTTATAGAGAAAAATGAAGTCTGATTTCTACCTGTTTGGCGCCTTGCAGGATTTACATATATACGTTTTGCTGGGCCCTCTTCTAAAACCAAGAAAAAATTGCCATTATTTAGAAAAAATTAATTTATTCATAAAAATATTTTTATTATCCGTCAAAAGATAAATAAAAATGGGCGGACTATGTGAAGGAAGTCTTTATCAATTATGTATCAGAAAACTGTAAGATAATGGTATGTCTATGTATCTAATAGGCAGTCACGATCAGTGTAATCTCAATAGAGTAGAAAATGTAGAATTGTTCTCGGTGTCAACTGGTAGCGGTAGTAGGACTTAATATTTAGAGAGAAAAATAGAAACTCTTTCCTCTGAAGATGTTGCGATTGTGATAGTGTTGCTCGTCGGATGCAATGTAGCATTTTATTATCACGACTGAATGTGTATCAAAATGGTGTTTGAAAGCTACATAAGATAGTAGCTATTAGGCTAGATGTATTGATTTTGTATGTGGCATCTGTTGTATTACTTTGGTGCAGAGAGGACTTTCTGCAGTCCTTTTATTATATTATATTCATAAAAATGTCAATCAAATTAAATATTTATATAAATTTATATATTTATATAAAGTTCAAACACCTTAAATTGCAAACTTCTTTGATTGTGTTTTGTTTATGTTAAGAACAAAGAGATTAAATACATTCAAATATTTAAAAGTCAGGGCTATTTCATACATTCTATGTAATTTAAGATTTCAAATCGTAAGAAACAAGTAAAAAGAAATCTTATAAACAGGTCTATAACGTTGTTGAGACATTTCCTCGGCTGAGCTCCGTTCCACATGACCACCACAACCCATTCTTATTTTTTAATCATGACCGCACCAAATCAAATTGATTTTGGAATTACACTATAAGCTTCCAAACTCAATCCACACCTCATTTACTCCTACTTAATTCCCACCTCCATTTAGAAATTAATCTGTTCGATTCCGGCTAAAAAAAAAAAACAACAACAAAATATTCGTTAGAAAATGTTTTTGTTTTCATTTATAAAAACAAAAGTTTTCTTTCTACCTTTTTGTGGCGTCTCTACGGTGTGGTAAAAATTTTCCGTTGGTTCATCTTCTAAAATCAAGACAACAAAATTGATATTATTCGTAAGAGATTTATTTATGAAAAAAATTATTATTACTCAAAAGACATTATTATTTCTGAGAAAGTTAGCAAAATTAAACAACGATTGTATATGTGATTTGCCTCGTTGGAAAGCATTTCAAAGTTAAAAATTTTAAAAATGTTAAGAAAGCCAGAAAAAATGCGATTTTTGTTTTGTTTTATTTTGTAAATAAACGTAATATTTATTTGAATACAAATTTTCGGTTTGCAAAGAAACCTTATTCAGAAATATTAGAAATATATTTATGTTAGAAATATATTTAGAAATATTTATGATGATGATGATGATGAAGAAAAAAAGCACCTAAATATATTTCTATCTGAAGATGGTTTCTATGCAAACTGAAAATTTGTTTTAAATAGACATTACGTTTATTTACATAAAAAAGCGCATTTTGTTGACTTTCTTAATATTTGCAAATTTTTTAACTTTCAAATTCTTTCTAACGAAGCAAACCACATGAATTAGAAACGCGCGCTAATAATTCCTCGTAATATATAGTATTCAGTAGAGGATTGATTCTATAATAATACATAGAAAAAAAACAACGATTATATATGTGATTTGCCTCGTTGGAAAGATGATGAATCGAGTAATAAAAAAACAAAAAAAAACATGATGGAAAAAAAGACAAACAAAAAATAATTCAAGAAAGAATTTTTTTGCGCATGCGTATATGACTAAATTCTCATGAAGGAACGATTTCTTGCTACCCCTCCCTGTAGAAACGTTCCCAGTTAAGGGTGAAGGAATCAATGTTTTTGGCCAATTTTTCGATATTTGTCGTCTGAAGGGTCGAGCTTCAAAACGATACTAATTTCGTGAAAATCCGTCGCCTCTCTCGAAAGTTTTAGGTATACATACAAACATACATATATTTAAACAGATTTTTGCCCTTTATATTATAGAAGACTTGCTCGGGACCGTATAAACAATGAAAAAACAAAAGCAGATATTGAACATATGTTTTATTCTTAGGGGAGAGGAATCTTTCATCTCAAGTTTTAGCGTTACAAACAAACATTTGTCTTTTATATATATATAGATAATGACAGGTTTTTGGGGCCCCCCTCGAAGATAACTGATCAGTTGACCAACTTCTAGTGGTCCGTTTGACGTAAAATTTCGATATTTGTCATCCGGGTGATGGGGCTTCGATATGATACCAAATTTGTCAAGTTTGGTTCCGTCTTTCAAAAGTTTTAGCGTTACAAACAAACATACATGCATACACACAGACGTTTGGCTTTTATATATATAGACTAGCAGGGCTACCCGGCGTTGCTCGGGACCGTATAAACAATGAAAAAAACAAAAGCAGATATTGAACATATGTTTTATTCTTAGGGGAGAGGAATCTTTCATCTCAAGTTTTAGCGTTACAAACAAAAATTTGTCTTCTATATATATAGATAATGACAGGTTTTTGGGGGCCCCCCTCGAAGATAACTGATCAGTTGACCAACTTCTAGTGGTCCGTTTGACGTAAAATTTCGATATTTGTCATCCGGGTGATGGGGCTTCGATATGATACCAAATTTGTCAAGTTTGGTTGTGTCTGTCAAAAGTTTTAGCGTTACAAACAAACATACATACATACATACATACACACCGATTTTTGCCTTTTATATATATAGAAGGCTTATTCATAGAAACAAAATTTTCTATTTATGTAAAAAAAAAAAGGAGTTTCATTTCTACCTTTTTGCAGCATCATAGGATTTGCATATACATGTTTCGATAGTTCATCTCCTAAAACCAGGAAAAAAATATTATTCATGAGAAATTTATTCATGAAACATATTTTATTATTCGGTAACAAATCATTAAAAATAAATAACAAAATCATATATATTTTAACGACACTAAATTGAGAGCGATTAAATCGCATTTTGTCCATGTAAAGAACAAAGTTATATTTATAGAAACAAAGTTATATTCATAGAAACAAAGTTATATTTATAGAAACAAAGTTATATTTATATTTATAGGAATAAAGTTATATTTATACCTTTCTGTTTCTCCTTAATAGTTTCATAATCAGGTTCCTCTGTTGATTTATCATCTGCAACCAGGAAGGAAAACTAACATTATTCATAAGAACTTGACTTATTTAGAAAAAAAAAAACATTTTATTTATAAAAGTACTTTATTTATAAAAAAAATTATTTTAAAAACATTTTATTCATAAAACATTTTATTTATAAAAACATTGTATTTATACAAACATTTTATTTATTAAAAAAAACATTTCATTAATACAAACATTTTATCTATAAAATAACATTTTATTTTTAGAAACAATTTTTTTCTACCTTCTTGTTGCTCCTGAAGATTGTCATAATCAAGTTGCAAATTAGTTTTCGTATTCGCCGTTGGCTTATCGTCTAAAATCAAGGAAGAAAACTAATATTATTCATAAGAAGCTTACTTTTATAGAAAAAAATATACGTTTATTATTGTGTCAAAGCGTCAATAAAAATAACAAAATCGCATATATTTAGTTCAACTAGTGGGATCTATAGAAATTCAACAGCGGACTCTTTGGTATATAATATATTGATGTTGGCGTTCTGTGGATGATCAGTGTAAATGGAGACGCTCTGATAATATTGTAACTCTTTTGTTAAAACTGCAAAAGTATTCATCTAAGCTAGCAGGGACGCCAGGCGTAGCCCGGTCTTAAAGTACGCTTAAATATGATAATGATATTTTACATCACGTAGATTTTGTATATATTATTATAGAGTCAATTTTCTAATGATTCTTATTAATACTCCCATAAATTTGGGTTTCTATAAAAAAAAAACTTGATGGTGGTGATGATGATGGTGGTTGTGGTGATGATGATAATGATGGTAGTGGTGACAGTGGTGGTGGTTGTGGTGGTAGTGACAACTGCTGCGTGATGAAGCTGTTGTGCACACACGCACGCATGACAGCTAATAGCCAAAACGCACTAAACGATTTGAGTCAAGCTGTCAAAACTGATGTTGCTGGTGGTGAAAGGTAAAGTACTTTACACTCACAACTGCCGAGGTTAGAGCAGCTGTAGAGAGCAGGTCACATATATAGCCCAGAGGAAAGGCAAAAGAGAAGGGAAGCAAACAACCAGCAGGCAAAGCAACATTAGATAAGCTCATGGTTTCATCCACCCACCCTCTTGTCAACCCTCTCCATCTCTAGCTTGGCACACGCACACGAGGCAATAAAAAAAATCGGCTCGGGTGCATGTGACTACACCACACGACAACTAGAGTTGTATTATTTTATTTATTACAAAGATTTTAAATCATTTTTAAAAGAGGAAAAAATTATCAGTTTTTACTCACCCAATTTAGGTGTAGTTGGTGAATTGCTTTGTATAATTTTTTTCTTTCCTGTAAATAAAATGCAATGAATTAAAATTCGGAAATAGCATAATGACATCATTTAACAATGGGAGGTAATGCCTGGGCGGAGGATATCATAAAGAATGAACATATAGCTTTTTTTTTAAACTTCACTGTAATTAAATTCTGCATAATATTATTGTACAACACTTTTTTGAGAGAGGCTGGGGGGGGGGGGGTACTCGACCAATCAAGCCCCTCCTCCAAAGCAAGAAACTTTTATAATAAGCAAAATACAAAAGATCTAATAAAGAAGAGAATTGCTCTGCATCAAATAAGCAAAAGCTCACTAAAATATATATTATAATATTCTTATTCATTTTGATAATGTTCTGTCTGTATCCATCTCGCAATTGTGGTATTATTCACATAAAGCTAAATAGTGCTGAGTTTCTTTTTTATATATATACTAGCATTTCAGCCCGGCGTTGCCCGAGTGTTTGGAGGTGTATGTTGAGCAAAAAAAAAAAAAAAAAAAAAAAAACGGTCAATTTTTTTAACTTTGACCCCTATTATGACTCCTTAACATTGCTTTGGGCTCAAACCAAGTTATTAAGTTAGATCCATGTCCAAGGAACCTATATCTAAAATTTCAAGTGTTTATACACAAAATTGTCGGAGGAGTTTGGTAGAGTTAATAATCAACAACAATAAAAATAAATAAAAATCAGAAATAAAAACTTAAAAAATAATTAAAAGTAAATAAAATAAAAATAAGAAATAAGAAATAAAATTAATAATCGATAACAATAAAAATAAATTAAAAATTAAAAAAATAATTAATAAAAGTAAATAAAACATTAATTGATAACAATAAAAAAATAAGAAATAAAAATTAAGAAATAATTAATAAAAGTAAATAAAATAAAAATAGTAATTAATAATAATAAAAAATTATTAAAAATAAGATAAAATATTAAAAAATAATTAAAATTAAATAAAATAAAATAATCAATAACAATAAAAAATAAATAAAAAATTAAAAAATAATTAATAAAAGTTAATAAAATAAAAATAAATAAAAAATGCCGAGTGCTTTAACAAATTTGTATTATTATTATGTACGTCATTATAGCATATTCGAAACTAAATGTACTTACTTGAGTTACTGTGGTATTTGAAACAAAGAATTGCAACAATTATAACAATAACAAGTGCTGCAAGCGTAAGACCAACTATTAACCATTTATCGACATCATCCTCACTACGCTTTTTACATTTTTCATCAGCTGAAACAAAAATGAAACACAGATTAAGAATTTGCAAAAGGCAACATGACGTGGCACCTCTATCCAATTGAACACAGGAGGACAATAAAAGATATTTAGCTCGGGTTTTCACCAGCCAAAATTTGATTCCTCCACTTGCAAATGATTGACCCTTTAAAAAGAGGGTTGATGTTGAGAAATCAAACCACTTGAAATGTTGCAAAATTAATGTCCACTCTAGATAAGAGGCAACCCCATGCAATAAGTCAAAAGCCAGGTAGGTTGCACGTGTTGCCTATCTCAAATGACAGTAATACCTCTACTTAAAAGACATTTTGCGTGTGAGTGTGTGTGTGTGTGTGTGTGTGTGTGTGTGTGTGTGTGTGTGTGTGTGTGAGTGTGTTCCCTATGGACTCCGAAACAGTTAGGCCGATTTTTTTTAAATTTTCACACAAATGTACTTAATATGTCCGAGAGTGTTCTTAGATAGGTTTTGTATTGGAATGCCTCTGATAAGTATCGAAAATCAATAATTGAAAAAATCTGAGTAAAGACGGAACAGTCTGATTTTTACACCTTATACAGCCTAACATCACAATTGCATTCAAGAAGGTTTATAAAGCACAAGCAGAAGGTCCCAGCATATAAATCAACAGTAGGTTCTTTGATAAAACAGAGGTACATTCGAATGGTACGTTTTTCTTAAAAGCACAATTGAACCATAAAACTTGATTTTTGCATTTTAAATTTTAATTTAAGTTATCATCTTGACAAATAGTGTGCACCATCCCTAGGTGGGGGACCATCATCATGTCAGGTTTAGTCATTATTGGTCCAGTGGTATGACTTGTAGGAACGTTGTACATGCAGACACACACACACACACACACGAACATTACTACTTTATATATAGATTGAATTTTATAATGTTTATGAAAGAAAATAAAACATTGAATAAAACAGATGGAGATTGATGTAGAGAAATTGGTCACTTTTTTTTTACAAGGGAGAAACTACTTATCAAGGCCTGCAGCCATATGATTGCACCAGGGGATTACCACAACTCTTCAGCATATCAGGTACACTTTGGTGCTGACTTTCAAACCGACTTCAAAGATGTGAGGTAGCATGATGCAGTCCTCACTCGAAACCACACCAAAAACCATAATCATGGCCAGAAACTTTGTTGAGCAGTGCCCTCAAGCATTTACCCGTTCGGATTTGTATTTTGAGGGTGCTGGCAATGGTCCTGTTGTCATAACTTGGATCAGTAGAGAGCATGAGTTGTACAGTGGCACATCTCCGATCTCGCTCGTTGAACATCGTGTCACTTTCAGACACGAGTTTTCTACATGTAATTCCAGTACAGTCCTCGGTTCGAATCTTGGAAATTGGTGCATCTGCTATGTCTAGTCCTACTGATGAGTCTTGGGATGTTCATATGTTCAATACATAGATATGAGGTGCTTTCAATTAGTTTCCAGACCTTTTTTCAAATGAGCACTTTTATTGATAGTAAACACACAAAACTCTAGTCCCCTTTAACATAATCTCCTCCGGCTGCAATGCACTTATTGTACCGTTCAAACAACTTCTGGAAGGCCCCATGGAAGTTCTCTTGTGTGAGTGTGTCAATGACCTTAGGGAAGATGATGACATTAGGTTTTTGCAACTCTTGCAGGGAGGTTTCGATGTCCTCGTACGTACAGCGCTTAAATTCCCAAATTGGTCACCCATTTTAGTAATAACCAGGGTCAGCATTGCTTAACTTCAGTCATCTGAGGGAAACCGGTGTGTCAACGTGATTATGCCGTATAGTCCCAATTAAGCAATAGTTTTCCCCCTTAAGTGTAAAGCTAGATTCTTTCCTAAAAAGAATCGAATTCTCTATGGTAGCAACGTCATATATAGAGTAAACAAATGTATGTAAAACATTCGTTTTTTAAATGATGTACAAAGAAGAAAGCGTCCGGCCGTTATTGTTATTAATGTCCTTGTTCTGTTCCTATTTAATAGTTTAGATAAAATAAAAAGATAATTTTGACTGAGTTAAGCCCCTTACATCTTGCTTAGTAGGAAAGAAAAACGACTCAGAGTAATCTCCCTTTACACGCAAACTTATCTCCCTTTGATCCTTTCTCATAAAAGGGGAATATTTTTGTTGGACACGGACGAGCAACGGTAGCCCTATAGTGACCGCATGGAATCAAGATACTCAAATGGTTCGTTAAACTTATATTGAAACATTTAGGACTATTTCGTATTAAGAACATTTATCTGGACCTATTTTCGAATTTTGTTGACATTTTATCTTCGTCGGAATTATGATATTATTTTCTTCTTCCACGCGTTTCCTAATCGTTTTTATTTTTCTCTCTCTTCTTCCTTTTCAGTTTTTACTCTCTTCTTAAATAAATTTACCTGTTGATACTAAAATGACGATATCTTCAGAGTTCCTTTGTTTTTGAAGTCAGTTGGCATTGCTCAGCAATGCCATTGCTGTAATGAGTTTTCTACATGTAATTCCAGTACAGTCCTCGGTTCGAATCTTGGAAATTGGTGCATCTGCTATGTCTAGTCCTACTGATGAGTCTTGGGATGTTCATATGTTCAATACATGGATATGAGATGCTTTCAATTAGTTTCCAGACCTTTTTTCAAATGAGCACTTTTATTGATCGTCCCCTTCAAAGTAATCTCCTCCAGCTGCAATGCACTTATTGTACCGTTCCAACAACTTCTGGAAGGCCCCATGGACGTCCTCTTGTGTGAGCATGTCAATGCCCCTCATCACAGCTTCTTTCATCTCCTCAATTTTCTCATAACGACACCTTCTAAGGTTTTCCTTCGAATTAGAGAATAACCAAAAAGTCACAGGGAGCAAAGTCTGGACGATAGGGAGGATGAGGAATTGCTTTGATTTCCATCCTGGTCAAATACTCTGTGACAAGGATGGAGCACACTTGGGATAAACTTTACACAAATCTTCTGTATCTTCGGTTCCTTGCGAATAATTGTGTGTACAGTTCCCACACTGACATCAAACTGTGCATTTATTGTCTCTATAGATACACGATGGTCCTTGTCTATGAAATTCTTTATTTGGCAAATAAACTCTTGTGTTCTGCCTTTCTTACTCCTCCACGCCTCTCATCGTCTCTCACATTCCTTGAATCTCTTATGCCACTCAAAAAACTGATGCTTGATTCATGCAAGATGGTCCAAAAGCAGTCTGAAGCATTCCGTACGTTTCTGTTTCATTTTTACCAAGTTTAAAACAAAATTTTATTGCCTATCGTTCTTCTAAAGTGTTCTCACCTTCAGATTGCATTTTTTTTAATTCACCAGCTGTGATAATCAGGCTTTAGTAGGATGTATTTCAATTTCTGCTGTAGCTGTTCATTTGAACCTAAAATCATAAAAATTGGTCAGTCATCTCATAAGATCTATAGCAATAACATACTGAATTTTCAAGAGTCTACGACAATTTTTAATGCTTGTACAAAAAAAGTCTGGAAACTTATTGAAGGCACCTCATATATTAATAAGTAGAGATAGATATGTCTGTGGTTCAAATTTTCAGGTTGGTGCACCCATTACACCTAGCCATACTGATGTGTCATGAAAAGATGAAACACATGTTTGTAAATGACCATATGATAGATATATGGATAGACATTTTGAGGGTGCTGGCAATGGTCCTGTTGTCATAAATAGACAGATAGATCCAGAGATCGATACATAGATAGATTTGGGCCGAATCTAACAATAAAATTGATTTTTTTAAATCTGAGATGAATCTTTTAAAAGGGAAAAGTATTTACTTACATAAAATACTTATGTTATACGTGGTAAATTCATATTTAGCCACATGCATCCCTTCGCATTGACAATGATGGCTCATCTCAAGAGTTACGGTTTCGCTGATCGTCACAGAAGTTTTGCTTGTTTTCGTCACAGAAAGGCAAGTTAGATTTACAGAAGCACTCGGGCGACCACCTCGCCATTCACACGTAACTGTCATTTGTTCGCCAACACATATTTCAGACTTGTTGACGGTGATGACCGGCTTTTCTGGCGGTGGTTCTGTCAATCAAAATTCAAAAGAAAAAAAGCATTAACAAAGGTTGCAACAACACACAAAATAAAATTGACCAAACATAGAATATTCCAACGATGAAATACAAAATGTACGAAATCTAATAGTTAATCGATAATAACTAAGACAAGAGAATATTCTTATCATTTTTTTTTACTCTCGAGTATATATCAGACGCAGATCAATCGAGAACCACATTACTCTATCTAAAAATATAAGATATTAACTGATATACACTCAAGAGTCAAAATAATGAAAAGAATATGCTGTTGTCATAGCCCTAATAATAACTGAAAAACATTGGAAAATCGACTGATTCCGGACATAAAATCCAAATTATTGAAAAATTCTATTCAGAGAGGGAAATTGGGTTAAATCCGAAAATTTAGTTTCCAAAGTTAAGACGCCGGAAGTGGACACGGTTTAGCTAAAATATGGAACAGAACGGGAGTCACTAAGCATGACGAAATACAAAACGATATGGAAATAATTTACTTTAAAAAATATTTTTGTTTTTAACACTTCTTTTGGTATTATAAAACAATGCAAAAAATAATAATAAACTTATTTTTTACATTTCTATAAATAGCAATAAAAAAGAAAACTTTATATATTTATAAACTGTAAAAACATTATTTTTTTATTATTTCTATATCAATATATATATTTAAAAAGTTATTCATAGAAATGTAAACTATGAAAGTTTAAATTACATCTTTGGGCGCTTCTACACTATTGGGACGAAATTTCGGAAATCGTAAAACTGAATTTCACATGAAAACAATGGTATCTACGTATTCCTCGTATTTTTAAGATGATTATATCTGAAAATTATGAAAGTCGATAAGGTAGAAAATTATTTTTAAAGAAAATAAAAAATAGAACTTGATAATAAGACAAAGGAGAGTTCAAAAGGGAGGTAATTTTCTGTTTTGATTTAAGATGTTAAGATGAAGATAGTCTCCCCTCCCATGTTAATGCATGGATACTTTTGCCTTTATCTGCCTGGAGCGAAAATGTTCAAGCATTCCAGCTCCACCCCACAATAAACATGCTATAATGGAACTTTTATCAAATTGAAAAGTCTGGTTATTTTTACTCGTTTAAAAAAACTGCTTAAGAAGTAATACCTTTAGGGTTACGTATTAACTTTAGACTAGCTAGAAGTAATGCATACCTTAGAGAGAGAAAAAAAAAGCCGCATGTTTTTGAGTTCAGATAATATGCAGGTATAATTTGGGAAATGTTCAATTTCATAGGAGACTTTTTTTTCTTTTTTTTCTCTCGTTTTAAATATAGGAAAATTATTAATACAATATGGAACGATAAAATGTTCACCCTAGAAAAGACGACATGATTCCATTTCCGTTTGATGAAAACCGGTTGTCTCTTTCTTTTTTTTTTTTTTGCAGATCATCTTGCATTTCATAACAAATCTTTCCCCAAAATGGTTTAAATGATCAAAAGATCAAATCTAATTTTAAATAATATGAAACTCTCCAAAAAATTTTACATTTCTACGTTTTATCATTTTTTTCCCCCAATTCTACGTTTTTTTTTTTTGTTTGTTTTTTTTTTTGTTTTTTGTAGATCATCTACTAGCTGGCCAGTTGTGTACAAATTGCAAGAGCGACAGAAGCCTTCTACCATGTCTTATGTCGGATCATAGAAACACTTAAGTATAACATATCTTCAACCTCTCGATCACATGATTTCATCTTTTTGTCTTTCCTCACAAAAAGTTCTTTAGTAAATGTCACTTGCATTTCATATGATAAAAAGACCAAATCTAATTTTAAATGATATGAAACTATCCAAAAAATTTTTTGCATGTGTACGTTTCATCATTTTTTTTTAATTCTACGTATTTATAAATCAATCAATTTTTTTACTTAATAATTCTTATTGCCATTTTCTTTATTCGGAAATGAAAATAAAATTATTAATATTTAAAAAAAATACATGATTTGTTTAATATTTCATATCTTCTTTACAATCGAATTACATAGGTTAAAATTATTAATATTTACTTACTAAAGACGTTGAAAGTTACAAATTCAATATAACTTCCGGTGTTATCCGAACACGACCATTTGTTTTGGTTTGGTTTCACCTTTTTTATGATGAGAGTCATGTTATAACCATTTCTTGAAAGCTCGAATCTGTGATCCACGTCACAAGTTGTTAGATTCCTACACCGAAGTATATTACCATTTTTCACATTTTCCCATTGTAAACGATTGAATTTAGGATCAACAGGAAAGATACAGGTTAGTGCTGCGGGGCTTCCTTCCAGAAAATCGGTTGCATTTGCAGAAGAAATGATTCCTGAAAAACAAAAATGAATTCAATGCATTAAATGTAAGATTTTGAAAACAAATTGTTTTACATTTTAAAAATATCATACTTTTTTTTTACATGGGGGGTCACCACTTATCAAGGCCCAGGAGCCACTCGAGGATAAGGGTTATTGTGTGTACACTAATCAGTGGGATAGTATCGTAGTAATAGTTAGTATTGGCGCTTTAATAAAGTGTCATTACTTAAGGGGGCGGTTCATCAGGAATTTGTGTGTGTTGGACTTGAAGACATCCAAGTTAAATTCGGGGGGGGGGGACATGCAAGCGGCAGAGACTTCCACAGGCGTGCAGTTCTAAGAAAGAAGCTTTGTTCATGGAATCTACGTTTTGATTTAGGCACGGATAAAGAGTGGGGAAAATTATTGACAGTGGTTTCAGCTAGTCGGGTGTTTTTTGTGAAAGATTGGCGGGGGGGGGAGGCAGGGAATGGAGCTCAGACGAGCACTTGCCATGGAAATAACGATACTCTTATGTATCTAATATATAAAAAATTGTCAACTCGATTCTTGAATTTGGACCTTAGTAGCATCGCAGCTGGCAAATATATATTTGATTTTACCTAGCCACTTTATCTTTTTTCTTGTTCTTTATAATACAAAAATCATTTTTACTGACAAGGAAGACTTGCACAATGAAGGCATTTTTCTTTCTTACAGGTTTTTCACAATGAAAAAAATTTTTTCGCTGACGTTTCTTTGAAAAATACTTATTCTTGCAAGGAAGATTGTTACAGTGGATACGATTTTCATTGATGAAATAAATATTAGATTAATGTAGATTTTTATTAATACGAGATTGCATTAATAAAAAAAGTCTACATTAATCTAATATTTATTGTAGACAAATGTAATTGTTTATTTGGTAGCCGAAACACATAGTCTATCTTTAAACTTTACTTTGTATTGTCTTGTCCAATTACTTGCTTCCACTTGTCCAATCGTTTGTTTGCAATAATTATATCCCTTGCTTAAAAGGCATTTTGAAAGTACGTTATCTGCCCTTGTATTTAGGACCAGAAAATAATGGGATAACAAACGAGAAAACATTTAATAGAGCTCCGCTCAGTGACAGATAATTAAATACCTCCTCATTCCAAAGTAATTTCTTTTCAATTTTTATTTATATAATAAATAATTAGCATTATTAATCTGTAAAATCGTTTTCATCCAATCTATTTCTTCATATTTTTGTATTAAACCACAGGAAATGATTGATAAATATGAGAAACTAAGTAGACACAAAATAAAAGAAATAAAAATAAATAAAAGAAAAGACATACTGAAAGAATCCGTCAAGTGGATCATGCTTGCTATTATTATTATCCTGAAAAAAAAAAGAACAAAAATATTTTAATTAAAATTGAATCGTAAAAATTTCAAATGAATACAGAAGTTATTAGCGCATTTGGTTGTGGGTATGACGTCATGGATTATCTTTTCTATCACCCTCTCTCTCTTTGAATCATGTGTTGTCATATCCGTTTCTTGTACATTTTCACAGCCTAAACAATTTTAAACTTAGAATCATCAAGTATACCTCATTTTCTATTTCTTGTTATTTTCAACTAAATTATATGCTAGTGGATCGTTCAATATCTAACATTTAAAGGTGATTTTATTTTCATTGCATTTCCCACATACGTTGATCAACGATGTTATCACTATGACGAACACGTATAAGTATCAGGCAGTTAAAGTGATTCAGGATTTGAATCTTTTTTCAAATGTCAAGAATCTCAGTCGAATATTTGGTGCTATTGACTTCATAAAACTATTCTGTTATTAAAAATTTGTGCCAAGAGAGTTCATATATTTGCAGGTATCAACAACAAACAAAAAGCAATTTAATAAAAAAAAAATGAACAAACCTTAAGGTCGTTTCCATGGTGATTGCAGTTTTAATATCTTCAAAGTAAATGGTTCTTACTGAAAAAAATTTAAAAAAATAAAAATAAATAAAACAGACGACTCTTTTCCCCTTCCTTTCCCTCTATCTCGTTCTCTGTCTCTTTCTGAGCATTTGATGTGATTCAAAATCGTTGCATGTCATTTTTGCATTGTCTGGCAGGGAAAATTCTTTCTCTTTTTATATCCACGAGTATTCGTCCATGCAAAACAATGCTCATTTGCATAAGTGTACTCTTGGCATCACGCACACAAAAAAAAACAAGATATTTTCATCTTAAATATAAATAAAACACTCTATGTTCAATACCCAATCAACGTATGACACGACCCTAACTATTTTCCTCATATAACCTCATGATGGCTGCTAATTCATCCCCTTATCTCTTGATTACATATGATGCAGAATAGCAATGGCTATCTGGTTCACGTGCTTCTTTGAAGTGGAACCTGCACCATAGTTTCTGTGTTCGTATTCATCAATAAAATTTCCGCTTCCAAATCATCCGACAAAGTTTCAAATGGATGCGTAGCTCCATTTTCATAAGAATCACTGGCACCAGCCATTAACAGCTCAGTACTAGGTGACTCATCCATTTTCTCATCCTTTTCCTCAGTTATTGAAGGGTCTGCTCCCAAAGCATGATATAAATTGCGTACAAGACATGGAATTCCATCAACAACAGATTGATGACTGACCACATCAAATAGTTACCTCAATTTTAATCTAGTGGCATATCGATAGTCTGGCATTTTTGTTGCGAGCTGCATTTCAGTGAAAAGAGAAAAGGAACTGGAACAAAGATTTGAAGGAGGGCACGAACATGCGTCTGTCTCTTTCTGAGCATTTCATGTGATTCAAAATCGTTGCATGTCATTTTTCATATTGTCTGGGATGGAAAATTCTTTCTCTTTTAATATCAACGAGTATTCGTCCATGCAAAACGATGCTCATTTGCATAATGGAACTCTTGGCATTGCACACACAAAAAAAAGACAAAATTTTTTTCATTTTGTAAATGAAACAGAGTTCAATACCCAACCAACAACATCTGGCACGACCCTAACTCTTTTTCTCATATACCGTCATGATGCCTGCTAATTCATCCCCTAATCACTTGTTTGGTCTGTGCACTTCTTTAGATTGGAACATGCGCCATAGTTTCTGTTTTCATATCTTTCAATAAAATTTCTGCTTCCAAATCATCTGACAAAGTTTCTAGTGGATGCATGAATTACTGGCACCAACCATCAACAGCTCAGCACCAGATGGCTCATCCATTTCCTCAGTCGTCGAGTGGTCTTCTCCCAAAACATGGTGTGTATGTATCTATTTGCTTCCCCACTGAGCAAATTAGGCACACGGCCGTTTTTTAATGTGGAGAGAGAGGGAGGGAAAAGGGGACCAGCTCCCAAGAGGTGGGAAATGGGAGCTGGATAGTAACTGTTAGTCTGTAGGGTGATCCCTACATTGACCAAGGTCTGATATGTGGGGTTACCCCCACATATGGTCTTTGCTTGCAGTATCTGTCGGAACAGATACTACACTTTGAGGTATTTATTTGCTCCCCCACTGAGCAAATTAGGCACAAGGCCGATTTTTAATGTGAGGAGTGAAGGGGAAATGGGGACTAACTCCCCGGGGAGTAGGGGAGCTGGATAGTGACAATTGGTATGAAGGGTTGCCCCTACATTGACCAAGGTCTTATATGTGGGGTCGCCCCCACATATGGTCTTTGCTTGCAGTATCTGCCGGAACAGATACTATACTTTGATCTTGTCGCCCGTGCTGCACAAATCGCATTTGTGACATAGAATTCCATCAACAATGACAGATTGCTGACTGACCACATCAAACACTGCAGTTTTAATCTAATGGCATATCGATAACCTGGTAGTTTCATCAAGTGATTCTACCTAGACGTGATCTACTATGTAATGTGGCCTGTCCATATACTTGCTATCAAGTGACTGTGCAAGGTCGATTACTTCTAGCCAAGCCTAGTATAATTAGATGCTGTTGCTGAGGACATGTCCTTCTTTGACATAAAATTGTACTGGTATGCTGTTTCACTTAATGCAACACTTCTTTTTGGCAGGAATCTTCTTTATCACTTCTTTCCACGATGTCATTGTCTGACGTTAAGCATACACATCGCAGCCTCAGTCATCTACCGCCAGTATTCAGCGTTTGTGTGCCAATCTGCCCAATAGGTGGAGCCCTCCTTGATGCACAGGTACTTTCTGCAGTGAGTGCACCAGAACCTTGTTGTCACCTTCTTTTGGGGTTTGTTTTTTAAGATACTCCAGAGTGCTGTCTGTTGTATCTCCACGCACACAGCACAGATGTGGTCAGATGAGATGCCGCGATTGGGTAGCTAGTTTTAGCTCCCTGACAACACAAAAGAACATTGTCAGAAAAATACCTGTTTAGCAGTAACTCAGTATATAGCATATTCGGAAATTACCGGTATATCGGTAACTCAGTCTGGTCGGGTTAAGTTTTCAACAAAAACAAACCAAAAAATAAACAATTAAAAGAATCTTTTTTGGCATTGGAAAATAGGCATAAATTCTTTCGATTCCGATATGCAAAAGTTCTAATTTTTCTGATTTCATAATCTGATTAATTGTCCCAAAACTACTCGAAGACTCCACCTTTTGGTGTTTCTAATCTTCCTCTTATCACTATCTTGATGCTTTGGGGCATATTCTCACTTTCCTAAGTGCATCAGACACTCAGTGATAGGTGGAAATGGAGTTGGTATGGAGGTGCAACCTCTTTACTTATGTAATAGATCCGCTGATGCTGGTAGCAGCAGCAGCTAACATATGCAAATGACCAAGCAAGCTGTGCGATGTGACGTCACAGCAGAGACAAAGATGTGTTCAGAAAAGCATGTGGTGTTTGAAGGAGTGGTGTTCAGAGAAGCACGGATTTGAAAGGGATGCTGAAAACGATTTTCACAGTTAAATTTGCTTTATGATATGAAGAAATTACTAGGTGACCAGAAAGTGGGTGCTCATTTTACCTTAAATTTATATAGGAAAGTGATCCCCCACTTTTTGAAAAAGTAATTTCTCCATATCATGAAAACTACTTAACTGCCTCAAATTTAAATGTGATATTCGTTTTTTTAGCACGACCGAAACCCTTAAAAATCGTCATTTGAAAGTTTTTTGGGGAGTTGGAAAAAACTTGACATTGACCGTTTATTTCTTCCATATAGACGATAGTGATCAAGCCGAGTCTTTGTGCGTTGCTCTCTACATACTTTCTACATCATCCGAGTGAGGAGAGTATCACATGCTTGATCATGAAGCCAGCAACAAACTTTTTGATTATGGACAAAGTGTAGTATCTGTTCTGATACTACATTTCACCTTTCCTGTCCTCTGTCAGTGTAGGAGAAATCGTTCATATCTGAGACAATTTTTGTCCCTCTCCAGAGTGCCCTTTTTGGGGGAGCTGGATTTTTCCACATTAAAAACCAACCTTGTGTCTAACTTTGCCCTCGTGGGGAGGCAAGTAAATAGAAAAAACTGGCAGGTTCCCTGTGACTTTGCCACGCAAGAAAAAAAAATGGTCTGTCTTGCAAGAACTTAAAATGTGATTTCCGGCATGCCTTGTCATCTCTATTACAAGATGCTATCCTTTCCTTTGACATCCAGCCCTAGCGCACGTGCTCTGTCTACAAGTGGCTTTGGATCCTTACACTTCAAGCCGAACCATCAATTTCGCTTAAAGTTCAGCATTGCTGGTTTCACATCTTAATTGATGTAAATCTCATCGGGATCACCGATGTCACTTTTTTAATAGTTTCCTCCTGGGATAACACAGCATTGACGATGGTCGTCATGATTTGTTATGCTACATTCAACCTAAATCCCAGTCTTTTTTTTTCTTCTTGCTCATATCCACAAGGCATATTGCGAATTCGACGTAAGTGGCTACTATTTAAGACCATGCCTAGGAAAGATTAACAAAATGCTGGTTTACATTACATTTAAACTTCTGCATATCAGTACAGTGGCCTTGTAGAGGTACAAGATACTCTCAAATGCAAGCAGTCTTCTAGCTTGATAGAGGGAACCCACCTTCTTTGCAGCAGTCTTTGCAGTGTCCTCAATGTATTTGTTCCAGTTCATATTGCCCGTGAATGTTAGGCCGAGGAGTTTAAAACAAGAATTCTTAGGTAGTGTTTACATTATATATTACTTGTATTGATCAAACTATTGTTCTCATCTTGGGTGCTATTAGTGCAATGTTTTGGTCGGATTGTCCTTCGACCTTTATCAGGCATCTCAGTTGTTGTTTGGAAAAGAAAGGAGAAAAGATTACTGACTTTGGAGATATTTTCGTATTTCTGTGAGTCAGTTTCCACTTTTTAGTCATTGTTTCGAATGTGTGCGAAAAAAAATTGGTTGACAAAAGGAAGGCAACTCTAATGAAGATTGACAGGGGGATTATCTCCCGTCCATTGCTGAAATTTTAAGGGTGTAAGATATTTTTTTTTTCTACAATTAGAAGTTCGTAAATGGTACAAGGGTGTTATTTGTCCTGGATATCGGAGATAGTCTCATTAAGTAGTATCTCTTGCCATCAAATGCCGTCATCTGGAAGAGGCATCAAGTTTTGCCAACTTGCACCTTCAGCTCTTTCTTAGATTGACCAAGAATATGTTTGATTCTTTCTGATGCCACTACTTCCACTTGCTTGCATATAAATTGGTATCATCTGTTTTAAGTCTCTTTATATTGATTGAACTTTCAGTAGTCCATGACTTGTCACATTTGTTAACAGACATGAAACCTTTTAAAGGTCCCAGATCTTAATTATACGCGGCATAATCATGCTGACAGACCAGTTCTCATTAAATCATCAAAGTTAAGCAACATTGATCCTGGCCAATGCCAAATGGGTTGTAATGTGGTCATTACACTTTAACAGTGTTGTTACGTTCCAACCACTCAGCCCCATGCATTGTCTGGTACCATCACAGGAACACACAAAGAAGGACATAAAAAATATGACTCAGCATTTTTTATTTAAGTGCAAATGAAAAATATTTATTTGAAGTTCTACCAATGATAACGCATTTCATTATCCTTCAGAAGTCTTTCGGCACCCACGTTTTTTACAACCTCTGCCATATTACATACGCTCTTTAAAAGTCTCTCTCTCTCTGCCACCTGACGCCGGCCATAGCCAGCGTTTTCTCACTCTCAACTTCAAACATCCATTTTCCATTTGCTTCTCTCACTTGACCCCGTGCTGTCCTTTTTCTTTTTCTCTCCTTCTTCTCATGATGTCAGCGATTGGCCAAATAAAGAATTTCGCGGATAAGGACCATTGTATGCCTATAGAGACAATAAGTGCACAGTTTGATGTCAGTATGGAAACTGTACACACAATTATTCTTGATGAACTGAAGATGTGGAAGATTTGCACAAAGAGAAGGTCACAGATTATTTGACTAAGACGGGCATCAAGGCAGTTCCTTGCTCTCAGAATAGGCCAGAACATGTTCCTTGTGATTTTTGGTAATTCCATAAGCTCAAGGAAGACAATTGAAGAGATGAAAGAGGCGGTGATAAGTAGGGCTATGACAACAGCATATTCTTTTCATTATGTTGCCTCTCAAGTATATATCTGACACAGTTAATCAACCGAGAACCACAACACTCTACATAAAAACATAAGATATAAATGGATGTGTACCTGACAATTAAACCAAGGAAAGGAATATGCTGTTGTCATAGCCCAAATGATAAGGGTCATTGATATGCTCACACAAGAAAACTTCCATGGCGTCTTCCAGAAGTTGTTGGAACAGTACAAGTATACTACAGCCAGAGGAGATTACTTAAAAGGGGACTAGAGTTTCATGCGTGTACTATCATTAAAAATGCCTATACGAAAAAAAGTCTAGAAACTTATTGAAGGCACCTTATACATGGAAAAAATTAAAAACTTTCTTTAGAAGAAAATTACATTCGCATTTAAAAGTAGATGACTAACCTAAACTGAATGCTTCACTCGTCACTAAAAAAAAAAAAAAAAAAAAAAAAGAGTGTGAACACACTTTGAAAGCAAGTCGTGTCACGCTACAGGAAATAAACATCAGAAATTTTCTCACGTGACTCAGATTAACCAATCAATCGAGAGTATGTGATATATATATATATATATATATATATATATATATATATATGTTAAATATTTATATATATGTTAAGTTATGTAATATATATATTTATATATCTGTTAAGTTATGTAATATATATATATATATATATACAGGGTGGGCCAAAATAAGGGTCCTATCCTTAAATTTGAATAACTTTAAAAATAGGACCCTTATTTTGGCCCACCCTATATATATATGTTATGTAATATATATATATATATATATATATATATATATATATATATATATATATATATATATATATATTATGTAATATATATATATATATGTCAAGTTATGTAATATATATATGTTAAGTTATGTAATATATATATATATATATATATATATATATATGTTAAGTTATGTAATATATATATATATATATATATATATATGTTAAGTTATGTAATATATATATATATATATATATATATATATATATATATAATTATTTTTTATACTATAATAATTATTAAATACCTACAGACACTAGTGTTTCATCCTTTCGGGAATCTTCAGTGCAGGGTGTCACGATTAATACCAGTCGAACGATTTGGACCCCACATCACGAGATATCTCTGGCTCGACTAGCGAAGACCTAATCCATTCGGCTACCATTTATTTATATATATATATATATATATATATATATATATTAGTGATGGGACGATTCCAATATTTTTTTCTGATTCCGTACTAAATTCCCAATTCCAATACAATTACTGATTCCGATTCTTTATTAGTCTCTAAATATTTAACTATGAAAGTGTTATTTTGTCCTGATTATTGTCAAAACACATCTTAAATGTGCATATATTTTCTCAAACATAAAAACACTTGTGAGGGGGGGGGTCATCTAGATATTTTAATCTTACTGGAAGTTTAAATCAATAAATATTTATTTTATTATTACTATCAGTGGTGGAAGATGTTTCTTAAACCAAAATTAAAATAAAAAAGATAATTTAAGGAATCGGTTTTGGTATCGGAAAATAGGTTCAAATTTTTTCGATTCTGATACCAAGTCTGATACCCCAAAAAGCTCCGATTTATCTGATTCCCAATTCTGATTAATCGTCCCAACACCTATATATATATATATATATATATATATATATATATATATATGTATATATTGGAATTGTTTATGAATTAAAAAACAAATGAAAAGAACAGGTTGATGTAATGTAAAATAAACAATAAAATAAGACCAAAAATTAAAAAAATATTGTAAAATCGGCAAATATTAAATCGAGAGCATAGTTAGATACAGGACCAGTTTTTAAACAGAAAAGATAAAGTATAGTATCAGAGCACTGAAAACAGATACTACACTTTAACGTTAATTCTATTTTGAAATGTAAAAAATATAAACTAAAAATAAGCTGAAAAAATATTGTAAAATCGGCAAATATTCAAGGACACAAAATAATCCCCGGTTTTTATCTTTACATTTTTTAGTATTCAATTCAAAGTGGACGATTTTTCTTTAATTTCATGTGGTCAGGATTAATTGGTTAATTTGAGTCACGTGAGACAAATCCTTGATTAAAATTTATTTCTCATTAAAATTATTTTAAAATGGGATTTGTCAAACGTCGCACGCACGCGCGCACACACACACACACACACACACACATTTGTTTATATATATTTTTTTGTTTACAGAAAGATTTTAGATGAGACAAGTCATTGGTACCGTCGGTTTCAAACCCGATAATTAGGACCGTTTTAGATACCCATATACAGTTCTCGTCAGCCAATACTCAATATTTATTTTCGGATTTTCCTTATAATTGAGGACTCTGCTGACTCCCCCCCCCCCAAAAAAAAACAACAAACCGATTATATATGTGTATATATATTAGTTTTTAATTTGATATTAACGGAATTGTTAAAAATCAATCTCGTCAATTCTCTGTGCACTTTTTTTAAAGTGAAAATGTTTTTGGTCTAAGAAAATTAAAAAGCAGTGGCCGCCAGCAATTACATCACTGAATAAAATTTGGATTTTCAAAACTTTAAAAGGTGAATTAGCCTTTTTATTTCCGCACAAGAAATTAAATTTAAAACCAAAATGTACTTGTTTGTTTTCTATATATATATATATTTTAATTAGTTTGCATCGAATTCGTAACACAAATTTAAATCATGTCATATTTTCCACTTTCTTATTTCGGACTAAAATTATAGTCTTAGCCCTCATGCTGTTAACCAAAAAAAAAAAAATAATAATAATTAAAAAAAAAATAATAATAATTAAAAAAAAATAATAATAATAATTAAAAAAAAAAAAAACAATAATAATAATTAAAAAAAAAAAAAAATAATTAAAAAAAAAAAAATAATAATTAAAAAAAAAAATTAGAACTATTTAGAATATTTAACCAGTGTTACGGTTAAAGGCTGCTGCAAAAATGCTAGAAAATTACTTACGCCTGAAAGTATCCTGTACCTCTGTAAGGCCACCATTTGTCCATGTATGGAGTACTGTTGTCACATTTCTGTTTGTCTCTCACTCCTGGACAGGGTTCAAAAGAGAGTCGCCAACCTGATAGGTCCTGAACTGTCATCTAGGCTTCAGCCTCTGTCCCATCGACGAAATATTGCATCCCTCTGCCTGTTGTACAAATACTTTAATGGTGAATACTCTGACGAACTACAAGCACTTGTACCCCCTCGACGTGACTACCCCCGACAAACCCGACAAGCAGCTAAGTCCCACCCCTTCACAGTAGAGATCCCTAGGTGTAAGAAAGCCTTCTACTCCAATAGTTTCTTCCCCAGAACTGCTAGACTTTGGAACTCCCTTTCAGGATTCTGCTTTCCCAACTGTACTAACATGCAGAAGTTCAAGTGTAATGTGAACAAACATCTTGCTACTCATCTCCTTTCATAATGCCCCTGCAACTTATGTCCCCGATAGTAGCCCCCTACTTCAAAGTGACACTGTGCCTTGTTTAGGGTGAAAATTGATTTAAAAAAAAAAAAATGTAAAATGATCACCCATTTCCGGGCCAGTGTCTAGCCAAATAGTTTTTTAAAAGGGATATAATTAGATTGAAGGGGTAAAGCGAGATAAACTGTGTGCATTTTATTCGGGGGGCGGGGCGGATTAAAAACCTTTTGTCGTCACCCGGGCTTATGGTTAATGGTAGGGTTTATCACTAACTCTAATTTTGAGTGCCTCATCCAAAAATTTCCTATAACTCAACCATTAACCCTAAGTCTGCCCCCGGAACGACCCTAATTTTCCGTTATCGAATTGTGCTATTTTCCTATTTATTCACTTGTTCCATATTTACGTGTGCCATTTTTATCGTGCCATTTTTACCGAGCATGAACAATGCATGCAATGTTCACCGAATTGACAGGAGGTGCAGTATAAAAATGTGTTTGAAGTTTGAAACGCAAGTTATGGAAAACAAAGATGGCGACATGATGCTTTCGCCTTTGGAGTCCTGAGAATGGCTTAAAACTCGAAAAAGAAAAAAAAATAATACGACCCAATGTCTATAATCTTTCCCACTCCAAAAAAAAAAAAAAAAAAAACCTTTACAATGACGACTTATAGGGGTTTTCGGAGTTGCTGAAAACGAAAATATACTTTTAAAGTGCCGCAGAGAAATAGTTTTCATGATATGAAGAAATTACTTTTTCAAAAGGCGGAGATCACTTTTCTATATAAATTTAACGTAAAATGAGCACCCATTTTCTGGCCCTCTAGTGATAATTGTTTTTGTTGTTTTGGGGGCTGCCTGAATGTTTTTTGATAAATTTTTACTTACTTTCAGCCTTAACAATCACCTTTAACATGACTACTTTTGTTGGTTTTTGGGTATGCTGAAAACGAATATCGTATTTAGTTTTCCGGATATTAAGCAATGTAAATCCTTATGTCATCAGCGGTGGCTATTTTTTACGCTTGCGCATGCAGAAATAGTCACCACTGAAAACATATGGAATTGCACGTATCTGCATACAGATTTTATTTATTTATTTATTATTTATTTTTGTTCTTTATAGTTCTTGTGTCTTGATTGGGAGATGAAAGCAGAAAAACAAACAAAAAAATGTTTAGTCAAAAAGCAAAAACAAGCCCAATAACACTAGGTGGCCTGAAAGTGGGTGCCCAGTTTACGTTAAATTTATATAGAAAAGTGGTCCTCCACATTCTGAAAAAAAAAATAAAAAATTTTAAACTATTTCTCTGTGTCTCTTTTAAAGTATATATTCGTTTTCAGCACCCCTGGAAAACCTATGGAAGTCGTCATTGTAAAGGTTGTTTTGGGGTTAGAAAGATTCTAGACATTGTTCAAAAATACTAATTCACCCAATAAATGTTACGGCGATATATACTTTGTGAATTTCTATCATTATTTATTTGCGAGTTTTTAGCGATTCTCCGGACTCCGAAGGTGGGAGCAATCATGCCGCCATATTTATTTCCATTTTAACTTGATCGCTTTGTACTACTTGCGTTTCTAGCTTAAATCACTTTCAATATTAGTTAAAACACAAAAAAAAATAACCCAGGTAGATAGAAGAGTAACTTATCTTGCCTTTGGTAACGTTTATTTGTTGTGTATTTGTTTCTTAAATATGTTTTCGTTCCGTTGTCTGTTGTAAAAACATAGCCATAAACTCCAACTTTAAAGTTAAAAGCGGCTGAGAAAACAGCATTAACTTACCTTGTTTGTTTGTTTGTTGTTCTTTTTTTTTTTTAGTGTTTAATAATTCAAGACATTTTCACGTTGTTAGGTAGGCAGGGTTCGAAATGTGTTTTTGACAAATTGGAATAATCCAGGAAAAACTCGAAAAAAAGACAAAAAAAACAACTTGGTTTTCTTTTATTATTGTTATTGTCGTTTATTCGTCTTTTACTTCCTGTTTTACACGCCTCTGTATTCGAGACAGGTAAAAACATAGCATTCATTACAGGCTATAAATAGAATTGAATGACTCGAGGTAAACCCAAGCTAGTTAAGAGGCACGATTTTTTGGGTCGGTATGATTTGGTCCAGTTATTAGAGGCAACCTTCCCAGCCATTACCTGGGTAGTATACATCCTCTTTCAATTAAAAAGTAAATATTAACATAAAGTACTAGCATAGGTGCCAGGCGTTGCCCGGGTATTTGGAGATGTATGTTGAGCAAAAAAAAAAAAAAAAGTGGTCAATTTTTTTAACTTTGACCCCTATTATGACCCTTTAAAATTTATAGTTTTGGGCTCAAATCAAGTTATTAAGTTATATCCATGTCCAATGAACCTATATCTAAAATTTCAAGTGTTTAGACAGAAAATTGTCGGATGAGTTTGGTAGAGTTCTCAAAGGTCAAATCGTTGAACTTTGACCCCTTAATCGCCAAATTCCTGGACCAAAACCGATCACATCGATTTTCCCAAATCTCAATACTCTGTATATCAAATTTCGAGTCTGGAGACTTAAAATTGACAGAGTTATTGCGTAGGGAAATGTACACACACACACACACACACAGATACACAGACAGACAGACATACATTTTCACTTTTATAGGTATATAGATTTATATGGAAGAAAAAATAACTTAACAATATTTTAAATTTAAGAACTCAGATATTATTATTGGCTTAAAGGAGCTTTCACACAGGTCATCAAAGATCTCTCCTTGAAAACAGTCTGTGGTGTTCTCTAGAAGCTGAGTGACAACAAGTCTCCCCAGATTTCCAGTACTCTCCACCTCTTTCGATAACATTTGCAAATAAATTTGCATTATCACAACAGCCTTTTATCACTGATTTCTCTATTGGTCTTCACTGGAATTTGAATGGCAATAAGCCTTCCCAGGGTCCCAATTTTCTTTGCCCTTATCCAGTGGAGGTCCGGTCAGTGCTCTTTCCTCGGTCTTTCCTTCCTCCTTGACTCTACTCGGCTATTCGATCTCACTCTTTTGTGTGTGTGGGGGGGGGAGCAATGATATGCTAATAGGGGGATGAGGGTGGGGTTAAAGAACTTATAGATATTCGGCTTCAATGTAGCGGTTCATTAGGTGTATCAGAATTTTGGGGAAATGTTTGACACCCCTAACACGAAACTGCGAATAAAATATAAAAAAAACTTATAATTTCTCTATTAAAAGTGGGTTGTTTATTTTCTTTATGGATTATACTTTCAAAATAAACTATTAAAGTTGTATAAAAAATAATAGAAATATTATTTTTTTATTTTTAAAAAACAGTGTTTACAAAGTGCCGGTGCGCTTCCATGCAGCCATTTTTTTTACGTAATGAAATCAATTGAATTTTATGAATTAAATATTTTTCAATTTTTAAACTTTAAAAATCTATCAAAATTTTTCTATTGATTAAATTTTTACGATATTTTCAGGGTCAATGTGAAATTTTCTGCTCTTTCCAATAAACTGAATATAATATTTTAGACAAACTTTTTTTTTAAATACCCCACCATTTTGAAATGTCTATTTAAATTTAAATAATTACTTAATGTACCAAAGTTTTATATATCACAAATTGAAGATAAAAGATCAATAAATAATATATTGTAAATTAAAACAAAAAAAGAAGAGTTTTTTGGAAATTTACATGTAAAGTCCAAAGTGTAAAACCATTTTTTTTAAACCACGTTGATTTTTTTTGTAATTGAAAGCCTATGTTCTGCTTATATTGTTCAGTAAGTAATGGACGATAACAACAATTTTTTTTCTATTTGATTCAATGTTTTCTTTTTTTTAGATATTTAAAAAAAATTTCACTCAACAAAAAAGAATGAAAATATAATAAATAAAAAATTTATGTATTTTTTTGAGAAAAGAAAAAAAATCCTGGAGTGTTTTTTTTTTTTAATTTTTTTTTAAAGGAATAATCTTATGAGTAAAATTTGACTATTTTAAAACTATGGGAACACATATTTCTCCAGTGTGGTTTTTATGTCCCTTTTGTTCATCCGTAGTTCAAAACAAGGAGAAAGATTACTTCCGGTTTTTCGAAAAATGCTCCCATGATAGCGCGTTTTTCAAATAGACGTTTAAAAAAAATAAATAGAATTTAAAATATAAATATGGATAAATTCTTAACAATGAAGAATGGAACTACACATTGAATTGTTTTTTTATAGGTAAGTGATTTTTTGGAATTTATATCGATTTTTTATACTCGAAGGAAGAAAAATTTCGTTGGTTTTCTTTAAATCTTTTTTAAAGAAAGCCGATTTAAAAAAACAAATAGGGCATAATTTGCTATTAAACCTGTTACTTTTTAAAAATTTGGTCTTTGCTCCTTGAATTGAAAAAAAAAATTAGGGTTTGAATTACATTTTTCAAGTAGTTATAAGCTTGTAAAAATAGGAGGTCGAATTATTCAATTTTTTTCACGCATTCTTAAAATCGGTTTCTGACACTGCTAGCGGTTCATGTTTTGCCTCTGCAGCAGTTTGTCTGGCCCACACTTGTGGCTCACGTGTATTAGTTTCCACATTCAAGGATTTTCCTTAATATTTCAGCTCTTTTCATTATTGTTGTTCGTTGTATTTTTCCAATCATTCCTCTGATTCCAATTTCTCCCTTTC
The DNA here is from genome assembly GCF_053919585.1 of Euprymna scolopes. NCBI lineage: Eukaryota > Metazoa > Mollusca > Cephalopoda > Sepiida > Sepiolidae > Euprymna > Euprymna scolopes. The sequence goes on along the minus strand of NC_136508.1, from coordinate 95,944,852 downwards.
TTTTTTCAAAGTTTTTTGGGATTGTTCCTAGTGCTCCTACTATTATAGGTATTATTTTGATTTTTTTCCATGCCCCTTTCAGCTCTCTGGCTAGCTCTGTGTATTTGCTCCGTTTCTCCTTTTCCTTTGATATTCACCCTGTCATAAGCATTCTGTGATATTCATCCTGTGGACAGCAAAGTCTATGATTTGACAGGACTTTTCTTTCTTGTTAATTATTACGACATCCAGTGTTCTTGCTTGGATGGGTTTATCAGTTTGTATGTCCATGTCCCATAGAATTTTGTGATTCTTGTTTTCAAGTACTGTTGCTGGCTTATGTTTGTGCCATTTGTCTGTGCGTTCGAGATGCAGTTGTGTACATAATTCCCAGTGTACTACCCTTCCCACTGTCATGTATGTTCTTGTATTTCTTTTGAGCTAGTTTGCTGCATTCACTTACTATATGGTTTATCGTTTCGTCTCTTTGTCCACCGAGTCTGCATTTGCTGGTTTCTTGTGTTTTGTCGATCTTTGCTTTATTGTGGTAGGTTCTTATCGAGTTATTTTCAGTGTCTCTTGCTGCCATGATTATCCTTCCCGTGTTTTGCGTTATGTATTTTTTTAATTCTTTTTTTTTTTGTGTGTGCACAGTCTCCTATACAAGCTGGTTCTCTTCCATCTTCTTTCTTTTTCACGTAGAGTCGGTCAGCAGTGTCCTTTGAGTGTAGTGCCTTGTGCATGGTCATGAGTTTCCTGTTTTTTGGGTCAAACTGTCTCAGTTCTTCTTTATTCCACTCTATGAACGGTCCTGAGTATATTACTAGTGATACTGGCCATGTATTTATACCTTTTATTAGGTTTCTGCTATATAATTTTGTTTCTAGAAGTTTTCTTGTTCTCCTGAGGTATTATTATTATTATTATTATTATTATTATTATTATTATTATTGTTATTATTATTATTATTATTAACTCACTAGGAATAGTCACAAAGCCCATCATCAAAGATTTCTCTTTGAGAACAACGTGTGGCATTCTCTGAAGTCTCTTTAAGAACAAGTCTCGCCAGATTCCCACTACTCCCTACCTCTTTTGATAACCTTTGTAGATAAATTTGCATTAACACAACAGCCGCTTACCATTGATTTCTCATTGGCAGCGACCATTGATCTTCAATAAGCCTTCCCATGTCTCAGTCCTCTTCACTCTCATCCAACAGAGTCTTCTTCTTATTATTATTATTATTATTATTATTAGTTACTCACTAGGAGTAGTCACACAGGCCATCATCAAAGATTTCTCTTTGAGAACAACTTGTGGCATTCTCTGGAGTCTAAGTGACAACAAATCTACCCAGATTTCCAGTACTCGCCACCTTTTTCAATAACCCTTGCAGATGAATTTCCGTTATCATAACAACCGCTTACCATTGATTTCTCGTTGATGGTAACGATTGGTCTTCACTGAAATTTCGGTGGCAAAAAAGCTTCCACCACAAGCCTCTTTGTACCTATTCAGCAGAGGTCTGGCTAGTGCTTTCTCTCCTCTGTCTTTCTATCCTCCTTGACCCTCCTCACTTATTTGGTATGGTGTCAGTTTTTGGTGACACATGCACAAAAAAAAGAGAGAAGTAAGGAAGGTAGGGCCACAGGGAAGTCAGCTTACAATCATACAGTTTCAGTTTTCTTGATTCCATGTGGTGCTCCTTTGCCTTTTACATATGTAGCATTTTCTGTATGTACAGTTTGTGCTTGTAGTTTATGTGTGTTATTTCCGCATTCAAGGGTTTTGTTATATAGGGGTCTTATTCAGAGAGAGTCTTTGAGTCTTATTAGTCTTAGAGAGAGTTTTAGAGAGAGATGTTGAAAGAGTTCTAGAGAGGGATGTTGTGAGAGAGATGGTTGTAGAGAAATTCAGAGAGATTGTTCGTTTATAAAGAATGTCGTTGTTTCTGTTATGAAGCGATTCATATATATTAGAAATATGTTCATTCTTAGGTTAATAGATGTGTTGCTATGTGAAGCTCTTAGAGTGATGAGATAGTGTTCAGACAGTCTTAGTGTAGATATGAGATGTAGATTCACATTGTGGATATGAGATGTGTATGTCACGACATTTTATAACACAGACATATAATAGCAATTCACTTTACCTTTTTGTAAAAATCACAAACACAAAGACGAGCTTTATCAAAACACATGATGGGTTTATTTCTTCACGACCGGTCGTGGTTTTCTCATCAAGAATTCAAAGCTTCACATTTTAGTTTCAAAGTGATCGTCTCGCTTCTAGACGTTCGAATTTCAAACTCCAGACTCTCTCTCAGTTTCTCACTGACTGTCTCCCTAACTAACTAACTCTCACTTCCTATATTGAGAAATCCATGCATGTCCGGCCTCGTGAGCAAAATTCACGTGTTTCAACATGCGCGACTTTGCACGTTTCCGACATTATGATTTCCCAATAACCTATTTTTTTCTTTGATGTTTTTAAAAAGGAATTCAACCTGCATATCTAATTTATTTAACCCATATTTTATTACCCACATTCTTTCTAACAACTGAATAGTTTATTTATTATTTATTTCATCAGAATTAACAATTTACTGGACATTCCATTTAAACCTATTGTTCTTTAAAACTTATATCCAAGGTTCGATTTCTGCTTTCTCTTATTTTATTTTCATTTTAAGTAATCTCTCTATTTTTATACTTACATGAAAAGGGGACAGCCCTTATCATGTAACAGTTTTCCTTAATATTTCAGCCGTTTTCATTATTGTTCTGCATTGTATCTTATCACTCATCCCTCTGATTCCAATCTCTACCATGCTCTTGTCAAAGTTTTTCGGTATTGTTCCTAGTGCTCTTACTCTTAGTTATGTTATCTTGACTTTTTTCATCTTCCCTGTTCCTAGCCAGTTCGGTGTAATTTCTCTGCTTCTCCGTCTCCTTGATCTTAACTCTGTGATCTGCTGGAACGGCAAAATCTACAATGTGGCCGAAGTTTTCCTTCTTGTTAACTAATATGACATCTGGTCTCCTTGCTTGGATGGGTTTATCCATTTGTACATCCATGTCCCATAGGATTTTGTGACTTTCATTTTCAAGTACTGTTATCAGTTTGTGTTTGTGCCATTTGATGGTTGGTTGGTTGTTTTTGTTTTACGGCATATCCAGGACCCTATTTGTCTGGGTATTCAAGATTAAGTTGTCTGCATAATTCCCAGTGTACTGCCTTCCCAAATTGATAGTGTCTACTTTTATATTCGTTTAAGGCTAGTTTTCTGCATTTGCTTATTATGTGGTTTATTGTTTCGTCTCCTTGTCCACAGAGTTTGCATTTGCTATTTTCTTGTGTCTTAGTGGTCCTGTTAAGGTTTCCTTTTTGTAGCTATGTCCAAGTGTTTTCGTTAGTCTCATCTTTTGTCACCCTTATGAATCGTCCATATAGTTGTTTCTCTTCCCATTTTCTTTTTCAACAGAGTCTACATTTGTTGTTTTCTCGTGCCTTGTCGATCCTTGCTTTGATGTGGTTGGTTCTAATCGCGTTATCTTGTGCAGCTGTTATTAGGGATTCCGTTTCTCTGTTTATGTTTCCTTTTTGTTGCTATGTCTAAGTGTTTTCATTAATCTCATCTCGTTTTATCCATCGTTTCTTCTATTTCTGCCTTGTTTGTTTTTTCAGTGTCTTTTGCTGCAGTAATTGTTCTTTCAGTGTTCTGCATAATATATTTTTCTAATCCTTCTATACAGACCAGCTCTCTTCCTCCGTCTTTCCGGGTTTGTATTACTCTACACATAGATTCGAAAAAGCTGTCAAAAAACAAATATATAACAAATAAATGTTATCAAAGGCAAGATAAGTTACTTTTCTACCTAACTGGATATATTTTTCGTGTTTTTATTCAATGTAACATGCTTATTCAGCTCGAAAAACATACAGTGTTTACCGATGTATTGGAAAATTCAAAATGGTGCCCAACACTCTCTTAAACACGGTAAGTTCAGGAAAAGATGTTATAAATAATAAACTAGACATAATACTATTAGAAATTCGCTCAATATATGTTACCGTGACATAAGTTGACATATATTCGGTGTTTTTTAATAGTATTTTCTCTAGTTTATTATTTATAACACCTTTTCCCAAACTTACCATGTTAGAGAGAGTGTCGGGCGCCATTTTGAATTTTCCAATACATCGGTAAACACTGCATGTTTTTCGAGCTGAATAAACATGTTACATTGAATAAAAACACAAAAAATGTATCCAGTTTGGTAGAAAAGTAACTTATCTTGCCTTTGATAATATTTATTTGTTATATATTTGTTTTTTGACAACTTTTTCGAATCTATGTGTACAGTAATACAAACCCGTCTTTCCTTTTCACATAGAGTCGGTCAATATCATCCTTTAGGTGTAGTGCATTGGACATAGTCATGAGTTTCCGTGTCTTCTGGTCGAGATGCGTCTGTTTTTCTTTGGCCCAGCCTATAAATGGTCCAGAGTATCTTACTAGTAAGTGTTTATACCTTTAATTAGGTTTCTACTATGTAGTTTAGTTTCAAAGAGTTTTCTGAGGTATTACTTTCCAATTTTCTCTTTCATTTCTGTTGTTTTTTATGGGAGAAAGTTGGACAGTGTCTGAATGAGAAAAGAAAAAGTTAGAAAGTTCTTTGAGCTGTTGAAAGTCTGTAGGCAAAGATCATAGCCATGCTTAGGAACCCACAGACTTTGTAATTGCAAAGTGGGGTGGGAGCGCAGATTCTATAGTAGCCAAAAGACCTCGGGAAGCACCAAGGCTTTTGTCGCCACAGATCTTTTGTAATGAAAAATAATTAACGAAATAATTATTAGGATTAACTAAAGAATACTTATTACACTTGTGTGCTGAATTATCTATATGTTGTATGGTTGGTTCGGGATGATGCAGAAAAGTAAACTAGATAATTATTATTATAATTGTTGTTTCATAGTCTACATGTTTTATCAGCTAACAAGGGTACCAGGAATGTTAACATGATAAAATGTAATATTAGAAACAAATAAAGAATTTTAGTTTGGATAAATAATAACTTGGATATGGAATTCTTAGTTAAAGAAACAGTTAGGAATTTTAGCTGACAAAAATAATAACAAAATATGATAGATATCGGGCGATGGTCTTGGAGGGGTACATTACCGTGATGACGTAATTAGAATGGAAGAGTTTTTATATACACGTAGAGTTAGGAGTTTGTGTGATACAGTCGAGATGGAAAGATGAGGGGGGGGCAGTTAGTGACTGAGGAGTATAACCCAGTGTATGATATAGTCAGCACATGCTATAATAGATCTTATAACAAATGTGCAACTTCCAAGGGAGAAACATTCTGGAAATAAAAGTTGTTGAAAATACAACCCAAAACTTCATTGCAACTGTTTGTGGTTTCGTCAAACACGACCCAAAAATGGACAAGGTATGTTTTCCCTATTGGTCAGATATAAAACCATCAAAAAGATGTTATCCGTCCATTTTGTTGTAAAGGCTGTCTATTGTAAATTGTTATACATCCGCATTGTTGAACTGTATCCATACGTTATACACACGTGTATAATCTACGTAAGTTATAAACGATAAAAAATAGACAGTAAAATTATCTATGGCATCGTAGCATAATGGATTACGTGCCGGATTGTAATACACAAGGTCCGGTGTTCGATTCTTAGAAACAGTCAAACTAAGCTGAAGAGAGAGAGAGAGATCCTCAAAACATGCATGTCCGTAGATTACTGTTTTAAAAATAATAAATAAATAAATAAAAATATTTGTTTACGTGCAAATAAAAATATGGCCGATTTCCTAAGAAACAAGATCTTCAAAGTGAAGACACTGATTTTTTTTTTTTTTTACACAGTGATCACCACTTATCAAGGCCCGGAAGCCACTCAGGGATAAGGGTTGTTGCAAGTACATTACATTAGTGTGGAGATTTGATGAAGTGTTTACTTAAGGGGGCGGTTCATTAGGAATTTGTTAACATTGGACTTGAAGACATCCAAGTTGTAGTCCGGTGGGAAGCAGGCAGACGGAACAGAGTTCCACAGGCGTGCAGTTCTAAGAAAGAAGCTTTGTTCATGGAATCCGCGTTTTGATTTAGGCACAGATATAGAGTGGGGGAAATTTTTCACAGTGGATTCAGCTAGACGGGTGTTTTTCGTGAAAGATTGGCGAGGGGGGGGACCAGAGATTGGAGTTCAGACGAGCACCTGCCATGAAAATAACGATAAAACAAGGATAGGCTCGCAACGTCTCTTCTGTGCGAGAGAGGTTGCAGGGTAGAGAAAAGGGCATCCCCCACTAAGCCACGAAGTCTATTTTGTACTCTGTCAAGGCAGGATAGGCTGTTTTTAGCAGCTCCTGCCCAGATATGGCAACAGTATTCCATCCTTGGACGTACTTGGCTTTTATATAGAGAGGCTTTTATATAGATAGAGAGTTAATCCTATTATCGTTAAAAGAATCAACAACAAATCTGTGTGTGGGTATGTGTGTGTGTATATATATATATATATATATATATATATATATATATATATATATATATATATATATATATATATAAACGGCTATATGTCTGTCTGTCTCCATATTTTTAAATTCTATCTATTCCGAAATTAAAAGTCGCAGAGTGGTGCTAGGGGCCTCAAATGTGTGGATTTTTTACGGGCCAGACTTTTATGGGTCTTTAACCGGTTAAAATTGTTTTTAAGGAGTCAAAAATGGGTCGAAATTGAAAAAATGCTTAAACATTTTGTACATTCATCTTTATTTTTAATTTTTAATCAGTTTATATGCGTGTTATGTTGGTACAGTGATAACGTCATCAGCTTTGAATGTTTCGGTTTCGATTCTAGCTGATGGCACCTAAATACTTTTTTTATTTTTTACTTTTGAAATCACGACTCTATAATAATGTATACGAAATCTGGACAAATTAAAATATCATATTTAAGCATATTTTACGCATGGGCTAGTGTATATATATATATATATATATATATATATATATATATATATATATATATATATATATATATATATATACTAACCCATGCGTAAAATATGCTTAAATATGATATTTTAATTTTTAAAAATCCAATAAAGTGCTCGATCGTGGATGTGAGAGCTGAAGATGCAATATTTATTTCGACACTATATATACATATTTCAAGGTCGTACCGTTGGTTTCATTACGCCGAATCAACATTAAGAGGTTGGAAAGAGTCAGCATAAATTCATCAGCGACTATTGAAAAACGTAATGAAACCAATGGTACGACTTTGAAATATGTATGTATAGTGTCGTAATAAATATTGTTTATATATATATATATATATATATATATATATATATATATATATATATATATATATGTGTGTGTGTGTGTGTGTGTGTGTGTGCGTGTGTGTGTGTGTGGACACATATCAATACACATGTCAGACACGCATCCACTCGAGGCACATTATGAAACCTAGACGACTATGAACACTAAAATCTCTCACATATATATATATATATATATATATTTATATATATTTATATACACCCACAATAAACTGCAGATAAACGCAACCCCCATTATTAGACGATCATAGAGACACTGTCATAAATATACACATCACCGCCATATAAGACACGTTCATATACACTTGTTTATATACATTCACTATATAAATACGGTTATCTATCTATCTATCTCTCTCTCTATCTATAAAAAGTGAAAATGTGTGTGGGTGTGTGTGTGTTTCTGTGTGTGTATGTGTGTGTGTGTGAGTGTGTGTGTGCGTGTGTTTTTGTGTGTTTCTGTCTGTGTGCGTACATTTCCCTGACAAATAACTCTGTCAATTTTCGATCTACATACTCGAGATTTGACATAAGGGGTATTGAGATTTGGGAAAATCTTTTTTATCGGTTTTTGGCCATAAATTTAGCTGTCAAGGGGTCAAAGTTCAACGATTTGACCTTTTAATAGTCATATATATATATATATGCACATAAAGTTATGAACAGTACAAGGGCCCGAGCAAAGCCGGACTGAACTGCTAGTATATATATAAAGTGAAATTGTGTGTGTGTGTGTGTGTGTGTGTGTGTGTGTGTGTGTGTGTGTGTGTGTGTGTGTGTGCGTACATTTCCCTGCCGAACTACTCTGTCAATTTTCAGTCTACAGACTCGAGATTTGACATAAGGGGTATTGAGATTTTGGAAAAGCTTTTAATCGGTTTTTGGCCATAAATTTGGCTGTCAAAGGGGTCAAAGTTCAACGATTTGACTTTTGAAAACTCTACTAAACTCCTCTGCCAATTTTGGGTCTAAACACTTGAAATTTTAGATGTATGTTACTTGGACACGGATGAAACTTTTAATTTGATTTGAGCTTAAAACAATAAATGTTAAGGAGTCAAAATTGGGGTTAAAGTTTTTAAAAAATTTTACCTCTGCGGTCTCTACCAAATTACTCAGACAATATTTGGTCTAAGTATTTGAAATTTTACATAAAGTGTATTCAGATCTATAGCAAGCTTTTTAATCGGTTTTTGGCTGAAAATTTGGCTGCCAAGGGGTCAAAGTTCAAAAGATTTTTACCTTTGCTAGCAAACTACTCAGCCAATTTCGGGTCTAAACATTTGAAATTTATAACGAGTATTAAGACATGCGGCAAGCAATTTAATCAGTTTTTGGGGCGAAAATTTGGCTGCAAAAAGGTCAAAGTTGAAAGAATTGACCTTTGCAGATTCTATCAAATTCCTCCGCCAATTTTGGGTCTAAAGACTTGAAATTTTAGATGTAGGTTACCTGGATATGAGTCAAATTTTGTAATACATATATATACATATGCACATAAAGTTATGAACAGTACATAGGGCCTGAGCAAAGCCGGGCTGAACTGCTAGTATATCATAAATATATATACACGATATACATAAATATATGAACATATACATACCCCAGTATATATATATACTCCAGAATAGTTTTTTATTTAACAATCAGTTGTTATGGAAACGTGAGATTTTAGGTTTAAAAATATTACTTGCAGTAATATTCTATAAGTTATCCCATCTAAACAATAATCTAGCACAGACAATAATTTCAACAAATAACAGGAAAATTAAAAAAGCGCTGGATATACCAATTGACCTAATACCTAGTAACAAATGTAACTGCCAAAATAGAAATGAATGTCCCCTTAATAACGATTGCATACACAAAGACGTGGTATACGCCTGCACAGTCACGCAATTACCAAAACATACAAACAACCAATCAAACGAGGAAAACAATGAATATAGTCGAAGCGTTCAGAACGCAAGCATACATAGGGAAAAATATGGTGAGGGCTCGAATAATAATAACAACAGCCGGGCTAACGCATCCAATAATATAATTCCCAGTGAACACCAGTTTAGGATTAACCAGAACCAAGGCTATGAATCCCCAGGCCCCATCTTTGCCCAGCCCCCCAATATAAGACTCAATAGAAATGGGACCGATGAACAAATAAACAGTAATAAAACAAGGAAAACATTCACGTATATAGGTGCATCATCAAGCTTAATAAAAATAAGAATCTCAAACCACCTACATTCCTTCAGAAATGAAAGATCTCAAAACAATGATAATAATAGTACATCCTTAACTAAATTAATCAACAGCCTAGAGGACAAGAAAATTCCATATTCAATTAAATGGAGAATACTGAATAAATCTAGATCATATACCCCAGGGGATAAGTTTTGCAATCTTTGTATATCCGAGGCAGTTAACATCATAACCTTCAACAAACCCATAATAAATATCAAGAATGAGCTAGTGTCCAGATGTAAACGCAAGAAAAAATTTGAATACAGCCATCTTAAAATAAAATAACATACACTCTCTGTATAAATGATAAATAGGTAAAAACAAATGACTAAATACACATCAGTCTTGACTAAAATCTAAACAATAACTTTGTTAATATAATAATGTTCATTTTATAAAGATCGGTTCTTAATCACCTCTTTTAACACATAAAATAACTTTCTCTTTTTGTATATATGCACATGTTAAGTAGAGCCTTACTATAAGTACATTAACATACTACACTTTAAATCTCCTACACGTAATTTGCACTCTAAGATCTAATTATAATAGTATTTCCAAAAACATGTAGCTTCCCAATTAAAGAATTTAAAATTTCGCTCCCATCTACTAACCAGAAAAGGAGTCAAAATTCCCCATTGCAAAGTAATCTCCAGATCCGTACGTATAAACAAAAAAGAACTATACTCAATGATGCGTCATCCCTGTTGGTACTAGGTTAATTAAATTCTATAACCATAGTTACACAACCCCACTCTTTTTATCTTATTAATGTTAAATTAGCAGTGTAGGGGTTAAAAATATCTATGATAAACTTAGGTAAGTTACATACACTAATTATTGCTATAATTAATGGTGTTAAATAATGGTATACATTCTTTATGTCTAAATATATATTCTTGTATATATGAGGGTATATCTGGGTATATCTGGAACACGTGTTATATGTGGGTATATATGGGCTTAGATGTAAGTATATATAGAATAAGTGAGCGTATGTGTGTATAAACTGTATGGTTGCGTGTATGTAAAAATATATATTGTGCGCGTGCATGCATGTGTACATGTGTATGTATGTATATATATATATATATATATATATATATATATGTGTGTGTGTGTGTGTGTGTGTGTGTGTGTGTGTGTGTGTGTATATATATATATATATGTATTCCTGTATTTATAGGTAACTTTGTGTATTTTGGATGCAGTTGTAGAAAATTTCCCCAGTTAAATATTATTAAATAGCATAATGTTATGGAGGGTGCCCGGAAAACTCGTCCCCTTTCGCTAGATAGGAAAACTGGTCCGTTATTGAATAAATATCGATTGAAAACACATTTTATGATCATTCTTGAAGGAGATATTATTTTTTAAAATAGACTATAGCCCCCCCCCTAATATTTTTAAAAAATACTTTTACTTGTTTAATGTTTTGTTTTTTTTTTAAATAAAATCGATTTTCTAAGTTTCCGTTTTCTACCTAACTGGCTAAGTTCTTAGTGGTTTCACTTATATTAAAGCGTTTATTATCTTCATACAAAGTTAATTACAAATTTTTTTTGTTCTTATTTTAACGATGTTTTTTGGAGTCATAAAAACAATAATTAAAAACAAAACCAAAAAATTAAAAAACAGGGAGCGATTCGATTTTTCGTTACTTTTTTGTTTTGGTTTTTTAATTATGATAGTTTTTTTTGTTGTTGTTATGTTTTTGTTTTCTCTCATACAACATGCACTCATGCGTTATTTAAAACTAGCGGGGGTACCCGGCGTTGCCCGAGTGTTTGTTTCCGGGACGGGGGGGGGAGTTTTAAAAAATGTTATGGTAGGTAAGTAAGAAGGATCAAACCCGGAGTCATGAGTAAAAGTAGGAAAATAAAGTGTGAAAAAAAAACAAAAAAAACATCTGCAACGTTAACAGTTCGGCCACCAAGAAAAGTCCATTCCAGTTGTTTAGGAAAAAAAAAAAAACAAAAAAAAACGACTGCGGTAGGTCGGCGCGAACGTGAAAATATAATGTGAATTGTCCAGCACGCTAACCACGTAACCGGTAGGTCGGCGCGAACGTGAAAATATAATGTGAATTGTCCAGCACGCTAACCACAACGCCACAGAGCACTGCAGCTTAGTTTAGTGATTTTAAATAACTTCACATGAAAGAACTACGAAGCAAAACCGGTGTTCTCTTCTCAACTGTTCCTTGTGAACGATCCCCAAACGGTGTTAAGTGGTGGCAGGGGGAGGAGGAATTTATTAGAGAGAAAATATTTTACCACTTCCATTGATCTTAACCGATTTTGGCCGTGACTTCTCAGCAGAAAAAGTATAGAAATCTAAGATTATCGAGGAATTTGAGAAATAATAAGCCTATAACACACCTCAGATATTGTTCTGCCGTTTGTGCATATTATATTTGCATGAAATATCTTGATTTTTAATCCTATTAATGTCAAAATCAGACGGGAAAAAATGAGTTCATTTTATTTATATAGAGAAGATTATAATTTTATCAATTATCAACATTTATTGTCGTCCTGTCAAATTTTGCAAAAATTAACTAATAAATTAAAAACGAAATATTTTTTTGGCGCGGGAGATGACATGTGCTAACAATCTCTCGTTAACTCATTTTTAATTTTTTTAATTTTTACTTCAAAATTCTAAAATCAATCATTAAGAGAAAAAGTAATCACTAAATAAATTTATTAATCAATTTTATTGAAAACTCCGCTATCGTTTATCAAGAATCTTTTTAATTTCATTTTTTGTTGGTTGTTTTTCGGAGGGAGATATAGTTTTTACCCCCCCCCTCTCTCTCTCTTTCTCTCTAAATTATATTTTAAAAAAATATTAAAATTTATTATTTTCTTTTTAAAACCAAATCTCCCTCAGTAATTTCTTTAATTTTCTATTTTTTAGCGATTATCAAGACTCCTAAGATGTGATATATCGGACATTATTTCTCGTTCTCACGTAACACTCGACATGTTTTTGTTTGTTTTCTGTATTTTTTTTTCTTTCCCAAATAAACGATTCCAAATAAATTAAATAAACAACATAGTCGGCGAGGTAGAAAAATCGATTTTACCCTTTTATAAACAACAGTATATAAGTAAATTCTTTTTATATTAATATAAAAAAAAATATGCGGTCTCGTTTATGAACATAATAAACGCTTTAAAATAAGTGAACTAAGAACTTAACCAGTTAGGTAGAAAACGGACACTTAGAAAATCGGGGTTTGTATTACTGTACACATAGAGTCGAAAAAGTTGTCAAAAAACAAATATATAACAAATAAATATTATCAAAGGCAAGATAAGTTACTTTTCTACCAAACTGGATATATTTTTTGTGTTTTTATTCAATGTAATATGTTTATTCAGCTCGAAAAACATGCAGTGTTTACCGATGTATTGTAAAATTCAAAATGGCGCCCGACACTCTCTTTAAAATGGTAAGTTTGGGAAAAGGTGTTATAAATAATAAACTAGACAAAATACTATTAAAAAACACCAAATATGTCAACTTATAGAAAACAACCGAATACATGTCAACTTATGTCACGGTAACATATATTGAGCGAATTTCTAACAGTATTTTGTCTAGTCGGTAAACACTGTATGGTTTTCGAGCTGAATAAACATGTTACATTGAATAAAAACACGAAAAATATATCCAGTTAGGTAGAAAAGTAACTTATCTTGCCTTTGATAACATTTATTTGTTATATATTTGTTTTTTGACAACTCTTTCGCATCTATGTGTACAGTAATACAAACCCGAAAATCGATTTTATTTAAAAAAAAAAAACAAACAAGTAAAACTATTTTAAAAAAATATTATGGGGGTTATAGTCTATTTTAAAAAACAATATCTCCTTCAAGAACGATCATAAAATGTGTTTTCAATCGATATTTATTCAATAAGGGACCAGTTTTCCTACCTAACGAAAGGGGACGAGTTTTCCGGGGTCGAGTTTTCCGGAGACGAGTTTTCCCCGAGACGAGTTTTCCCCGAGACGAGTTTTCCTAAATTCAAGTAAAATAGATGGCCCATCAAGCCAGAAATAAATTAATGACAGTTTAAAGGCTTCAAAATCGCTTTCGAATTGTCTATGACATGATCGTGATTTTCTCATAAAATTCAACATCAACTGTCGATTTATCCTTCGCATTAACTCGCATCCTAGACTTGATTTAAGCCATAAGTGTCGACTCATAAATCAATCGAAATATATATATATATAAAAAAAAAATTATTAGGATTATTTTTTATTAATAGTAAATTACTGTTTCTTAAATTTCAAATCTATATAAAAACACAACTTAATTTTCCGTTTCAGCGTATATTTTGTAAATTTAAATCCAGCCGAGAATGGTTTATGTAAGATTACTTGCATGGGGTAAATGTGGTATTTTGGTGATTGTTGACTAAATGTGGCGGGAAAATTCCGAAAGTACTTGGACGAATGGGTATGCAGGATTGCAGGTGTCCAGTTATGGGATGGATCGTTAGAAGATCTTTCTCCCTCCTCCGGGGTCCCGCAGCGTTAGGAAAGGTGACTGTAGCTGAGGGTACACACACATCTAATTATATATCGATTAAAAAATATTGACAACTAAACATGGGAAAAGCAGTGTCAAGTTTTAAGTTAGAACAAGAAAAAAATGGCTGACATTAGACGGTCATATGGTGAGACTCGATACTTGCTCAAAACTCGAAAATCAAGCAAAATACGGTTAGAAACTCACCCGATAAATTTTACGATAAAATATTTATTGGCTGGGTTTCTAACAGTATTTTGTTTTATTGCCTCTACTTTGCAGCTATTATCGAGACTTCAAAGATGTAAGAGTCGCATTTAATGAGATAATCCCCCTCATTTTCGATGCAAACAACCATTTCATCGAACCAAATCGAAATTAGGGGAAAACGTTCGGATTTTGTCGAAAATGTTAAACAATTTAAGAAACAAGGGAAGTTTCTGAAAAAAAAAAAAAACAACAACAAAAAACAAACGAACAAAAAACAACCTTGAAAGCCGTTCTTAACATGGAGAGATTTGTAGGGGGTATTCAGAAAGTCGTTCTTAAAATGGGGAGGTTTGGGTGTTTATACTACGCTGGGGTATGTCGTAAAATAACCTTTCTTTTTTTACTGTTCCGTACTTTCACCTAACAATTTAATAAATAAATAAACTTGGGAAATTGAAACAGAAACACTCGCTGAAAGTTATATTACTGAAGAAGTTTGATATGGAATCTGACCAAACACCGTTTGCTGCTAAACCTCCCTCCCTCTCTCTCTCTCTCTCTCTCTCTCTCTCTCTCTCTCTCTCTCTCTCTCTCTTTGGCTTCTCCGTGCCCCTGCCACTATATATATATATATATATATATATATATATACACACACACACAGAATATGCGCTTCCACATCAGGAGCATAAACAGAGACAGAAGCAGAAGCACACACTCTAACACACTCGCATAAAAACACACATACAGAAAACACACACATACATAGGCACTTTCATAAACACACACACACACTCGCATAAACACACACATACACGAACACACACGTACACACAAATACTCAAACACACCAACACAAATCAACTTTCCGTTAAAAGCTGTCATGAGGTGGGAGAGGTGGGTGTCATAAGTGTCAATCGAATTTGAAAGTTTGTTAACGAAATGGATTTATTTCAACTTCGTTTGACACGTGCCAATTCTCCTGCCCTTCACCCCCCCCCCCTACCTGCCTCTCTCTTTACTAAGACTTTTCGGTTGGGGTGTTTATGCTCTGGGGTAGGTCGTAAAAATAAACTTTTTTTTTCGTTATTAAATTGTAATTTTTTAAGAAATCATTACCTTAAAAGTTAAGAAAGCCATTCTTAATGTAGAGAGGGGCATGTTAACTATTCTGTACTTTCATCCAATAATTTAATAAGCAAAAGATAGGATAAAATTGAATTTAACTTGAAAATTTTACCCAAAAATATCGCAGAAGTTTTCTTTGATATTTTTTATTTTACAAGCTGCCCCAGCGTAGTATTATCTCCAATCTCTCCATGATAAGAACGGCTTTCTGAAAAAAAAAAAAAAACACTCCCAAGAAAGCCGTTCTTAACATGGAGAGATTGGAGGGGGTATTCCGGAAGTCGTTCTTAAAATGGGAAGAGGAGGGCCGTACTTTTAACCTAACAATTTAATAAAAAACATCAAATGTTAAAAATAAATAAAAATAAGATAAATAAAAAATAAATAAAAATAAAAATAAGAAACATCAAATCAAATAAAAAACGATCAATGTATAGTATCTGTTAACGAAAATATATTTTTTAAATTATTAGCAAATAATTCAAAGTGTAGTATCTGTTTTATTCTATCGCAGTCGACGCAGTACGCAGTAGTACGCAGTATATATTAAAAAAAAAAAAAAGAAAAAAAGAGGCGGAGGAGAAATCGTTTTTATTTTTATTCCAATTCAAAATACCCCTTTTTGGAAAGTTGGGTTTTCTTCACATGAAAATAACAAAAAAAAAACATTAAAGTTTCAAATCATTATGGCTCCTTTGTGCTCGTCAACAAAAGGCATAAAGCGGGAACGACGACGACGACGACGACGACGACGACGACGTGCGAATGAAAACAGTAAAGGATGTCGTCCCCCACCGCCGCTGCCGACGGCGCCAACAGCACGTCTGTTTCTCTGACCCTTTAAAATAATTCGTTTTAACTAAAGGAACCCGCGGAAATTCCACGGCGAATATTTCGCAGCAGTTAAAGACAACAAAACGAAAACGTGGCCATCAAAGAAATATATAACAAATAAATGTTAGCAAAGGTAAATTACTCTTCTACCTACCTAGTTAATTTGTTTGTTGTGTCATCTGATTTCAACAGTTTATTTACTTTGTAATAAAATTAGTGTCGAGTCTTAAGTTGGAACAAGAAAAAAAAAACGCCTGACAGTTATATGGTGTGCTCGATCATAGCTCAAAACTCGAAAGTCAAGCAAAATACGGTTAGAAAATCACCTGATAAATGTCACGATAACTTTTATAGAATACGTTTCTAACAGAATTTTGTTTTATTGTCTATTTTTGACCGATTATTGAGACTCCAAGTATGAGTCACAAAAAGCCGGGGCTGCTTAGTGCACTCTGCACTGCATCGTCATCATTTTCAATCCACTCATGTCGAACGCACGTGAGAAGTAAAATAGATGGCCCATCAAGCCAGAAATAAATTAATGACAGTTTAAAGGCTTCAAAATCACTTTCGAATTCAATATCAACTGTCGCATTAACACGCATCCTAGATTTTCGAAATCTCGTCCCAATAGTGTTGAAGCGCCCATTTCAACCTAATAACATGGATTTCAATTTGATAAAACAACTATCTAATAAAAAAAATGTAATAATTTTTATAAAAATACAGAAAAAAGAACAGTTACTACGTTTTGATCTTAAGCCAGAAAGAAATAATTAGTAATTATGCATTTATGCTACCGTATTTTTGTGTTTGTATTTCCTTTTTTGTTTTGTTTTTTCGTATTTTCATTTGAAATTCAAGTTTCACGACAACTTGATTAAAATGTTCGACGAAAGTACGAAGAATAGATTTCTAAATAATACCGTTTTTATTTCGGCACGGTAGCATAACTGAATAAGATGCATATACTTTTTAACGTTTTTATTTTTTTCCTATTATAATTATACGTATATTTTCTTGTGTCTATGACGTAACTGTTCCTTACTTTGTCTTTATCAATGTTACAGCATATTCCAACTATCACATCAATCTATAGAGGGGTTTATTTAAGTGATATTTTAAGTTTTAATTAAAGAAAAAAAACAGATACTACAGTTTGATTTTATCCAAAATGTATGGATAAAAATATTTCTTTCCACGTGGCTGTAGATTCCCGCTAAATTTCTTCTTATGATATATATATATATATATATATATATATATATATATATATATATATATATATATATATATATATAATTATTTTTTAATTTTTTTATAACTTTTCAAAGTTTCGGTTGCTAACATCTCTCTCTCTCTCTCTCTCTCTCTCTCTCTCTCTCTCTCTCTCTCTCTCTCTCTCTCTCTCTCTCTCTCTCTCTCTCTCACTCACTCACTCACTCTCGCTCGCTCTCGCGCACGCGCGCTTCTCCGTGTCCTTATATATAGACAGAGAGAGAGGGAAAAGGGGGGCGAGACCGAAAGAGACAGAGAATGTGTCTACGTTCTCCTCCACCATGCTTCAACGCCAACGACGCACACACCCACATACACACACACTTGCATAAACACACACATACACAGATACACACAACGTCCACATTCACTCTTCAAACTAAACAAGTTTAAATCAACCAATGAAAAGGCAGCTACGTAACACAAACTCCATAAAAGGTAAAAAGGTTGTGTCGTCGACTGCGAACTGTTTAATTTTTTCCGAGAAGACCCAGCTAAGCCGCCGCCCTGCCGCTGCTTTATTTCTGCCTACTTTTCTGATGTCAAACAAATTTAAGGTAACAACACATTTTCCTCATTTCAAAGTAGACAAGTAGACGACGCATTTATTTAAGGTGTGTAAACTGCACAAGTGTTCAAATGAACGTTGTTAGTATGCGCGCAGTTAATAAACACGTCGAATTTCTTTTCAAATTTCGACAATTGTGTAGTTTACACGATTTTCACGTTTAACGTCTTTTTATATTTAATTTTATTATACAAAATACTGTTAGAAACCTAGCCAATCGATATTACCGTGATAATTGTGCAGTTTATAGACCGTACTTTTCTTGGATAAAATATTTTTAATTTAAATCTAAATTAACGTCTTTTTATTTGATTTGTTAGATGAAAGCATGCATATAATATTTAAGGGCGGTCAATAAACTGTAGAATTACCGTGACAATTGTGCAGTTTATAAACCGTACTGTTCTTAGATAAAATATGTTTAATTTACATTTAAATTTACGTCTTTTTATTTAATTTGTTAGATGAAAGTATATATATATAATATAGGCACCGCCAAAACTGGGGGGGCAGGTCAGTACTTTTTGACGGACCGTCTTTTTAAAAATCTACCAAAAATCAGGTAATTATCCAATCAATACGAAATTTTCAGCGATTATTAGAAGAATGAACTTTATAACAGTGTACTTATTTTTCATAAACGATATTTATATATATATATTTTTTTGCTTACAAAACCCCCCTTGTTTTGAAGTGGGAACAAATATGCTTAAAATAATCATCTGAAACTGAACAAAACATATTGTGTTGTTGTAAGGGACAGAATTATAGATTAAAAAAAAAAAAAAATTGTTTGCATACCTTATTTTGACGTCTGAATATCAGAACTTCGATTGTGTTTAATTATCCCGCTTTTGAGTTTTGAAGTGTGAAATTCGGTGAATATGTTAAGTAAAATAATTAATTTAAGTTAAGCAAAAAAAAAATTTTTTTTTTAATATTTATACGAAAAAAGCCATTTTAAAATTTTTGATAAATAAATTAACAATTTTTTTTTTAGCGAGCCGAATAATGCATGACCATTATTAAACAGAGCATGCTTTGAATAATCGATACAAAAAAAAAAAATTCGATAAATATTGTGCCCTTTGTGTTAAAAATAGCATCATTTTTTTCGATCTCGTTTGAAAACGTTTGCCGCCTTTCGACTACGGTGGACCAAACGCGCTGAAATAATTTTTTTTTATTCTGCTTTAAATTGCCCCCTGCCCCCATTTTGGGGAGCCTGGCCCCCACACACATACACATTAAAAACCAAACTCATACAAATGGTCACCCATCTGGTACTGGCCAGCCTCAGCTTAATAATACATTGAAATTTTCTTCACTGAAAAATAAGTTTTTTTGGCCTGTTTGGTCTTCCATAGTTTTCGTCTCATCAAAAGAAAACGTAAACAGAGTCGATCTGAACTCTACGGCGACGCGAAATATCTGGTTACCTATATGAATAAGTGGAATTATTTGAAATTCAGGTACTTATATTATAATATTTTTGCATATTCTCTTAGAAAATCATCCTAAATCTTAGTTAGACAATAAATGAATAAATAAATTATTTCAAAACCCCCTTTTTTTTTTTTAAATAAGTACGTTTTTTGTGCAAGACAAAAAATATCAATTGTTAACTTTTTGGGAAAATTTAACATTTAAAATTGAATTAAAAATAGTAGAAAAAGTTTTACATTATTCTGTTTTCTATATGATAAAATTCAGGGTTTTATCTTTCTGGAAAAAAAAAGTTACTCAGAAATAATGGATTTTAATAAATGTAATTTAGTTTTAAAAAACAACAACTTGATTTTGCGGCCATTTTTGGCGGTGCCTAATATAATATTATTTAAGGGCGGTCAATAAACTGTAGAATTACCGTGACAATTGTGCAGTTTATAAACCGTGCTGTTCTTGGATAAAATATTTTTAATTTAAATCTAGGTACTTAACTCAGCATTTGCTCGGCTTTGTCCGGCGCATGACGTCAACAGCCGGATAAAACCGAGCGTTGGCGATAAAATGAAAACAACGCTACAACAAAATAACTGTACAATGAAATTGTAAAATGTAGAAACATAAAAAAAATTAGGGTACTCCTGCAGTATTTTACCCACCGATTTCACGATCTTAGCCGAGCGTTGATCGACATCCGTCGGAAAACGCCGGAACATGGCGAGCGGTACGATACTCTATCAGCCAATCAGGGTGCTTCAAACGAACGCGCAGCAGACGAATAATTTTCATTGAAATTACACATTTCAGTTATTTTATTGTTCAAAGTAAAAATACACAGCCTTTCATTTCAGCTATTTAATTTAGCTAAAAAAAAGCTACCGGAAAACAAAAATGAACCAAAAAAAAAAAAATATTCAACAAAATAAATTTATTTTACTTTTTTACAAAAAAAAAAAAAAAAAAAAAAAAAAGAAAAAGTAGAAAATCTTCCGGTCGGAACTAAAGATAAACAGTAATTGTTGTCCCCCCCCCTACAAACATTACTGAAAAACAAACAAACAAAAAAAAACATTGTTGTTACTGTTTAATAACGTTTTGTTAAAAACAAACAAAAAAAAACATTGAAGTGTTTATTACTGTTGCTTACCCCCCCCCAAAAAAAAAAGCTATCGGAAAACAAAATGAACCAAAAAAAAAATTATTCAACAAAATAATTTTTTTTTACTTTTAAAAAAACTTACGGTAAGTGTTTGTGATTTATTTTATCCAAATTTTTTGTATTAATTTTATCCATTTTGTTGTGTGTGTGTAATATCTTTTCCTTGTAATGTTGTTGCTATTCACATACTTTTAGCGTTCTTGCACCGGCGTAGCTCCGAATTCTCGGCTTTCGTCGGCGTTAACGCCGAAAGCGTTCGTCAACGCTCGGCTAAGATCGTGAAATCAGTGGGTAAAATACTGCAGGAGTACCGAAATTAGATAAATAAAAGCAAAAACCTACCGTTCATTTATGTTTTATTTTTTTTAATTATTATTGTTTGAAATTGTTTTCTGTTTTCAAAATAAATACATAAAACAAGTTTTTTTGTTAACTTTTTTTTTTGTCTGAACTGTTTTTTTTTTTTTTTTCAATTTTTAACGTAAAAAAGGAGGGGGGGGGCAGGAACAAGGATTATTTGTACATTTTTTTCGCCAGAAACAAGGATTTGTAGAAAAGTAACTTATCTTGCCTTTGATAACATTTATTTGCTATATATTTGTTTCTTGACAACTTTTTCGAATCTATGTGTACAGTAATACAAACCCCTTTTTATTTATTAGTGGAAGGAGGGGTTCGGCCTTCCTATTTGGTACAGTGTGACCAAGAAACCCTCCTTTTCGGCAGCGTCGTATCCACCGAAGACCCAGACCACCACCGGTGTCAAAAGTCTGCCAACGTTGTGTTTTCTGCGGTTAAAAACGGACTCGTCGATTTCTACCGTATGACCTGGGCCCCCAATCTGCCGGGGATTCCTAAGAAAATAGTCCCTGCATATATCACGCAGGAATTTTTCCAATCCACGATTGTGTGGCGAGAACGTAACCCACATTCGCGATGGAGATTTTTTGTAGATGCCATCTCGAACGCCCATAAGTATATTATTTTTATTATACATGCGATGGTTAGTCGGGATTTTGAGAAGAAGGTCCCAATCCTAATGGAGTGGAGGTCCATCGACGACATGTTACACTTCTACACCTCCAACCGTAACCGTCGGAAAGGCTTGTTCTCTTTGCAAGTACACAATCCTTAAACAAAATGTAAACACCTTTTCTCTTCTGCCAACAATTTCCGTTGCTGGCAAATGTTTAGTGCAGCCTCTGGGGTCTGGAGCTGGTCCGCAAGGTTTGTAATATTCATTATTATTTCGTCGGTTATCTTTTTAAAACTCTTCAAATAAGCGTTTCTTGAGTTAGCGAAATTCTCGTCTGCTTAATCGGCAACGCTCGGTTATATCCGGCTGTTGACGTCATGCGTCGGACAAAGCCGAGCAAATGCTGAGTTACGTCTGGTTCGTTAAATGCACAACTGCACAAGTACCTAAATCTAAATTAACCTCTTTGGGTTTGTATTACTGTACACATAGATTCGAAAAAGTTGTTAAAAAAGAAATATATAACAAATAAATGTTATCAAAGGCAAGATAAATTACTTTTCTACCAAACTGGATATAATTTTCGTGTTTTTATTCAATTAAACATGTTTATTCAGCTCGAAAAGCATACTGTGTTTACCGATGTATGTATTGGAAAATTCAAAATGGCGGCCGACTCTCTCTTTAACACGGTAAGTTCGGAAAAAGGTGTAATAAATAATAAACTAGACAAAATACTGTTAGAAATTCGCTCAATATATGTTAACGTGACATAACTTGACATATATTCGGTGGTTTTTTAATAGTATTTTGTCTAGTTTATTATTTATAACACCTTTTTCTGAACTTACCGTGTTAAAGAGAGAATCAGCCGCCATTTTGAATTTTCCAATACATCGGTAAACACTGTATGCTTTTCGAGCTGAATAAACATGTTAAATTGAATAAAAACACGAAAATTATATCCAGTTTGGTAGAAAAGTAATTTATCTTGCCTTTGATAACATTTGTTATATATATATATATATATATATATATATATATATATATATATATATTTTAACAACTTTTTCGAAGTGTCAGAAATTTCGTGAAAATAGTGAATAATTCCACCCCATCTTTCCAAGCTTATAACTCTTCGAAAAATGTAATTCAAGCCCTAATTTTTTTTTTCAATTAAAGGAGTAAGGACCAAGGTTTTATTTTTAAAAAAAAAAAAAAACAATGTGTTTTTTTTTTTTTTTTAAGGTTTTAAACTTCGGACTTTACAGGTAAATTTCTAAAAAAGCGATTTTTTTTTTGTTTTAAATTTGAATACATTATTTATTGACCTTTTCTCTTCAATTTGTGATATATAAAACTATTAACCATAAATTAATTATTTACTTTTTAATAGACATTTCAAAATGAGAGGCGTAAATTATTCGACCCCCTATCTTTCTAAGCTTATAACTCCTCGAAAAATGTAATTCAAGCCCTAATTTTTTTTTCAATTAAAGGAGCAAGGACCAAGGTTTCATTAAAAAAAAAAAAAAAGACAAAAAGAAACAATGTGTTCTTATAAAATAAGGTTTTAAACTTCGGACTTTACAGGTAAATTTCTAAAAAAGCGATTTTTTTTTTGTTTTAAATTTGAATATATTATTTATTTACCTTTTCTCTTCAATTTGTGATATATAAAACTATTAACCATAAATTAATTATTTACTTTTTAAGAGAAAGTTGAAAATGGGTGACACTTGGGGGGGGGGCGTGAATTTAAAAAAAAAACGTTTGTCTAAAATATTATATTCGGTTTATTGGAAAGAACATAAAATTTCACATTGACCCTGAAAATATCGTAAAAATAGAATCAATAGAAAAATTTTGATAGATTTTTAAAATTTAAAAATATTGAGTTTAAAAATTGAAAAATATTGAGTTCGGAAAATTCATTACTGTTTTAAAAAAAAAAAAAATATTTTTATTACTTTTAAAACAACTGTAATAGTTTATTTTGGAAGTATAATCCATAAAGAAAATAAATAACCCATTTTTAACAGAGAAATTACGAGATTTTTATATTGTATTCGCAGTTTCGTGTTAGGGGTGTCAAAAATTCCTACAAAAATTCTGATACTGCTATGTGTACAGTAATACAAACCCACGTCTTTTTATTTAATTTGTTAGATGAAAGCATGCATATAATATTATTTAAGGGAAGTCCATAAACTGTAGAATTACCGTGACAATTGTGCAGTTTATAAACCGTGCTGTTCTTGGATAAAATATGTTTAATTTACATCTAAATTTACGTCTTTTTATCTAATTTGTTAGATGAAAGCATGCATATAATATTATTTAAGGGCGGTCAATAAACTGTAGAATTACCGTGACAATTGTGCAGTTTATAAACCGTGCTGTTCTTGGATAAAATATGTTTAATTTACATCTAAATTAACGTCTTTTTATTTAATTTGTTAGATGAAAGTTTATATATAATATTATTTAAGGGCGGTCCATAAACTGTAGAATTACCATGACAATTGTGCAGTTTATAGACCGTGCTTTTCTTGGATAAAATTCTGGATGTGTATTTTCCCCCCTAAAGTCCAACCCTATCCTCACCGTGGTAGGGGGGTGTAACGTTGTAGTTTAACAGCTACACGGCTAAATGGGCTCTGGCAAAAAAAAAAAAAATCCAGAAAATGTCGGCATTAGTTTGTTGCGTCCATCATCTGGTCGTCTTTTTATACGCTTGCATGTGGCGAGCAAAAAGGCGTGAAGGGGGCAGGCTGAAAGGAGAACAATACCCGAAAGATGTAAACCGAACGAAATAGAAAAATGGTCCTCCCTCCAAGGCCCTGTGTTCTCCCCAGCCTTCTCCCAGTTTCCCCGACTTTGCATGCAACTGGTTTTGAGCTTTTGGAAAGCTCTTTTCTCAGTGTCGGGGTGTTGACTCCACTTCCAAGTTAACAAATAGCTGCAAGTCTGGGTACGGTCCGATTGGTTCCGAAGCTCTTCTGCTGGGAGGTGCGCTTTCGAATCTCCCAAAGGGGGCTACCCTCTAAGCAGGCGACACGTGCTCGTGTTACTATATAATGCATGCTTGCCTCGACTCGACTAAGGACGACTAGAGGTCGACTAGATTGTGTGCTCACAAGCCGCTTTAAGGCCGCTTTTATTATTCCTACTATCTACGAACTCCGAAACGGTATGGTAGTGCAATTATATATGACCGTCCTCCAATACAAAATGGTAGTTCAATTATATATGACGGTCCTCCGATATGATAGTAGGAATGCCAGTTTTGTGAGCGATCATCGTCGTTTTATGAACACAAACTAACAAACTAGTGGTATCTTTACGAATCCTGTTGAGTAGAGAGAACACCTCTGTTTTCTGCTCCGCCTGTTATTCTGAGTAGAAACCGCTTTTTAGGAGATGTTCGCAGCAAAGCTTGTTTTTATATAGTGCCCCTCCTTTCGGGAGTTCATCACCTCGCTGCCCAGACAAGAGTTTTCCCCGGCGGAACCTGTTTTTTTTAATTTTTTTTATTTTACTTTCCAGTTTAATGGCGAACGAACAGTCACCAGCAAGTGGTCTGCACCGACAGGAAGATGAGTATAGTATCACCCTTTCTTCTTTCTATTTCGATTTCAGTCTTTGTGATTTGAAAATTTAATTTAACTGTTTCCATTGTTCCAGCTTTCACACAGCAGTAGATTATCAACACTATAAATATCATCTCTTTTTTATAGATTAGAACAAGCAACGAAACATAGCAGCATCACTGTTCCTGTCTGCCACATGTCTTGTGCACTTTGAATCAAGTATTTCTTTCTTTGCGTTCAAGCACATCTAGATACAATCAAACTGTGTATGATGTATGTCTATCTGTTTCTTCCAACATTAGCATCTCGAAGTCTTGGCAGCAATCATTGTCATAGAAGTAGAGTAAGTATTCTTTTTCTTTCCTTCTATGTGTATATCTTTGTAATTCCAGGTACTCCTCTTGATCATGATGGAATTCTACTATCAGCTATTGTGAGAATTATGTGGATTGGAAAAAACTACTGAATTCAGCAGCATCAGCTATCCTAGCTGCCACATGTTTCCTGTAGTTACAGAAGTCCTCAAGTAAGTGTTTCTTTCTTTGTGTACATGCACATCTGGGTACAATCAAATTCTAAACTATTAGCTTTATTTAAATGAATGCAGTTCTGCTTGCATTTTTTCTCATCAGCTAACTTATGCAACTACAAAAAAAAATAGTAGTACATGTGTGTTTGATCATAGCCAGAAAGTTAAATATATCATTTTAAAAAAAAATCCGTTATGTTGTCTCTCTTTATTATATAAATCAAAAAACATTTTTTTTAAATAATTAAAAGAAAAAAAATCATCACAGTAAAAATTATATATATGTAACAAAGAACACAAACAAACATGAAATTGCCATGAGTTTCAGCAAGAACCAGAAAAGAGAAAAAGTGGAGATAACACTTGGGAAGTAACAGGTAAGAATTTTCTTTATTTCTTTTATTTCTTGTCTCGAATAGCACATAGATTTTTTTCATGTATCAATTAAAAAAGAAATAACCCAAGTCAAAAAATTGATGGAAAAACTAAGCATTAAAGTTCAATTAAGCATTAAAAAAATAACTTCTAATAATTATGTGATCTATATACAAATTGTCTCTCTTATATATATATATATATATATATATATATATATATATATATATATATATATATATATATATATAAATAAATTGTATCCCTTGAATATATACTAGTATGGGTTCCTGGCGTAGCCCCGGTGTTTGGCAGTGTATGCTGACCCCCCCCCCCCTCCAACCAAAAAAAAAAAGCAAAAAAACGGTTAATTTTTTTTAATTTGCCCCCTATTATGAACCCTTAAAATTGTTTATTTTGAGCTCAAATCAAGATATTAAGTTAGATCCATGTCCAAGAAAACTATATCTAAAATTTCAAGTGTTTAGACCCATAATTGTCGGAGGAGTTTTGTAGAGTTCTCAAAGGTCAAATCGTTGAACTTTGACACCTTAATCGCCAAATTTCTGTCCAAATACCAATCGCATAGATTTTCCAAAATCTCAGTATCCTGTATATCAAATTTTGAGTCTGTAGACTAAAATTGACAGAGTTATAGCCTAGGGAAATGTACACACACACAGACAGACATTTTCACTTTTATAGATAGATAGATATATATATGAGACA
Organism: Euprymna scolopes; assembly: GCF_053919585.1. Taxonomy (NCBI): domain Eukaryota; kingdom Metazoa; phylum Mollusca; class Cephalopoda; order Sepiida; family Sepiolidae; genus Euprymna; species Euprymna scolopes. Next base: position 95,917,864 of record NC_136508.1, on the reverse strand, counting down.
GAAAGATAACTATATACAATTATTAATGAATTAGTAGAGATAGTTGTTTAATTTTTGGGGATATGTATGGCAATTTAGACGGCAAGACTTACTGCTAGAGTGCTCAATGCATTAGTAAAGGTTACTGTTTAGACTTAAAATATATATAGAGAAATTCAAATGACAGGACTTATATGTAGATTGCTCAATACATCAGTAGAGCAAGGTAATAAGTTAAAAAAATGCATACGTCAATTTAGATAACCATACTGTTTTTGGTATTCTTCTGTGAATATGACATAATGTAATATAAATTTTAATAATTTTATTCAAAATGTTATGGATTCTCAATGAAAAATCTAAAACGTCATTATTGCTCTATGTATGATAAAGCATTGGCATATAATTTTCTTTCAATAATATAAACGTTTGATAATATCAGCTCTTTCTAGTGATGAGCACTATTTAAAGTGTAATTATTAAGTAAAAATCTAAATAAGATGTGTTTATTGCTCTATGTCTTATTGAGCACACTCATATAACTCTAGTTAAATCTTAATATTTATATCTCTTGTAATAAAATAAACGTTTTATTATATCAGCTCTGTCATGTGTTGAGCACTTATTTAAAGTGTCATTATTAAGTAAAAATCTAAATAAAATGTCATTATTGCTCTATGTCTCATTGAGCACTCTTATATAACTCTGGTTAAATCTTAATGTTTATTTATCCTGTAATAAAATAAACGTTTGATAATATCAGCTCTGTCTAGTTTTGAACACTATTTAAAGTGTATTTATTAAGTAAAAATCTAAATAAAATGTCTTTATTGCTCTATGTCTTATTGAGCACTCTTATATAACTCTGGTTCAATCTTAATGTTTATTAATCCTTTAATAAAATAAACGTTTTATAATATCAGCTCTGTCTAGTGTTGAGCGCTTATTTTAAAGTGTAATTATTAAGTAAAAATCTAAATAAAATGTGTTCATTGCTCTATGTCTTATTGAGCACTCTTATATAACTCTAGTTAAATCTTAATATTTATATCTCTTGTAATAAAATAAACGTTTGATAATATCAGCTCTGTGTAGTTTTGAGCACTTATTTAAAGTGTTTTTATTAAGTAAAAATCTAAATAAAATGTCTTTATTGCTCTATGTCTTATTGAGCACTCTTATATAACGCTCGTTTATAGATATTTGAATAAAAGTAACTTGTAATATTATCAGCTCTTTTTTCTGAAGCTTTGCATTTAGTTTTGAAAACATTTGTCATTTATAGCAGAGAAATTTCCTTTAAGAGTGCTCAATGTATGAGTTCATCTTTGGAGTTATTTGAAAACTATAAATTTCTGTTATGCGATCCAAAATTTTCTTTGAGACCGCAAAATAGATAAGTACAGCTCTGTAGTGAGTTTTAAAATTGTGTCCGTGGTAGAGTTCTGTGGAAAGATTTGAAAGAATTTTTCTCATTTATGCTAGACAAATTTACTTCGAGTAAAGCTCTTTCGTACGTTTAAACAATATATATATGCCAATGATGCTTGCATGTGCTCCATAATTTAATATAGCTGTGTAGTAAATTTAAAAATTGCTTTGTTTCATTATACAAGACGATTTTACTTTAAAAGTGTTCAATGCATTTATAGAGCTTTGTAGTAAGATTTGGAAAATTTTGGCAATTATTTTAGACAAATCTACTTCCAGAGTGCTCAATATATTAGTAGAGCTAAATAAAACATTTGAGAAACAGATATGGCATTTCAACTGCATAAATTTTGACAGAGTTCAATACATTAGTAGAGCTAAATATAGACTTTCAAAAACATGTATGGCAATTCAGCTACACGAATATACTTTGAGAGTGCTCAATACATTAGTAGACGAAAGCATAAAATTCAGAAAACATGAAGAGCTCTGCAGTATGTTTTGAAAACCTAAAGGTATAGATATACTGTAAGTGTTCAAAATATATATATATATATATATATATATATATATATATATATATATATATATATATATGACAAGTATTTGAAACAAGTTTCCTATTTGAGAGCTCTATGGTAACTTTAAAAAACATATTCCCAAATTATGTTAGACAAATTGTCTTTGAGAGTGCTCATTTCTAAGTAGAGCTCTGTAGAAAATTTTTGAGACATGTTCAGCAATTTAAGTTCATATCAGTTAATAAATAGAGCTATATAGTGAGGTTTGCAAATTTATATGTCACTTATCCTAGACAAGTTAACTCTTGTAGCTGTGCAATACATAAGTAGAGTTCTACATTAGTTTTGGGGTATGGTTCTCACTTTATTAGGGCAATAACTTGGACACATTATACTCTGGACAGATCCATTGAGGACAGCCAAAGGTACCCTGTTTTTTCCACTCTGCTGAATAAGACTCATCCGTCTTGGTTCACTCTTGGGACATTAAAACAAAATCGGTGAAGAATTAAAAAGAAAAAAAAGAATGCAAAAATGTAATTGTCTTTGCAAGTCATTCATTATCACTTTCATAACACAAAACCATCTGTAAGAACTTGATAAAAGAATGCGCAAACAATAAAATACAACTTTGCTGTCTTGGAATCTGAAATCAGTAGAAACTTCCCCTACTGAAATTACCACACACCTCAAAAAAAAAAGAAAAGAATCCTTCCCAATGAAATACTTTTCAAGCAATTACATTGTCAGACTTGGTACTGCAATGACTCTGTAAACTGAAAATATATGTATAAAAAAAAAATGTTAAGCAAAATTGATTCATGTTAACACCTCTCCATCACCACAGATTAACTACAAAAATACTTGATAAAGCAAGACACAATTACAAATGTGTATGAAAAAAATGAAATAAAAAAAATAAAAAAAAAAAACAACCAAGCAATGGATCATGATTTTCTGGTGTTTGATGGAATGTGAGTAGGCATACAGCCTGGATAATTTTCAAAGGTAAGTGATAATATTCATCATTATTGTCTTTTTGGATTAGTTCAAATATATCTCATAACTATAATTGTTTTATGTATATATTTATTATATGGAAAAATGCGCGCATGAAAAGTAATATTCTTAAGATTTTATTAAACGTGGAAAAGTAAAGGACAAGAAATTCAACCTGAAAAAGTAAAGAACAAGATATTCTAGTAAAGTAAAAAATAAGAATTTTTTAGACTTAAAATATTGCAGCTAAAAATAAAATTTGAATATTGATAAATATTTTATTTATTATTTGCATATATTGTTGTTTATTGTTGAGTTAGAAAGGGTGTCAGTTGCTGGATTGAACTTATTTCCCCCCTATTATTTGCATATATTTATGTAGTGAAAATTGTTTGAATAAAATTAATTCATTAGTTAGTTAGTTAGTAGATGGAATTAATAATTTTATAATTTACATAAAAATTAATAATTTTATTATATCATAATTAGGATCATTTAATTCTTTCTAACTCAACAATAAACAACAACATATGCAAATAATAAATAAAATATTTATCAATATTCAAATTTTATTTTTAGTTGCAATATTTTAAGCCTAAAAAGTTCTTATTTTTTACTTTACTGGAATATCTTGTTCTTTACTTTTCCAGGTTGAATTTCTTGTCCTTTACTTTTCCACGTTTAATAAAATCTTAAGAATATTACTTTTCATGCGCGCATTTTTCCATATAATCCATGATTTTTCCAGGCATTGCTATTGTATTAATATATAAATTTATAATATTTATTAATGATTGTCCAAAAAAATTAGCTCTCAAACACACATTTATGCAATATTTATCATTCAATCACAGTAGTTCCGAGCCAGGGTCTCTACCGAGACTGCGGTTCATGAATTTGAGATCTGTATAGAGCGTAAACTAACAAAAAAGAAGATGGCACTCGGTGTCTTTTTAGATATCGTTGGAGCTTTTGACAACATACCCTTCAGTAGTATGTTCAAGTCGCTACGAGAACTCAATGTGCCACCACCGATGGATTGAGTATATGGTGAGGCACAGAACAGTTCAAGTAGAACTACTGAGGGCAACTGTTAAAAGGGAAGTAGTTAAATGAAACCCCCAAAGTGGGATTTTCTCACCTTTACTATTTTTTTTTTTTTTTTAAATTTTTTTTTTTATTACATTTTCACCCCAAACAAGGCAAATTGCCACTTTGGTGTAGGGGGCTACTATCAGGGGAAACAACTACTGGGGTACTATGTAGGGATTTGGGCAGCAAGGTGTCGGTTCACGTTACACTTGAACTTCTGCACGTCAGTACTGTTGGGGAAGCAGGGACCTGGAATGGAATTCCAGAGTCTTGCGGTTCTGGGGAAGAAACTATTGGAGTAAAAAGATCTTTTACATCTAGGGATCTCTACAGTGTGAGGGTGGGATCTAGTAGCCTGTCGGGTTTGTCGAGGGTGCTCGCGTCGTGGGGGCACAAGTGATTGCAGTTCGTCAGAGCATTCACCACTAAAATACTTGTAGAAAAGGCAGAGGGATGCAACATTTCGTCGATGGGACAGAGGCTGAAGCTTAGATGCCAGTTCAGGGCCTATCAGGTTTGCGACTCTCTTTTGAACCTTGTCAAGGAGTGAGAGACTAGTAGCAGATGCACCAGCCCAGATGTGGCAGCAATACTCCATACATGGGCGAATGGTGGCCTTATAGAGGTACAGGATACTTTCGGGTGTTAGTAGTTTTCTAGCACGGTAGAGAGAGCCTACCTTTCTTGCAGCGGCCCTGGCAATGCCTTCAATGTAATTGTTCCAACTCATGTTTCCTGTGAACGTTAGGCCAAGGAGTTTGAAAGATGGACTCTCAGATAAAGAGTCGTTGGCCATTGCTATGGGTGGTAGAGAGGGTTTCTTGTAATTATTGAATGAAACTAGTTTAGTCTTGGCAGCATTGAACGCGACCAATGCTGAATCCTCTTTTAAAGGAGTTTAAAAATAGGAATATTTATGCCCAGGCTGATGCTGATGACATCGCAGTGGTCGCGGGTTTAAAAGCATCATTGGTCAGACGCATTACCAAAATGGGATTACATTTTTCATCAAATGTGATAACGAAAAATTTGAGTTCATTCAAAAAATATGTATATCATAGAATTCACTAATATTTTTAATCGATAAATTCACCATTTTTTGCTATAAAATCATAAGGAGAGTTTAAAAAAAAATTAGTTATTAAAAAAAAGTTCGGTTATTTAATTATAAAAAAAACATACACGGGATTGAACCTAAAATCTTTCCACCAGCCCCCGGTACTCTAACCATTACGCTAACATGTCATATTGGCAAAATCGCAGTAAAAAATTTTTATATACAAAAAAAAGTTATGCAAAATAAAAAAGCGTTAGTCACTTATGTACTTACTCTCCTGTTTGTGAACCCACATATTTTGTTGTAACTTTTTTTCTACTGAACCAATTTTCGAAATTTATTTTTCAAAATGTAGCTAATGAGGTGTTCTATCCAACTATATAACCTGTTTGAAATTTGGTTGCGAACGGAATTAGTGGTGGGGGTTTGAATGTGTCTCGATTCATTCAATTTCGGACTTAAGCATATATTCAACCACTACCGTGGTTGAATGATATGTCTAGATGTTATGTGGGCTATTTGCATGCTCCCTATAGAAAAAAATCTACATAAAATCTAAAAGTGTATTCTGATGCAAAATTAACCAGTAAAACAATGCTTGTGTTCCTGATACACCAACTATTTCTTATTAGCATATAAGTTGAATCATGAAATTTATCTCCCTTGCCTGTCTCTTTATACCTCTGTATTTATCTAGATCTATCTATCTCTCTTTTCTTATTCTTTATCCCTATTCCCCGTCTTGCCATCCCCTATGTGCGAACTTATAAATTTCAACATGTCTAGATTGATAAGCTTCTCATTTACCGGTACCAAACTCCCGTTTTGAAGTTAGAAGTTTTAACTTGAATACACGTTGATGTGTCAAGGTAACAGCAGGCATCGATCGGGCACTTCCAGACGCCAACCTATACGGTGTAGAGAAAGACCAGAAAAAAAACTAAGTCACGATGTGCCTAGCAGATTAGAAGGCATTTTGCGACGCCTACATGCACCCAATATGGCAGTAGCGGTCGATCGGGCACTTCCAGACACTTACTTACACTGTTTTGAACTTAGAAATTTTCAATTGAATACATGTTGACATGTGTTGGTCTAGTAGCTCCTCATCTACCTATACCTACGTCCCCTCTTGTTTGGACTTAGAAATTTTCAATTGAATACACGCTGAGATGACTTGGTCTATAGGATTCTCATCTACCTATACCTACGTCCCCTCTTGTTTGAACTTAGAAATTTTTAATTGAATACACATTGACTTGCCTTGGTCTATAGGATTCTCATCTACCTATACCTACGTCCCCTTTGTTTGGACTTAGAAATTTTCAATTGAATACAATCTTAGATGCCTTACTCTATAGGATTGTCATGTACCTATACCTACAGTACACCCCCCTTGTTTGGACTTAAAAATTTTCATTTGAATATACGCTGAGATGCCTTGGTCTATAGGATTCTCATCTACCTATACCTACATCCCCTTTGTTTGGACTTAGAAATTTTCATTTGAATACAATCGGAGATGCCTTAGTCTATACGATTGTCATGTACCTATACCTACATCGCCTCTTGTTTGAACTTAGAAATTTTCAATTGAATACACGTTGATACGCATTTGGTCTATAGGATTCTCATCTACCTATACCTACATACCCTCTTGTTTATACTTAGACATTTTCAATTTAATACACGCTGACATGCCTTGGTCTATAGGATTCTCATCTACCTATAACTTCGTCCTCTCTTGTTTGGACTTAGAAATTTTCATTTGAATACACGTTGACTTGTCTTGGTCTATAGGATTCTCATCTACCTATACCTTCGTCCTCTCTTGTTTGGACTTAGAAATTTTCATTTGAATACACGTTGATATGCCTTAATCTATAGGATTCTCATCTACCTATACCTACGTCCCTTCTTGTCTGGACTTAGAAATTTTCAATCTAATACACGCTGAGATGACTTGGTCTATAGGATTCTAATCTACCTATACCTACAACCCCATTTTTTTGGACTTAGAAATTTTCAATTGAATACACGTTGACTTGCCTTGGTCTATAGGATACTCATCTACCTATACGTACGTCTGCTCTTGTTTGGACTTAGAAATTTTCAATTGAATACACGTTGACTTGCTTTGGTCTAAAGGATTCTCATCTACCTATACCTACATCCCCTCCAGTTTGGACTTAGTATTTTTCAATTGAATACACGCTCAGATGACTTGGTCTATAGGATTCTCATCTACCTATACCTACGTCCCCTTTTTTTGGACTTAGAAATTTTCATTTGAATACACGTTGGCATGCATTGGTCTATAGGATTCTCATCTACATATACCTACGTCCCCTTTTGTTTGGACTGAAAAATTTATAATAAAATACACGTTGAAATGTGTTGGTCTAGTAGCTCCTCATCTACCTATACCTACGTCCGCTCTTGTTTGGACTTAGAAATTTTCAATTGAATACACGCTCGCTGAGATGACTTGGTCTATAGGCTTTCTCATCTACATATACCTACATCCCCTCTTGTTAGGACTTAGAAATTTTTAATTGAATACACGCTGAGATGACTTGGTCTATAGGCTTTCTCATCTACATATACCTACGTCCCTTCTTGTTTAGACTTAGAAATTTTCAATTGAATACACTTTGACTTGCCTTGGTCTATAGGATTCTCATCTACCTATACCTACGTCTGCTCTTGTTTGGACTTAGAAATTTTCAATTGAATACACGTTGACGTGCTTTGGTCTAAAGGATTCTCATCTACCTATACCTACATCTCCTCTAGTTTGGACAGTATTTTTCAATTGAATACACGCTGACTTCCCTTGGTCTATAGGATTCTCATCTACCTATACCTACATCCCCTCTTGTTTGGACTTGGAAATTTTTAATTGAATACACGCTGAGATGACATGGTCTATAGGATTCTCATCTACCTATACCTACGTCCCCTCTTGTTTGGACTTAGAAATTTTCAATTGAATACCCGCTGACTTGCCTGGGTCTATAGGATTCTCATCTACCTATACCTACCTCCACTCTTTTTTGAACTTAGAAATTTTCAATTGGACACAATCTGAGATGCTTTGGTCTATAGAATTCTCATCTACCTATATACCTACATCCTCTCTTTTTGGACTTAGCGTGTATTCAATTGAAAATTTCTAAGTCCAAAAAGAGAGGATGTAGGTATATAGGTAGATGAGAATTCTATAGACCAAAGCATCTCAGATTGTGTCCAATTGAAAATTTCTAAGTTCAAAAAAGAGTGGAGGTAGGTATAGGTAGATGAGAATCCTATAGACCCAGGCAAGTCAGCGGGTATTCAATTGAAAATTTCTGACATGTGTTGGTCTAGTAGCTTCTCATCTACCTATACCTAAATCCCTTCTTCTTTGGACTTCGAAATTTTCATTTGAATACACGCTGACATTTCTTTGTCTATAATGTTCTCACCTACCTGTACCTCCATCGCCTCTTGTTTGGACTTAGAAATTTTCATTTAAATATACGTTTATATGTCTTGCCCAATAACCTTCTCTTTTACCTGTAATTACATCCTTACTAGTTGGGATGTAGAAATTTTCATTTGAATACACGTTGACATGTCTTGGTCTATAAGCTTCTGTCTTACCTGTACCTACTCTGGTTCGGACTTAGAAATATTCATTTTGAATACACGTTTACATGTCTTGGTCCATAAGCTTTTCTCTTACCTGTACCTACATCGCCTCTTGTTTGGACTTTTAAATTTTCAATATAAGTATAATTTAAAAAATTTCAAGTAATAAATATAATGTTAGAAATTGTTAGTTGAGTGAGTGTTCCAACTGTTCCATCCCTCCGCAACTAGGAAGCCTTCAAGATCCCAACCTCCTCCCAATTGCAATTTGTTTTTTCACCCCCCCTCTAAATTTCACCCATGGATAGAAAGAAATCAATGACCAACACCCGCCCCCTCATCCAACAATTTTTCATTTCTCCATTTTGTCTCATCTAGAGGGCATCCCCACTTAGAGACTGTCCCGCAGTAGCTATGGTGTCTTTACAAATCGAAGTGGAGCGGACGGTCTATCAACTAGACGTGGTTAGGAAGGTCCTACTAACCACTTTTGTATTTTTACTTCCCCGTCCTCGACACAAATGAACTATTGTACCATTAGTTATGTTTTTTATTTTTACACTGAAAGAAAAAATGTTTTAAAAAATGGGTTCTAAGTAAGACATCCCCCAGTATGACAGGGTGAATGCGGTATTATGGTGAAAGAAGATACTAGCTCAGAGAAACTTTTGTTTAGTTCTGGAGTGACAAAGATGACCAAAGACCTCCATTTTAAGATAGTCTTGTGCCTAAGTTTTTTATTCAGTTTGAACTTACATTGTAATTTTAGCCTAATAAAAGATTTAATATCTCAAAGTGTAGTATCTGTTCCGATGCTACACTTAACGTAATTTGTCTGAGTCAATGGAGGGAAAACCCTCCACGCTGAGACAATTATTATTTTTGGTCCCAACCAGAGTGCTCCTTTTGCCTTCTCTTCGGGGAGGGGATTTAACCCCACATTAAAAACGACCATGTGTCACATATTGCTTTCATGGGGAAGCAAATAAATACTACTAATATATATATATATATATATATATATATATATATATATACGGTAGTTTCGCTAGATATGGACACATGTTTTATCATCATACAACTCATCAGTGCAACTGGACTTGACGAAAATCGAACTCAGTATCCTAATGTCCCGAGTCTAGCGCTCTGCCATTGAGGAACCTTCATCATTTAAATATAACGCATTTTAGAATGTTATTTCTTTGCTTATTTTTACAACGAGGATCTCGGTTATTTTTGAACAAATTGCTAAATATTTTCTGTCACTGTTACAGAATTTGAATTCCATTTGTGTGACGCTTTTAAAGTAGAATCATTTAAGGGTTCTGCTTTTTTATACAACCATAAATACAATGGGGATTTTTAATATATTACCTATGGACACCTGTTTTGCCGTCATACAACTCACCAGTGAAACTGAACCTGACGAGATTCGAACTCAAGACCATCGGGTTCTGAGTCTAGCTCGCTGCCATTGAACCCATCCTCAGCACTTAAATATAACTATGCGTTCTAAGTTTGAGGGTCACAGTTGTTAGGACTGTTTTACGTTACTGTTTTATGTAAAGGAAAAAATACCATAGGAATTATATTACAAAAGTCTCTACCACACGTAGTATACTACAAAAGTATCTACCACACGAAGTATAATATAAAAGTCTCTACCATACGGGGTATAATATAAAAGCCTCTACCATAGGGGTATAATATAATAGTCCCTACCATACGAGGTATACTATAAAAGTCTCTACCATACAAAGTATACTATAAAAGTCTCTACCATACAAAGTATACTATAAAAGTCTCTACCATACAAAGTATACTATAAAACTATCTACCATATATAATATAATATAAAAGTCTCGGGTTTGTATTACTGTATACATAGATTCGAAAAAGTTGTCAAAAAACAAATATATAACAAATGAATGTTATCAAAGGCAAGATAAGTTACTTTTCTATCAAACTGGATATATTTTTTGTGTTTTTATCCAATGTAACATGTTTATTCAGCTCGAAAAACATGCAGTGTTTACCGATGTATTGGAAAATTCAAAATGGCGCCCGAATGTCTCTCTAACACGGTAAGTTTGGCAAAAGGTGTTATAAATAATAAACTAGACAAAATACTATTAAAAAACCACCGAATATATGTCAACTTAGGTCACGGTAACATATAATAAGCGAATTTCTAACAGTATTTTGTCTAGTTTATTATTTATAATACCTTTTCCCAAACTTACCCTCTCCGAGAGAGAGTCGGCCGCCATTTTGAATTTTCTAATACATCGGTAAACACTGTATGGTTTTCGAGCTTAATAAACATGTTACATTGAATAAAAACACGAAAAATATGTCCACTTTGGTAGAAAAATAACTTATCTTACCTTTGATAACATTTATTTGTTATATATTTGTTTTTTGACAACTTTTTTGAATCTGTGTACAGTGCAGTAATACAAACCCAAAGTCTCTACCATACGTAGTATAATATAAAACTCTCTACCATACGAAGTATACTATAAAAAGTCTCTACCGTACGAGGCATACTATAACAGTCTCTACCATACTAAGTACAATATAAAAGTTTCTACCATATGGGGTATACTATCAATGTCTGTACTATACGAAGTATAATAAAATAGTCTCTACCATACTAGGTATACTGCAAATATCCCAACCATACGAAGTTCATGAAAGTCTCTACTATACGGAGAATACTATAAAACTCTCTACCATAGGGGGATACTATAAAAGGTGAAGGATGATAGAAAAGTTTGTACCATACGACGTATAATATAAAATAGTATACTGGGTATACTATAAAAATCTCTACCATACGAGGTATACTATAAAAGTGTACCATATGGGGTATAATATAAATGTCTTTACCATACGGGGCATACTATAAAAATCTCCACCATACAAAGTATACTACAAAAGTCTTTACCATAAAAACTATAATATAAAAGTTTCTACTATACCGAGAATACCATAAAAGTCTCTATCATAGAGGGCATACCATAAAAGTCTCTACCATACGATATATACTCTAAAAGTCTTTATCATACAAAGTATAATAGAAAAGTCTACTATAGAAACCCCAAACCCTAGGGATATACTAGAAAAGTCTCTATTATACAAAGTATAATATAAAAGTCTCCACCATACGAGGTATACTATAAAAGTCTCTACCATACGAAGTATACTATAAAAGTTTTTACCATACAGGGTATACTATAAAAGTCTGTACCACACGAGGTATACTATGAAAGTCTCTTCCATATGACGTACACTAGTCCATATCATACGATGTATTTATAAAAGTCTAGGACAGTCTTACACTCATCCATGTAAGAGTCATCCTTACAATTAAGTAAAGCATCGGTTTCCTCGCGACTGCTGTTGTTTTCTTCTTATTCTCTTACATTAGGAACAAAGTTTTTATTATAGAAAATAGTTTTCAGGTTTTCGTTGCATCTCAAGAATGGCATCGACATTTTCATAAAGATCTGAAACAAATAAGAAATAGACATAATTATGCGAAATGAGTTTATTTTGGATGCGTTTCAATGTCATCGTAAGAAACACTATAAGTATATCTTCTAAAATCAAGAAAAATATTTTTTATGAAAAACATACTTATTTACAGAATATTCTTTATCATTTTTATTTAGAAAATGTATTTTATCATTTTGAAAATATAAACTAAGGTAGACAAAATTATATATATACTGGCAGTCCGGATGGTCGGCATTGCCCGGTCAAAAAATACTCTTAAATATGATATTTTAATTAGTTCCTATTTCGTTTTTATTATTATATTGTATTAGACCCAATATATAGTAATGATTGAAAAAATAAAAAAAAAATTTAAAAGAAACAAGACTCATCCGCCACCACTAAAAATCGAAACCAAAACGACTAGCTTACGATTTATTTTTTATTTTTTTAGAGTAATGCCTGAGCTATGAAAACATGTTTGCTGAAAAGCTGAAAATTAAAACATGGACAGAATAGCTATTACGTTATGAATGCATGATAATTTTTTGTAAATCCTAATTTACAGAGTTTAAATATATATTCTAAATTATTTTAAAATTTATATTCAAAAACAAGATTTAATCTACCTTTTCGATGCGTCTCCACATTTTCATAAACAACCTCTCTTGATTCTGAAACAAAGAAATAATGACATTATTTATATTTATTTATTTATTTATTTAGGAAACATATTGTTCTTTATAATTCGCAAAAATATCAATTAAGATAAATACAATTCATGGTACTTATGCACTTTTGTTACCGTGCTGAAATAATAAAGTTATGATTAAGTGTGACAAATTACATGACTTGAATCGCGCCACTTCATTGGTTGATTGAATTGACGCACTATTTTAATTATAGCCTTTCTCATTGGTTGATTTGAATTTTAATCGGCACGAGCGCGGACAAGTTTAAAATGCAATTATTCAGTCCAAGCTAATCTTTCATGCACGATGGACGCATTTTTATCTTATAAATTTACGGGCCCTTTTAGCGCATAATTGTCATGGTACATTTAGTATAATTTAACCTACTAAGGTAGGAGTTCCTTTTCTAATGAGCGAAGAATGTTGATTCATGATTCACTACTTAGACGAAATTATCCGGCTTTTCTATTGGATCGTGATTAAATGGATCCAAACCAAGTACTATTGAAAGTTTCCATGGAGTTTTTTTTTTATAAATTATTAACTACCAGGCTCGAACGGGCGGCAAAATGACGCAACATAATTTTGCAAGCGAGAAGAGACGTCCGGTTTTAATTAACCAGGTAAGTACGTTTTTCGTTGTTGTGTATATTTTTCGCTTTGCCGGAGTTCTAAACTATAGAGAAGATGAAAAGACCTGCTTTAATCAACCAGGTAAATGCGCTTTGTAAAATCGTGTCTATTTTTAGCTTTGCCAGAGTTCTAAACTGTGAGAATATAATTCTCACATACTTTAAATGTCAAAAAATTATGACCTTTACTTATTTCGAGTTTGACTTTAAGTAGTAATATTATGTTATTTACTTACGTTAGAATTGCCTTCAAAATGCAAACTTGTGATTTTCATTAATTCAATTTTGCCTAAAGTTGCTGAATAAGATAATTATTTCTTTTAAAATTTGCCTTCTAATAGCAAAAATAATGTCGTTCTATAAAGTAGCACATTGCGCCATTTTCAAATAACGTTAATTACGAATATGATATTTACTTAATTTAAAATTTGTCTTAAAAAGTAGCAATTTCCAGGTTTAAAATCGTAATTTTCATTGCAAACTTAGGATATAAATTCCTATTGTGGTTATTTTAACTGTGGTTAGTTTTTATTTATATTTTAAATTATTTTAAAATTTATATTCAAAAAACAAGATTCAATCTACCTTTTCAATGCGTCTCCACATTTTCATAAACAACCTCTCTTGATTCTGAAACAAAGAAATAATGACAGTATTTATAAATATATAATTATTTATATAATTAGGAAACATATTGTTCTTTATAATTCGTAAAAATATCAATTAAGATAAATACAATTCATGGTACTTATGCACTTTTGTTACCATGCTGAAATGATACAGTTATTATTTAGTGTGACAAATTACATGACTTGAATCGCGTCACTTCATTGGTTGATTGAATTGACGCATTGTTTTAATTACAGCCTTTCTCATTGGTTGATTTGAATTATAAGCCGCACGAGCGCAGGCAGCTTAAATTAAAAATCTTCATTCCGAGGAAATCTTTCATGCCCAATGGACACATTTTAATATTCTTATTAATTTAAGGACTTTGGCACCCAATATTCAAAAGAGAGTTGCAAACCTGATAGGCCCTAAACTGGCATCTAAGCTTCAGCCCCTGCCCCATCGACGAAATGTTGCATCCCTCTGCCTTTTCTACAAGTATTTTAGTGGTGAATGCTCTGACGAACTGCAATCACTTGTGCCCCCACGACGTGATCACCCTCGACAAACCCGACAGGCTGCTAAATCCCACCCCCCCACACTGTTGAGATCCCTAGATGTAGAAGATCTTTTTACTCCAATAGTTTCTTCCCCAGAACCGCTACTCTGGAATTCCATTCCAGGTCCCTGCATCCCTAACAGTACTGACGTGCAGAAGTTCAAGTGTAACGTGAACCGACATCTTGCTGCCCAAATCCCTACATAGTACCCCAGTAGTTGTTGCCCCTGATAGTAGCCCCCTACACCAAAGTGGCAATTTGCCTTGTTTGGGGTGAAAATGTAATAAAAAAAAAAATATTGTCATGGTACATTTGAGACAATTGAACCTACTCAGTTAGGTGTTCCTTTCTTGACGTAATATCGTCTTTTTAATCAGCTAAGAATTTTAAGTTTGGTTTTACCTCTTCGACAGAATTACCTGCCTTTTATTATTGGAACATTGTTTAGATGGACCTAAAGCCAAGAACTGATGATAATCTGCACAGAATATCTTTTCCCTAGCAGCCTTAAGTGCCAGGCTTAGCTGATCAGCAAAATGACGCAACATACTTTTGCAACCGAAAAGATGAAAAGAATTGCCTTAATCAACCAGGTAAATGCGCTTTTTGAAGTTGTGTTTATTTTTCGCTCGACCAGAGAATTCCGTTGCTATCAATGAGAATACTAAACTTTCTTTATATGATGAAAAAAAAGATAGGAAAATTCGAAAAATAAAAAAAGGAAAACTAAAAATAAAAAAATATCTATGTTCTATAACGATTCCTATATTGACGAGAACGGTTTACCAATAAACATTTCTGATTTCTCGTCATTGATTAGGGCAGTCAATGTCTCCGAGAAAGTTTGTCACAAATTGAAACAACGACAAACAGAAACCAATCACAGAGCTAAATTATTGCTCTTTTGTTTGTATGCAGAGGGATTAATTTCCCTATGAGTTGGAATATTTAATCCAACCTTCAAATAAGGCTGTGCAATCTTGGTTTGTTTATTGATAAGGACGATTTGTTGCGGACTAAAGGACGTATACAGAATTCTGACATCCACCTCTTTGAAGTTAAATTCCCTATACTTTCGGGACACCATCATCGTTTGACTGAATTGGTTATTAAAGAGGCACATTTAAATTGTTGCCACCTTGGACCAATCCAACTCTTTCAAAGTTGAGCTTATCTGGTTTCTGGATTCCCCAAGGAAGGCAATCAGTAAAGAAAATTATCCATAATTGTATTACTAGTAAAAACATCAATTCGTTGCCTTATACAGCATCCTGGGGTTCTCAACTGCTCACTCATCAAGCAAATTTTGGCCATCCATTTCAACAAGTGGGTAAAAAAATGTTATCTCGTTAATAATATAACACGCAAAAGCCCCCCTCTTGGGTTGAGCACTATCGTAAATAATCTCACTCGCCACTTAATTTAGCTGAAAAAATGCGAAGCTCGCGGTTTGTTTACAAACAAACGTTTGAGCCCTCTACGAGCGGCGGACGGATGTTTATTTAAATAGACATTCGGACAGATTAATTTGCGGCCACAGCTTCCGTAGTCAGGGGGTAGAACTGCCGACTATCATCACGACGGTTCTAGGTTCGATCCTCGGCTTGGGATAGGTGTTAGTCTAGCGGCACTGATGAGTTGTGAAACAACGAAACAGATCTGTATGTCGATGACTAAAATAAATTTTATATATATATATATATATATATATTATTTATAGAAACAAACTTAAATTCATAGAAACAATTTTTAATTATAATTTTTTTTTATTTAGAATGACAAAGTTTTATTTATAGAAACAAAGTTTTATTCCAAGAAACAAAATTTTATTCATAGAAACAAGGTTTTATTTATAGAAACAAGGTTTTATTCATAGAAACAAGGTTTTATTTATAGAAACAAGGTTTTATTCATAGAAACGAGGTTTTATTTATACAAACAAGGTTTTATTCATAGAAACAAGGTTTTATTCATAGAAACAAGGTTTTATTCATAGAAACAAGGTTTAAGTTATGGAAATAGGTTTTATTTATAGAAACAAGGTTTTATTCATAGAAACAAGGTTTTATTTATAGAAACAAGGTTTTATATATATAGAAACAAGGTTT
The DNA here is from genome assembly GCF_053919585.1 of Euprymna scolopes. Lineage (NCBI taxonomy): Eukaryota > Metazoa > Mollusca > Cephalopoda > Sepiida > Sepiolidae > Euprymna > Euprymna scolopes. The sequence continues at coordinate 95,901,050 of NC_136508.1, read as the reverse complement.
TATTTATAGAAACAAGGTTTTATATATAGAAACAAGGTTTTATTTATAGAAAGAAGGTTTAAGTTATGGAAATAGGTTTAGGTATAGAACCAATGTTTATTTGGAGCATATTTTATAGAAACTAAGCTCATGTATAAATCCAAATTTGATTTATAAAAATAAAGTTTTATTAATAGAAATAAAGTTTGTTTAATAGAAAGAGGTTTTATTTTAAACAAAGGAATAAAACAATGTTTTAATCATACCTGTTTGTAGCATCTCAAGATAAAACGGTTGTGTTCGTTCCTCTTCTAACAGGCAAGAATGAAAATTGACAATTTTTTATAAGAAATTATTTATTTAAGAAACAATGTACTGCTTTATAATATGAATATAAGTTCAATGACTTAAAATTTAAAAAAAAAACAATGTTTTGGAATGTTTTGCTTATATATATATATATATATATATATATATATATATATATATATATATTAATTACCAGTTCCGTGCTAAATTCCCAATTCTGATACAATTACGGATTCCGATTTTTTTATAAATCTGTAAGTATTTAACTATAAGATTGTTATTTTCCCCAATTTTCGTAAAAACACATGTTAAAAAAGCAGATATTTTCCTAAACATCAAAATACACTTGTGGAGAGTGATCTATCGATTTTAGTTTTACTGGTAATTTAAAATCAATAAATACTTATTATTTTATCATTATTACGAGCAATGGAAGGTTTTACTTAAAAAAATAAAATAAAAAATACAATTAAAAAAAGACAATTAAAAGAATCGCTTTGGCATCGGAAAATAGGCACCAATATTTCCTATTCTGATACCGATTCCGATACCCCCAAATCTTCTGATTTTTCCGATTCCCGATTCCGATTTCCATTAATCGTCCCAACACTAATATATATATATATATATATACATATATATATATATATATATGTTTCTTATCTTTGAACACTTTCAGTTGTAATAAAGTCGGTCAACTTAGCTAATATGCACAGACCGTCATATAATGATAAGATCACTCTGACTGACGCTAAAAACATTTAATAAGAATAAATGTTTAATTTCAACTGTATCGCTCGCAGTTTGCAGTAGGATAGGCGTTCGGGTCCTTGCTAATGAAGCCAGCCATGACTTCTGTTACCGGGGTTCGAGTATCTCGACTAGCGTTAATTGTAACACTCTGTACTGATGAATCCCGAAAGGATGAAACACTATTAACTGTAGGTATTTATTTAAATTTAATTATTATAGTAAATCATTTTATATATATAATTAAATTTATATATATATATTACTATAATAATGAAATTTATATATTTATATATATTACTATAATAATTAAATTTATATATATATATATAGTACTATAATAATTAAATTTTTATATATATATTACTATAATAATTAAATTTATATATATATATATATATATATATATATATATATATATAGACGATATATTAATATTTAAATGGGCTTTTCCGTAACCACAGCAAAGGTAAGTGTTTCTCACATGCTTTTCCCGTTAGGGATTTCCCCTTTCTTCCTTCTCTTCAAAATATGCTACATTGCCAAAAGTGTGTTTATTCATAAAGTCTAAAAAAATGCTGGTTTTTGACAATTTTCAAACGATATAATGCTTGAAATTGTCGAACTGGACATGGAAACAATTGTAACGTAAATTGAAATACACTTTTTGTTGCCATTAACACCTTGTTTTTAAGTCTTGATTTTGCTTACACGGTATATATATATATATATATATATATATATATATATATATATATATATTACACAGTGATCACCACTTATCAAGGCCCGGAAGCCACTCAGGGATAAGGGTTATTGCAAGTACATTACGTTAGTGTGGAGATTTGATGAAGTGTTTACTTAAGAGGGCGGTTCATTAGGAATTTGTTAACATTGGACTTGAAGACATCCAAGTTGTAGTCCGGTGGGAAGCAGGCAGACGGAACAGAGTTTCACAGGCATGCAGTTCTAAGAAAGAAGCTTTGTTCATGGAATCCGCGTTTTGATTTAGGCACATATATAGAGTGGGGGAAATTTTTCACAGTGGATTCAGCTAGACGGGTGTTTTTTATGAAAGATTGGCGAGGGGGGACCAAAGATTGGAGTTCAGACGAGCACCTGCCATGGAAATAACGATAAAACAAGGATAGGCTCGCAACGTCTCTTCTGTGGGAGAGAGGTTGCAGGGTAGAGAAAAGGGCATCCCCCACTAAGCCACGAAGTCTATTTTGTACTCTGTCAAGGCAGGATAGGCTGTTTTTAGCAGCTCCTGCCCAGATATGGCAACAGTATTCCATCCTTGGACGTACTTGGCTTTTATATAGATAGAGAATTGCATCAGTAATGAGATATCTTCTGGAGCGGTAGAAGGATCCCACCATCTTTCCAGCGACCTTGGCAAAAGACTTGATGTACGTGTTCCATTTCAGATCAAACCCAGAAGCTTGTCAAAACACGAGGCCTCACCCAGACGAGAGTCATCCATCACATTTGATGCAAGATGGGGATCAGAGCGTTGATGATGTAAGGATAGGAGTTTGGTGTTGGATGCATTAAAGGTAACCAGCCACATCTTCCCCCACTGAACCACGTGCTTGAGAAAACATTTCCAGTTATACCGTAGCTGGAAATCTTGTGAAGTAGACCCTTATGCCATACCTTGTCGAAGGCCTTTGATATGTCAAGAGCAATTGCCCTAGAAAGGAAGCCTTTGTCAAGAGATTCACTAATCCTGTGGGATATAACCGTCAGCACATCTGCAGTAGATCTTGCAGAGCGGAAACCATATTGTGTGTCACTAAGGTTATTCCTGCTGAGGTGGTTGACTATTTCTCTATTTAATATGGATTCAAGCAACTTACTCATAACACACAGGAGACTTATTGGTCTGTACTGAGAGGAAGATGACATCACCTGAATTCTTAAATACAGGGCAAACTGATGAGGTCTTCCAGGGAGTCGGAAAGCACTTCTCCTTAAGGCAGCGCTTAAACAGTTTCGTAAGTATGGGAGAAAGTTCTGGTTGAAGCTTTTTTAACACTATAATTGGGATGTTGTCAGGGCCAATAGCTTTACTGGAATCAAGGTTCTTGATTAGCTTGGCGACCTCATGCACGGATATTTGTATGATACCTAGCTTGTTCTGTGTTATAGGATATATATATGTTCTGTGTTATAGGATATATATATATATATTAAATTTGTATTCAATGAATTTCCAAAACTCTCATTGAAATGAAATGAAGTGGTTGAGTTTCATATCAAAGAATTTTTATTATTGTCCTTAACCTATAGGGGTTCGATGTCTACCATCTCATCAGAGGAGAGAAAATATTAGCAAATACTTATAAAGGTGTGCAATTGTCACTAAGCATTAGCCCAATTAGCATTGCCTACGTGTTGACCCAATTGCCACTGTCTAAAAACGGCCCAATTGCCACTGCCTAAGCTTCAGCCCAATTGCAACTGTTTCAGTGTTGGCCCAATTGGGCCTGTCCAAACATCAGCCCAAATCGCATTGCCCAAGTGGCACTGTCCAAGTATTGATTCTATTCTGTGTCAAACTCCTAAAACAGTATCAGTACAAAGATCTAAAATAAAACCGAAAAGTATCTGTAAATACCCAAAGGTTACATCGGCTGAAACATTTAGAAAATAATAGTTTAAATAATCCAAATAATATGAATTCTCAATCCTTAACTCCCAAAATTATAGATAACAGTTTTATTTAAAGAAACAAAAACTTATAAAAATAAAAGTTTTATTTGTACCTTTTTGTTGTTCGTCAAGATTTTCATAATCAAATTTCAAATCATCGTAAGTATCCTCTGTTGGTTCAACCTCTAAAATATAAAAGTAAAAAAAAAAAAATTTTTATTTATAAGAGATTTATTCATTTTAGAAAAAATATATTTCTTTATCATTCAACAGAAGTTAAATTATTATTACATTACATCTTTCTCTCTCTACCTTTCTTTTCTGTTCTTGCTGGAGTGAAATAGTATTAATACTTGTGGTGATATTTCTTAATGTCTATAACAGACTCTTATAACAGACTCTTCCAATTTTGCATTTTATAGTTAGGTGCTTACTATTGACAGAGGGAGATAGAGAAACAGAGAAAGACAAGAAGAGAGAGAGAAAGAGAGACAGAAGGGAGAATGACAGGCACGGTATAAAAATAAAAGTAGGGATTAGTTTTAAATAACATTCAGTGATATTGGCTGCAGGGACACTTTGGTGACCGTCACATCAGTAAGAAGTTTGATTCTAAATGGTGTTCACACTCATCAGATTTTGATCTCTTCCAGGTTTTTATCTATGAATTTCCTTGAAAGATAATGTTTATAAAACATAATTTTCAAACTATTCCTGAACTGGAGAAGACCATCAAGCCTAAATCAGGGAAGTGCCAAGAGTGGAATCTGTCAGAGATATTGATAATTTTGCACCTGGTATCCAGATGTGCTTATCATCGATCAGTGATAAAATAAAGATTGTTGGCTATTTATGATCAGAACTTGGTGGACAAGTCAGACATAAACTGAAGTTTATTTGTAGCATATCTAGATGGATTGCAGAAAGAGTCATTAGTTGGGCAGTATCACAGAGTATTAAATGCTAAATCTTGAAAACATCTCCGAACAGGGTAACCTATATAAAAATGTATTAAGACATTCCATGACCGTATGTACATTATCACCTTTCACACACAGAAAAAATAAACAACATTGTTCGATTAGTGATTGGTGATTAATCTGATGTCACTAAATTAAAAAAAAAAATTGGGGCTTTCCCATTTTAAAATGAATTGTTCCCAAATCAAATTCTATCGTCCCATCAACTAAAACAGTAAAATTTTAAATAAATACATATCAAAAGATTACATTTATTGATTCGAAAAAAATATTTAGCTGACAATTTTATTTAAGGTAAGAAAAATAGAGAATATTAATTTTGTTACCTTGGTGATGGAATTTGATCACAGGGTGGATAATGTTCTCGTGTGATTGCACGAGTTACGAGTACATAGATTAAGTCAAGGGAACTTCTGTCATTACTAATCAGCAGAGCATCACCATTCTCATCCAATGGAAGAGTCTATCAGGTGTGATGGTGTATGTAAGTGAAAACTACTCGGTGAGAATTGAGGACATGTGTTGCATGAAGAGAAATGATATGATAATGATGCGATCAATGTACAATGCAAGTCTTAAACGGGCTTGGATCTGAGATCTCAGAGAAAGATTGATTCTGGACAATGTAGGGAGATGTGTTCAGAACAGGAGACTTCGATATTATGGCCACATTAAAAGAATGGATGAGTTTTGGGTTAGTAGATGTACAACAGTTGATGCAGCAGAGTCGGTTGGCAGTGAAAAGCCCAAGAAAACATGGGAGGAAGTGACAAGAATGAGCTTGAGAAAAAAAAAAGGAATAAAGATGCGACAGTTAAACATGATGATGATGATGATGATTTCAATGGTTTTTTTTTATAGAAAAATAAGACCAGTTATTTTCTCACCCAATTTATGTATAGATGGCAGGGGGTGTTCCTTTCTTGCAGGTTTTTTCTTCACTGTAAATTAAAAAAAAACAAACAAATACATTACGTTTGTGTGGAGATTTGATGAAGTGTTTACTAAAGGGGGCGGTTCATTAGGAATTTGTTAACGTTGGACTTGAAGACATCCAAGTTGTAGTCAGGTGGGAAGCAGGCAGACGGACCAGAGTTCCACAGGCGTGCAGTTCTAAGAAAGAAGCTTTGTTTATTAAATTTCTTTTAGAACTCTTAGTCTCGTGCAACGGGATAAAATTTGTTGAACGTAACGACAAAATTTTTGTTAACAGACGAGAAAAAAATATTTTTATATAAGACTATCGGGGGGTACCCGGCGTTGCCCGGTTATTTGGAGTTGTGTGTGGTTTTGGGTAAATCCAAACTCCGGGGGGAGGGGGTTTAAAATAAAAAAAAGTTTTGGTAGGTAAGTATGAGGATCGAACCCAAACCCTTGAGGCAAAGTTGGAAATTAAAGTTTGAAAAAAAAAACATGCGATGTTGCCTGAAGGGTCTATCCTTGGACCTTTATTATTCCTAATATTCATAAATGAACTCCCTGACCAAATTGTCTGTGAGCTGGGTATATATGCTGATGACACCGCGCTCTATAACAGGCATGCAAAGAAAACAAATAAACACATATCTAAGAAAATGGCAGAAACACTAGAGGATGATCTCCAATCAGTAGTAGAATGGGGACAAAAATTCGTGGTCACATTCAATGCTGCCAAGACTAAACTTGTTTCCTTCAATAATTACAAGAAACCTTCTCTACCACCAATAACAGTGGCCAAAGACTCATTATCTGAAAGTACTTCTTTTAAACTCCTCGGCCTAATGTTCACAGGAAACATGAGGTTCTCTCTACCGTGCTAGAAAGCTACTAATGCCCAAAAATATACTGTACCTCTATAAGGCTACCATTCGCCCATGTATGAAGTACTGTTGTCATATTTGGACTGGTGCATCTGCTACTAGTCTCGCTCCTAGACAAGGTTCAAAAGAGTCGCCAATCTAACAGGTCCTGAACTGTCAACTAAGCTTCAGCCTCTGTCCCATCGACGAAATGTTGCATCCCTCTGCCTGTTCTAAAAGTATTTTAATGATGAATGCTCCAACGGACTGCAAGCACTTGTACCCCCTCGACGTAAATACTCTGACAAACCCGACAAGCAGCTAAATCCCACCCCTACACAGTAGAGATCCCTACATGTAAGAGAGCTTTCTACTCAAGTAGTTTCTCCCCCAGAACTGCTAGACTTCAGTTCCAGGTCCCTGCTTCCCCAACTGTATTGGCATGTAGAAGTTCAAGTGTAACTTGCTGCCCAACTCCCTACATAGTACCCCTGTAGCTTAGGTCCCTGATAGTAGGCCCCTACGTCAAAGTGGCAATGTGCCTTGTTTGGGGTGAAAATGCAATAAATAAAAAGGCTTTCGAAAAAATATTTCAAATTATAAGAAGAAATATTAGACACAAAAAAATGTTTGTTATTGTAAAAAAATGTGCAAGTCATTCAAACAACAACAAAAAAATGACGAACTGATTATAAATTATCTCCACTGTCGATGAAATTCAAATAGATATGACAATTTTGAAGATATAAAATAACGAAACAACTACTGTTATTAAAAATTAGTACAAACCTTATTTTGTACAGCATGCAGTGTTTGCGTCAGACAAGAAGAATAAAGAAGCAAAAATGGTGGCTGCATTTATTTATAGATTGGCGATCTCACGAGGTAACGAGACTTCAGGGCATCTAATATGCATATGAAAGACAGACGGTTTCAATAAAAAAAAAAGTCTGGCAAAATGCGTCTATTCATATATGTATTGAATTTTGTTGTTCGGTTCAAAAGAAGGAGAGTGGGAAAAAGTAGAGACGCCCCAAGATGGCATCTACCTGAACGAAAAAGCAGCAAAAGAGTCACTTAACAAGACTGTACAACTGAGAAAACTCCCTTATACGGATTTTAAACCTCAAATACATATCATATATATATATATATATATATATATATATATATATATATGACTAGACTACGAATAGGTCACACTCCTGTCGTCCACTCGTATTGACTAAAAAGAGCATAATATGCTCGAGACCTGGACTTTGAACGGGCCTGAATGATGCATTACAAGAATAGTCTAAGGAAGACCTTTAGCAATTAGAGATTAAAATATACAACAAAAATTTAAAAAAAAAACCCAAAACAACCAACATTCAACACATTACAATTAATATTTCGGCATTAAATAACCCAAAACTTGTTGATAAGCCGTAAAAAAACAAAAAAACAAATAGGAAATACGTTTTCAATAATTGAATTGGTTTTAAATAGTAACAGATATTTACAGGTTAAACTGATTTTAAATCAAATAAAAAAAAAACATTTGGAAAACTTTTATGAATTATACAAACCATTTTCAAACATTATACAAATTCAAAATATTGGATAAATGTGTGTGGTGAGTTAAATATATATAAAACCAAGGAAACAACTTACTTGAATAACGTCTGTATTTGCGACAAAACATTCCACCAGATATAATCAAAATAATAACAAATTCCAAAATCATAGGAGCCAATATTATTAGCAACGTATTGTCAGCACTCTCATCACTCTTTTTAATAACTGAAACAAAAAACAAAAAACATTAAGAACTCCAGAAACACAACATAATATTCAGTAAAAGCGTCTCTAAAAATTGAACATTTAAACTTCAATGAACTAAATACCATCTACAATAAATGGATGTGGTAAAATAGGAGCTCACAAAAAGAAACTTTTTTTCAATATTTAATGAAATTGTAATTTTATTTATTTATTGTACATATTTATTCTAGTAGAATCGAAGGGGAATAACTCATGACATTATTACTTCCTAATAAAGGATTCTGTAAGTAACGAAGAAAAGTCGCTATCCAGAAACTTTCTTAGTCGGAATAAGTATTTTCAGATAGAAACTGGTGGAAAATAAATAGCATAGTTGAAAGGAAAAAGCATTGGCATGACAGGCGGATTGTTATTTGACAATTCGGCAAAATATTTTATGCCAAATTAGATGTTGGATTAAATATGTTTAGTGACATAAGGTATTATGGAACAATGTTTAAAACCGATCAGCTTATAGATAACAAAAGTACTCAGTATAAAACTGAACTCAGTATAAAACTGAGTATATAAAACTGAGTATATAAAACTCAGTATAAAACTGAAGAGCAGTATATTAAGTAGAAGTGTGTAGATTGCAATAAGAAATGTCGAAAATATTTATTCACAACAAATATTAACAACAAATATTGCCAGGGTCCAGTTTCCCACCAAATACGAAACTGCACTTAGAATGCTGCCAGGTCCAGTAAGCTGACCTAGTCTAGAGAAGACCGTATCAGGATGATGGTCAAATCGTTAAGGACATGGCCTGACGACCTGGCTGTTCCAAATTTGAATCTAGCTTGTTCCACAACAACCACTTTCACTTAGTAAGATGACAACCTTCACGTGGTCCTTCTCGTAAGTACCCAATTTCTTTCTAGAAATAATTCTGACAATAAAAATATCGGGGAAACCAATGCCAACAATAGAATCTTCGGAAATGAATCAGGAGTTAGGGTTAGGGATTTACTTTGGATTCACTTATGGAGTGACTTGGTCAGAAGAAGAGACTCGTTGTCAATAATGTTGTGCTCCTTGGTGGCGATATCTCAACAATACTGAGTACTCTCCGATCTGGCGATCGGTTTAGAATCTGCTGCTCTCCAATCGTTGGGTCAGCAAAATAACATTGTTTGGACGTCAGCAATACTGTCTAGCTCCAACAAATGGTAAATAAATGATCAATGTTATATGCTTTGGTTTATCTTTCCTTTCTAACACGTGCAGCAAATAAGATATTCCCACCACAAGATGTAGAACTATATAAAAACGTGCAATGAAAATAGAAAATGTGTGAATTACAAAACTAGTTTCTTTAATTTAAAAGTTTTAGCACTTTTTGATTTTCAGTTGGGACAAGAGGAGAGTGCATAGCAGGGACAGACAAATGTGTTTATATCAATGCATATTTTTTTAGTGAGAAAGTTTTTTTCTAAAATAATAAACATATATTAATTTTTTTTTTATTTCGGACTAGTATCCTCATCTTTATTAGTTATTGTTTCACGACGTTTCGCTCAACTATACCTCTGGCCTGCGTCAGGTCGTAACCACGACGGATAGGAACTTCGAATCTCCTAACTCCATTCTCAGCAATCACTGCCATCCGTAATTGTTGTCGTCTCACCACGTTCTAGCCAAGTAAGCCTCTGGCTGGCTTTGGGTAGAATTGAAACATTTTGGCCAAGTAAGCCTCTGCTATCTTAAGATAGCGGTTTCAATCCTACCTAAAGCCGGCCAGAGGCTTACTTGGCCAAAACATGGTGAGATGACGACAACTATGGAAGGCAGTAATTGCTGAGAATGCAGTTAGGAGATTCAAACTTCCTATCCGTCACGGTTACCACCTGAACGAATAGTTGAGCGAAACGTCGTAATAAAGATGAAAACAACAACTAATAAAGATGAGAATAATAGTCCTAAATAAAAAATAAATTAATATATATAATGCTCATCTCAAAAATGAATTCCAATTAAGGAATATTTCTGGAATTAAAATAAATATAAGAAATTAATAATAACACAAAACTGATTTTTTTATCATAATAGAATTTTTTTTTCTAATAAACATTAATTTTTGTAACACATGCCTGTAAGTAAAATAAAAAAAATCTATTTTGTGTTATTATAATTTTTAAAAATTTTAATCCCAGGAATGTGTTTTTTTTTTACAAGGCATAACCACTTCAAGGCCCAGAGACCACTCGAGGATAATGATTAACAGTGTACAGAAGTCAATTGGACAATTGACTTCTGTACACTCTTAACCCTTATCCTCGAGTAGTCTAAAAACACACATTTCTGGGATTAAAATAAAAAAAAACAACTTATAACACAAAATAGATTTTTACAAAAGCTTTATCTTCAAGTTTTATTTAAAAAAATGTCTATTTTGTTAAAAACAACTCTATTTTGTGTTATAATAAGTTTCTTATTTTTATTTAAAAAACTTTCTCAACAAAAAAATACACATTTACTTCCGATTCGTTCCTGAAATTGCATTTCTTTGCCCCAACTATGCACTCTCCCCATGTTCCAACAAAAAACCAAACACGTTCTAGTAGTGCACAAGTGCCAAATATTTCAATGAAATATTGACTTTGAAATGATTATATTTAGAAACTTGTGACTTCAGAACACAAACAACACAACAAAGCCAATACTTCATTAAATATTGTGGAATACATACTTCCTCATCTCAAAACAATATCATCAAATGCGGCACATAAAAAACAAAACAATACCATTCAATACTTCATCAAATGCTGCAGAACACAAAACACAACAAGATTAATACTTCATTAAATACTTCAGAACACAAACAACACAACAAAACCAATACTTCATTAAATAATGTGGAATACATAACCACACATCAAAACTAATACTTCATCAGATACTGCAGAACACATAACTATACAAAACTAATACTCCATTAAATACTGCAGAACACAAAACAAGACAACAAAACCAATACTTCATTAAATACTGCAGAATACATAACCACACAACAAAACAAATACTTCATTAAATACTGCAGAACACAAAACAAGACAACAAAACCAATACTTCATTAAATACTGCAGAACACAAAACAACACAACAAAACCAATACTTCATTAAATACTGCAGAACACACAGCAACACAACAAAACCAATACTTCATTAAATACTGCTGAACACAAAACAACACAACAAAACCAATACTTCTGTAAATACAACATACAACAACACAACTAAACAAAAACAGGTAAATAAAATTTTCATACTGACCTAAATTTACAGAAAATGTACTTTTGCCAGCGCTATTTTTCACTGTAAACTCATAATTACTTGATGATTGTTAAAGTACTGCATTTGCCAATAAAAGGAAATTGACCATCTTCGGCAGCACTATAAGCAGATTTATCCGAAGAGAGTTTCCCACGTTCACTGTGCCATTCCATGGATATAGCTTCAGGATGACAATAAAAACATACTTTGATAATTTTTTTATGTCCAATTTTTGCTTCTGCAGTTTCATTGCCGTTGAATTTCGCTGGCGCTGCAAAAGAAATATTGGCAATTTCAAACAATAAAAAAATAGAGTCATACAACTCTAACACTATATAAATATGAATCTGAATTAAGAAGTCGGTATAAATAAAATACATATAAAATAGTGACCGTGAGAGGAAAATGAGACATAAGTTATGGTTTGATGAATAAATTCATAAGTAAGTTTTCAGAGAGAAGTTTCATTAATTGGGAAAAGAAAAGCAAGATAAGAGAGATAGGAAGAGAAATAAAGATGATGGAAGTGAGAAGTCAAAACCTCATTAAGAAAGGAATATAAAATAAGTTCCTAAGTTAACTTATGGATGTAGGCCATACCTCATTAAATGTAACACAAAATCAAAAAATACCAACCAATAATTTATTAAATTTGACATGAAACAAACAACAATATCAACCAATAATTCATTAAATGTGACATAAAATAAAACATTACTAACCAATAATTTATTAAATCTGACAAAAAATAAAACAACAATATCAACCAATAATTTATTAAATGTGACATAAAATAAAACAACAATACCAACCAATAATTTATTTAATGTGACATAAAATAAAACAACAATACCAACCAATAATTCATTAAATGTGAAATAAAATAAAACAACAATACCAACTAATAATTCATTAAATGTGACATAAAATAAAACAACAATACCAACCAATAATTTATTTAATGTGACATAAAATAAAACAACAATACCAACCAATAATTTATTTAATGTGACATAAAATAAAACAACAATATCAACCAATAATTAATAAAATGTGACATAAAATAAAACAACAATACCAACCAATAATTTATTAAATGTGAAATAAAATAAAACAACAATACCAACCAATAATTTATTAAATGTGAAATAAAATAAAACAACAATACCAACCAATAATTAATAAAATGTGACATAAAATAAAACAACAATACCAACCAATAATTTATTAAATGTGACATAAAATAAAACAACAATACCAACCAATAATTTATTAAATGTGACATAAAATAAAACAACAATACCAACCAATAATTTATTAAATGTGACATAAAATAAAACAACAATACCAACCAATAATTTATTAAATGTGACATAAAATAAAACAACAATACCAACCAATAATTTATTTAATGTGACATAAAATAAAACAACAATACCAACCAATAATTCATAAAATGTGACATAAAATAAAACAACAATACCAACTAATAATTCATTAAATGTGACATAAAATAAAACAACAATACCAACCAATAATTTATTTAATGTGACATAAAATAAAACAACAATACCAACCAATAATTTATTTAATGTGACATAAAATAAAACAACAATATCAACCAATAATTAATAAAATGTGACATAAAATAAAACAACAATACCAACCAATAATTTATTTAATGTGACATAAAATAAAACAACAATACCAACCAATAATTTATTTAATGTGACATAAAATAAAACAACAATATCAACCAATAATTAATTTAATGTGACATAAAATAAAACAACAATACCAACCAATAATTTATTAAATGTGAAATAAAATAAAACAACAATACCAACCAATAATTTATTAAATGTGACATAAAATAAAACAACAATACCAACCAATACTTTATTAAATGTGAAATAAAATAAAACAACAATACCAACCAATAATTAATAAAATGTGACATAAAATAAAACAACAATACCAACCAATAATTTATTAAATGTGAAATAAAATAAAACAACAATACCAACCAATAATTTATTAAATGTGACATAAAATAAAACAACAATACCAACCAATAATTTATTAAATGTGAAATAAAATAAAACAACAATACCAACCAATAATTTATTAAATGTGAAATAAAATAAAACAACAATACCAACCAATAATTTATTAAATGTGATATAAAATAAAACAACAATACCAACCAATAATTTATTAAATGTGAAATAAAATAAAACAACAATACCAACCAATAATTTATTAAATGTGAAATAAAATAAAACAACAATACCAACCAATAATTTATTAAATGTGAAATAAAATAAAACAACAATACCAACCAATAATTTATTAAATGTGAAATAAAATAAAACAACAATACCAACCAATAATTAATAAAATGTGACATAAAATAAAACAACAATACCAACCAATAATTAATAAAATGTGAAATAAAATAAAACAACAATACCAACCAATAATTAATTTAATGTGACATAAAATAAAACAACAATACCAACCAATAATTTATTAAATGTGACATAAAATAAAACAACAATACCAACCAATAATTTATTAAATGTGACATAAAATAAAACAACAATACCAACCAATAATTTATTAAATGTGAAATAAAATAAAACAACAATACCAACCAATAATTAATAAAATGTGACATAAAATAAAACAACAATACCAACCAATAATTTATTAAATGTGACATAAAATAAAACAACAATACCAACCAATAATTAATTTAATGTGACATAAAATAAAACAACAATACCAACCAATAATTTATTTAATGTGACATAAAATAAAACAACAATATCAACCAATAATTTATTAAATGTGACATAAAATAAAACAACAATACCAACCAATAATTAATTTAATGTGACATAAAATAAAACAACAATACCAACCAATAATTTATTAAATGTGAAATAAAATAAAACAACAATACCAACCAATAATTTATTAAATGTGAAATAAAATAAAACAACAATACCAACCAATAATTTATTAAATGTGAAATAAAATAAAACAACAATACCAACCAATAATTTATTAAATGTGACATAAAATAAAACAACAATACCAACCAATAATTTATTAAATGTGAAATAAAATAAAACAACAATACCAACCAATAATTTATTAAATGTGACATAAAATAAAACAACAATACCAACCAACAATTTATTACATGTGACACAAAATAACACAACAATACCAACCAATAATTTATTAAATGTGACATAAAATAAAACAACAATACCAACCAATAATTTATTAAATGTGACATAAAATAAAACAATAATACCAACCAATAATTTATTAAATGTGACATAAAATAAAACAACAATACCAACCAATAATTTATTAAATGTGACATAAAATAAAACAACAATACCAACCAATAATTTATTAAATGTGAAATAAAATAAAACAACAATACCAACCAATAATTTATTAAATGTGAAATAAAATAAAACAACAATACCAACCAATAATTTATTAAATGTGAAATAAAATAAAACAACAATACCAACCAATAATTTATTAAATGTGACATAAAATAAAACAACAATACCAACCAATAATTTATTAAATGTGACATAAAATAAAACAACAATACCAACCAATAATTTATTAAATGTGAAATAAAATAAAACAATACCAACCAATAATTTATTAAATGTGACATAAAATAAAACAACAATACCAACCAATAATTTATTAAATGTGATATAAAATAAAACAACAATACCAACCAATAATTTATTAAATGTGACATAAAATAAAACAACAATACCAACCAATAATTTATTAAATGTGACATAAAATAAAACAACAATACCAACCAATAATTTATTAAATGTGACATAAAATAAAACAACAATACCAACCAATAATTTATTAAATGTGAAATAAAATAAAACAACAATACCAACCAATAATTAATAAAATGTGACATAAAATAAAACAACTATACCAACCAATTAATAATTTAATGTGACATAAAATAAAACAACAATACCAACCAATAATTTATTTAATGTGACATAAAATAAAACAACAATATCAACCAATAATTTATTAAATGTGACATAAAATAAAACAACAATACCAACCAATAATTAATTTAATGTGACATAAAATAAAACAACAATACCAACCAATAATTTATTAAATGTGAAATAAAATAAAACAACAATACCAACCAATAATTTATTAAATGTGAAATAAAATAAAACAACAATACCAACCAATAATTTATTAAATGTGAAATAAAATAAAACAACAATACCAACCAATAATTTATTAAATGTGACATAAAATAAAACAACAATACCAACCAATAATTTATTAAATGTGAAATAAAATAAAACAACAATACCAACCAATAATTTATTAAATGTGACATAAAATAAAACAACAATACCAACCAACAATTTATTACATGTGACACAAAATAACACAACAATACCAACCAATAATTTATTAAATGTGACATAAAATAAAACAACAATACCAACCAATAATTTATTAAATGTGACATAAAATAAAACAATAATACCAACCAATAATTTATTAAATGTGACATAAAATAAAACAACAATACCAACCAATAATTTATTAAATGTGACATAAAATAAAACAACAATACCAACCAATAATTTATTAAATGTGAAATAAAATAAAACAACAATACCAACCAATAATTTATTAAATGTGAAATAAAATAAAACAACAATACCAACCAATAATTTATTAAATGTGAAATAAAATAAAACAACAATACCAACCAATAATTTATTAAATGTGACATAAAATAAAACAACAATACCAACCAATAATTTATTAAATGTGACATAAAATAAAACAACAATACCAACCAATAATTTATTAAATGTGAAATAAAATAAAACAATACCAACCAATAATTTATTAAATGTGAAATAAAATAAAACAACAATACCAACCAATAATTTATTAAATGTGATATAAAATAAAACAACAATACCAACCAATAATTTATTAAATGTGACATAAAATAAAACAACAATACCAACCAATAATTTATTAAATGTGACATAAAATAAAACAACAATACCAACCAATAATTTATTAAATGTGACATAAAATAAAACAACAATACCAACCAATAATTTATTAAATGTGACATAAAATAAAACAACAATACCAACCAATAATTTATTAAATGTGACATAAAATAAAACAACAATACCAACCAATAATTTATTAAATGTGACATAAAATAAAACAACAATACCAACCAATAATTTATTAAATGTGATATAAAATAAAACAACACTATCAACCAATAATTTATTAAATGTGACATAAAAGAAAACAAAAATACCAACCAATATGTATTAAATGTGACATAAAATAAAACAATAATACCAACTAATAATTTATTAAATGTGATATAAAATAAAACAACAATACCAACAAATAATTCATTAAATGTAACATAATATAAAACAACAATACTGGTCAATAAATTATTAAAGTTTTTATATGAATATTTTAGCATTTTTATTGTATATTATCAAGATTAGCTAAGCGTGAGTAGAGAACTTATATAACTTGCCTGCCTATGCGTAAAGTTCTGAAGAGAAAGAGGTTTAGTTAGTTCTATTAATACTCTTTCGCTACGTATGTCTTTCTTTATAACTAGAAATAACAAAACATTGTAATTACAATAGAATATTTAATAAATGATAAAAACATATCACTATTTAATGGGTATTATTTAGTATCTCGATTATCTGACGTTTTTCTTAACAAATTAGCAAGTTCATATATGTATTGTTGGAGTAATTAATGTTTTTAGTTAAAATTTTTATATTTGTCGTCCGACAGACTCAGCTTCAAAATGATACCAATCTCAATGGGTTCAATTTTCAGTTTTCCACAGAAATTGAACTTGGTCTAAAAATTCAAAATTAGATACGTACTATAAACTTTAACTTTGACAGATTTCTCTGAATATTTCTTTCCTGTGTTTGTAGGAACACCATTGCTTGCTTGACATGACCACTCTCCCGCATCTTGATAAGTCAATTTCTGAAAAACTATCTTTTTTCCATTAATTCTTCTCTTTTCTAAATTTCCCCATTTCTGTACCAATTCATATGTAACATTGGCAGGGTTGGCATTAGCTGAACACTCGACTTTAGAATTCTTATAAGAAATTGTAATTTCGGGAGCATCTGCAAAACAAAAATAAAATTTTCAATGTTGGCAGGACGGGCATTAGCTGAACACTCTACTTCATTCTTAGTCTTCTCATAAGAAATCATATTTTCATGCAGATCTGAAAATAAAAAAAATATTTTCTGAATAAACATTTGTAAGGAAACGTGAAAACAAGTCGTCAAAAATAGAGGTGGCACATTTTAGAAGATTTTAACAAAAGAAAATTATATTTTTCATTCTAATATTTTTCACAGGAAAAACACACTTTTAATTTTAGACTTTCATCTTTCAATTGAAATAAAAAATCAATTTTAGACTTACACAGGCGACAAAAAGAAAGTCCGCACATGTAATTTTTAATTTTTGACTTTTATCTTTCAAACACAATTAAAATTCCATTTTAGACTTTTATCTTTCAAAGAAAATAAAAATTTAAAAAATTTAATTTTAGATTTTTATCTTTCGGACACAATCAAAATATTATTTTAGACTTTCATTTTCGAACAATACAAAAATTCAATTTTAAACTTTAAGCTTTAAAACACAATTAAAATTTTATTTTAGACTTTTATCTGTCCATTAAAATCTAGATATAATTTAGACTTTATTCTTTCAAAAACAATAAAAATATAATTTAAGACTCTTAACTTTAAAACATCATGAAAATTTAATTGTAGACTTTTATTTTTCAAACAATATAAAAATTTAATTTTGGACATTTATTTTTCGAACATAATTAAATTATAATTTCAGACTTTTATCTTTCGAACAAACTAAAAATTTAATTTTTTACTTTTATCTTTAAAACACAATCACAATTAAATTTTAAACTTTTATTTTTCAAAAAAGAAATAAATAAAAAGTAAATATTATTTAACTTAAAAAATATCAAAATTATTTTTTTTACAAAATAAAAATTAGACTGTCTACTTTTATCTTTCAAACAAGATAAAAATTTTACTTTTATCTTTTAAACACAATCAAAATTTACTATATATGCATATATACATACATATACACATATGTATATGCATACATACATGCATCTGTGTATATATACATATATACATGTGTATATATACATATATAAATAATACATATATACATACGCGCATACACATACATACATATGTACATACAGACATACATACACGCATACATACAGACAGACATATGTATCTATATACATACATATGTATATACATACTGAGATCCTCCGACCACTCTGTTGTATCAGTTAAGATAAAAATGAAATATAATAAGTCTACAGATGTACCTCTCCACCGTACTGTATACCGGTACTCTATGGCTGACTTGGATAGCTTCCGTACATTCATATCTGATCTACCTCTGCATTCCATGTTTAAAAAGGATGTGTCCTCTATAGTATCAGACCTGACCGAATAGTTACTTGTTGGCATACACCAATTCATACCATCCAAAAATTCCAACAAAAACCTAACAGTCAGCCAGGGTTCTCCCCTGAATGTGCTGCTGCCATCGCACATAGAAATCACTTTTTCCATAGCTACCAACGTAATAGATGCACTGAGACTAAAGCTGCTTTCAGGACCGCCAGCAACCGCTGTAAAAGAGTAATAAAAAAATGCAAGAGAACTATATGCTCAATCCGTTAAATCCAAAGTAGTTGAGCAGCAGCTTGGTTCCCACCAGGTCGGGCAAATAGCAGATAGGATCCTGAACAGAAGCGTGCGTTCTATCCCAACCATTATCAATGGTCCAGAGGTCATCTCGTCAGCATCCGACAAGGCCAAACTATTTGCCAAGAACTTTGCAGCAAATTCTACCCTATGCGACGAAGGCCATCAACTCCCCGTATTTCCTCCTACAACACACAACACGCTAGTTAACATACAAATATCTGTGCGTGAGGTCGCCAAGCTAATCAAGAACCTTGATTCCAGTAAAGCAACTGGCCCTGACGGTATTCAAATTATAGTATTAAAAAAGCTACAACCAGAACTTGCTCCCATACTTACAAAACTGTTTAAGCGTTGCCTTAAGGAGAAGTGCTTTCCAGCACCCTGGAAAACCTCATAAGTATGCCCTGTATTTAAGAATTCAGGTGATAAGTCATCTCCCTCTCAATACAGACCAATAAGTCTCCTGTGTGTCATGAGTAAGTTGCTGGAATCCATATTACATAGAGAAGTAGTCAACCACCTCAGCAGAAATAACCTTCTTAGTGACACGCAATATGGTTTCCGTTCTGCTAGATCCACAGCAGACGTGCTAACAGTTATATAAAATAGAATTAGCGAATCTCTCGACAAAGGCTTCATTTCTAGGGCAATTGCTCTTGACATATCAAAGGCCTACTTCACAAGATTTCCAGCTACGGTATAACTGGAAATGTTTTCTCTATCATTAAATCATTTTTCTCTGATAGGCTCATAAGAGTAGTGGTTGATGAGCAGAAATCAGAGGCCCACAGTATTAATGCTGGAGTTCCTCAGGGGTCCATCCTGGGCCCAACTCTCTTCTTGATCTACATCAATGATCTCCCAAAACACATACTAAAATCATTCATTGACATCTATGCTGATGACACGACTATCTATGGAAACACATCAAAGGCCGTAAATGGCAACGTTCTCTCTGATTCTCTCTCCTCAGATCTTGAGCACGTAGTTCGGTGGGGGAAGAGGTGGCTGGTTACCTTTAATGCATCTAAAACCAAGCTCCTATCATTGCATCATAAACGCTCTGATCTCCATCTGGCATAGATTGAAATGAATGGCTCTCGTCTAGGGGAGGCTCCATGTTTTGATAAGCTTCTGGGTTTGACCTTTACTCCTGATCTGAAATGGAACACGTACATCAATTCTGTTGTCAAGGTCGCTGGGAAAATGGTGGGATCCTTCTACCGCTCCAGAAGATATCTCACTACTGATGCAATTCTCTATCTGTATAAAGCCAAATACGTCCAAGGATGGAGTACTGCTGCCACATTTGGGCAGGAGCTGCTAAAAATAGTAATTTCCTGCCTTGACAGAGTACAAAATAGACTTTGTGGCTTGGTGGGGATGCCCTTTTCTCTTCCTTCTAACCTCTCTCCCATAGAAGAGACGTTGCGAGCCTGTCTTTGTTTTATCGTTATTTCCATGGCAAGTGCTCGTCTGAGCTCCATTCTCTGGGCCCCCCCGCCAATCTTTCACAAAAAACACCCGACTAGCTGAAACTACTGTCAATAATTTTCCCCACTCTTTATCCGTGCCTAAATCAAAACGTAGATTCCATGAACAAACATTCTTTCTTAGAACTGCACGGCTATGGAACTCTCTGCCGCTTATCTGTTTCCCCCCCGAATTCAACTTGAATGTCTTCAAGTCCAACACAAACAAATTCCTGATGAACCGCCCCCTTAAGTAATGACAACTTATTAAATCCCCAATACTAACTATTATTACGATACTATCCCAGTTATTACTGTACACACACTAACCCTTATCCCCGAGTGGCTCCTGGGCCTTGATAAGTGGTGACCCCCTTGTAAAAAAACACATATGCATATACATATATATATATATGCCTGTATGTCTACTCATATATATATATATATATATATATATATATATATATAATTATAAAACTCAAATGACCTTGTAATGGATGTTATAACCCCACATCCGGTTTACGACTTCCGGTTGCCCATGCGTACAGAAACATAAACTCATAACAGCGTAAACAAATAAATACAAATCGCTACTTTAGCAAAATTTGACCGGCACACTGAAATATTGACGTTGTTATTTAAAACTTATGTTCTTCTACACTACCAACATGCATAAATAACCCTGAAAATGTTTTTTTTAATTGTGTTACAAATAAATAATCAATGTGACAATAAAACGTATTGTTTTATTGTGTACGTTTTCAGCGTCCCAATTGTTTTTTTTCGTATTTAATTAAAAGATATATCAAAATTTGAATTTAAGTATTATGGTATCTGTTCAGTGCACATTTACCTATAAGTATGGCAAACCAATTATAATTCAATGACTGTAATATACTTTCATAGAAACTATTTTCTTTACGTCACAACATCAATTCTATAACTAATATAACACGGGTAGTCTAGTATATATATATATATATATATATATATATATATATATATGTTGTTTATTTGTTTTTGTTTGCGATACTATTTGAATGAATTCAATTGCTTATACGAAAATGCTGGTAATAATTTTTCCTTTGATCAATTTGGTACTCTTAGGTATATGTATTGTTTTAAAATATAATTATCGACTGACACGTGTTTCGTTGACTATGATTCATCATAGTGTCTGAATTTATCACACGAAACAAGTGTCAGTGGATAATCATATATTAAAAACAATACATATACCACTCCCCATTTGGGGGTTCCAAATTGATCAAAGGGAAAATTATTCCCAGCTCGCATTTAGGTAAAAAACACTTCGAATAAATAATTGAATTCATTCAATAAAGTATCGCAAACAAAAACAAATAAACAACATCTAGATAAAACGCGATACATCCAGCAGTCGTGCGAGATAGCTCAGTGGTAGAGGTTTAGGTTTCTTATTATGGTCTCTCTCTCTCTCTCTCTCTCTCTTTCTCTCTGTACGTATTTCCCTTCGCTAATGGTTTTTATTTTATTTATTTATTTTTTTTTATTATTACATTTTCCCCCCAAACAAGGCAAATTGCCACTTTGGTGTAGGGGGCTACTATCAGGGGCAACAACTACTGGGGTACTATGTAGGGATTTGGCCAGCAAGATGTCGGTTCACGTTACACTTGAACTTCTGCACGTCAGTACTGTTGGGGAAGCAGGGACCTGGAATGGAATTCCAGAGTCCAGCGGTTCTGGGGAAGAAACTATTGGAGTAAAAAGATCTTTTACATCTAGGGATCTCTACAGTGTGGGGGTGGGATTTAGCAGCCTGTCGGGTTTGTCGAGCGTGCTCACGTCGTGGGGGCACAAGTGATTGCAGTTCGTCAGAGCATTCACCAATAAAATACTTGTAGAAAAGGCAGAGGGATGCAACATTTCGTCGATGGGACAGAGGCTGAAGCTTAGATGCCAGTTCAAGGCTTATCAGGTTTGCAACTCTCTTTTGAACCTTGTCAAGGAGCGAGAGACTAGTAGCAGACGCACCAGTCCAGATGTGGCAGCAATACTCCATACATGGGCGAATGGTGGCCTTATAGAGGTACAGGATACTTTCGGGTATTAGTAGTTTTCTAGCACGGTAGAGAGAGCCCACCTTTCTTGCAGTGGCCCTGGCAATGCCTTCAATGTAATTGTTCCAACTCATGTTTCCTGTGAACGTTAGGCCAAGGAGTTTGAAAGATATACTCTCAGATAAAGAGTCGTTGGCCATTGCTATAGGTGGTAAAGAGGGGTTCTTGTAATTATTGAATGAAACTAGTTTAGTCTTGGCAGCATTGAATGCGACCAACCACTTTTGTCCCCATTCCACCACAGATTGGAGATCTTCCTCTAGTGTTTCTGCCATTTCTTTAGTTTAGTTGTGTAAGTTACGTTTTTTAGATGCTAGCTGTTAGTCTATTTTTAAATTATACATAGTATCCCCGACTGTGGCCTATGTCTTGTGTAATCTGCAACGGTCCATATTTTGCATAATTCCCCATAACATATATAAGTACAGAATAGTTTAAAAAAGCATCCCTCCCAAATAATAACATTATTGTTTCAGCACGATCCGCTGGAATACAATTTAATGCGATCTTAAATAAAGCCAGGGTAAATGTTCATCATAAAATGTTTTATATTTGTTTGGATAAAATTCACACCTAAACTAATTGACCGATCATTGTCAATTTTGGAGTACAGCGGGGGTCATTTAAATATGATCTATAATTATTTTCCTGTAGTATCATGAGAAAAAGGTAGAAACCCTTTTTAATAATTGAGGATAATATTTTCTACATTATCCAATTGCTTCATTTAAAAATAAACACTTTTTTGTTTACTTTACAACACTGGGTAGTCCTGTTAGTATATATATATATATATATATATATATATATATATATATATATATACTATATATATATATATATATATATATATATATATATATATATATATATATATACTAGCAGGACTACCCATATATATATATATATATATATATTTGATTTTCAAAATATATGGTTGCTCGACGAACCCTAGTGTTACCGAGAACGTCCTAAATCTCTCTTCCGCGCAGTTGTCTGATCTTGAACTTAATATTTTTTCGCATGGCTTGGACTTCTGCATTCCTCCCACACCCCCAAAGTGCGAAGAGATATATCCTAAATTTGAAGTCTTTTTTGCTCAATTAGAAAGACTTCCTCCTGTTTCCGGCTCTATGATCAGTGATATTAAGGCGAAACTTAATGACGTTGCACATTCTTATGCTGGTACGCCTATTTCGTTTTGTGAATCAAAATGGCGAAGTGAACATTATCGTATAATCAAAGAACTTCGCCATAATAAATCTTTAGTCATCACAAAACCCGACAAAGGCTCTGGCGTTGTCATAATGGATCACCAGGATTATCTCAATAAAATGATGACTATCCTGGGGGACACCTCTAAATTCGTTAAATTAGGTTCGGTAGATACTCATGATTCTGCTATCGCAATCGAGACCAAGTTCCAAAAACGACTTGTCAAATGGGTCAAAAGTGGTGTTCTCTTCACTTTCATTTCTAATTTTATTCGACTCACCGGTTCTATTTGCCCCCGTTTGTATGGTTTGCCTAAGACCCATAAAAGGGGGGTACCGTTGAGACCCATTTTATCTATGATAGGGTCCTCTCAACATAAGTCAGCTAAATGGTTGACACGTATTTTAGAACCCGTTTGGGAACGTTATAGTTTATTTTGCATTAAAGACTCTTTTACCTTTGCTAACTTTTGCAAAATTATACTCATTCAGACAAATTTATGTGTCTTTTGATATTTCTAGTCTTTTTCAATTGTTAGAGACTATTAATATTTGTGCTGACGCCTTATATCGGAGTAAACTTCCAACTCCCCCAATTCCAGAAAATATTATTGCAGAATTGATGAAATTCGCCACTATGTCGGTTGAATTCAGTTTTAATAATATTATGTACAGACAGACAGATGGTGTGGCTATGGGTTCCTCATTGGGATGAACGTTGGCTAATATCTTTGTGGGTTTTCATGAACAGGGTCTATTATCTGGTTTGCATAAACCAGACATTTACTTTAGTTACGTTGATAACACTTTCTGCTTATTTGACAACGAAATGAATGCGGATGCTTTTTTTTGTGTCCTTCAATAACGTTCATCCAGCCCTTAAGTTTACGGTAGACAAGGAAACGAATTCTACTCTCCATTTTTGGATATTTTTGTGCCCAAGATATCCTCGTGTTTTCTTCTGTTTATCGTAAACCAACCTTTACCGGTCTCTATACGCGTTGGGACTCTTTTTGTCCTACAAATTAAAAATACAATTTAATTAAGACTTTACTGTGACACTTACGTCACCCGCGTGTCGTCTAGTGATGGAATGTTCCCCGATTGTTGGTCTCCGTGTCTCCTTGATGAGAATGTCAGCGGCCAGTAACCTGAAGTAGACTCGCCGAGCGCTTCTGCAATCATGCAAAACAAATTAAAAAGACAAGTCGATATTTGTTTTTTCTTGTGCAAAATTCCTAAACTAGAAATTTCATTTTGCAAATTTTATCATTTTGTTCATCGTAACTAAGTCGTAATTTTTTTTTTTACACAGTGAGCACCACTTATCAAGGCCCGGAAGCCACTCAGGGATGAGGGTTATTGCAAGTACATTACGTTAGTGTGGAGATTTGATGAAGTGTTTAATTAAGGGGGGCGGTTCATTAGGAATTTGTTAACATTGGACTTGAAGACATCCAAGTTGTAGTCCGGAGGGAAGCAGGCAGACGGAACAGAGTTCCACAGGCGTGCAGTTCTAAGAAAGAAGCTTTGTTCATGGAATCCGCGTTTTGATTTAGGCACAAATATAGAAGGGGGAAATTTTTCACAGTGGATTCAGCTAGACGGGTGTTTTTCATGAAAGATTGGCGAGGGGGTACCAGAGATTGGAGTTCAGACAAGCTCCTGCCATGGAAATAACGATAAAACAAGGATAGGCTCGCAACGTCTCTTCTGTGGGAGAGAGGTTGCAGGGTAGAGAAAAGGTCATCCCCCACCAAGCCTCGAAGTCTATTTTGTACTCTGTCAAGGCAGGATAGGCTGTTTTTAGCAGCTCCTGCCCAGATATGGCAACAGTATTCCATCCTTGGACGTACTTGGCTTTTATATAGATAGAAAATTGCATCAGTAGTGAGATATCTTCTGGAGCGGTAGAAGGATCCCACCATCTTTCCAGCGACCTTGGCAACAGACTTGATGTACGTGTTCCATGTGATTACATAAGCGCGATATAACTTTTGATTTTGTATAAAACAAAATAAAATCGACAAATCCTACATATTTCTTACTCCTCCAAAAAAGAACATAAAACACTCACATTTGACATCTAATACAGGATATCTGGAGTATGTCCAGGCTATTTCTAGAATCCTGGATTTGCACTGGATTTTTGGAAGATTTCTATTTAATTTCAACTGTAAAGTGGAATTTGTTCGCCAAATTGTTCCATTACCTTTCGATGTAATATTAATTACTGTTTCATGTTTAAATGACAAGCATCCAAAAGTGGAATTCGTTTACTAAAGAGGATCATACAGTGTTGAGTGTTGCTTATGTTTTGTGTTATTTCTCTTTGTAAACCATTTTCAAATGACATCCATCCATCATTATGCTATTTAACATCACATTTGACAAACGCAAACTCATCCAAAAATAAAAAAAAAAAACTCACATTTTACATTTAATTGAAAAGATATGGAATTTGTCCAGGCCATTCCTGGTATACTTGTGCTACATCTGATTGCGTTAAAACTTCTTTTTAACTTTAGTTTTAAAGTGGAATTCGTTTGCCAGAGATGCCCATTCTGTTTCGATGTCGCATGAACATTTTCTGTTATTTCTCTTTCTAAACCATTTTCAAGTAAAAACCATTGAACAGATGCTCTTGGTTTGGATTCAGCCGCTTTACAAACAAATGTTGCAGTTTCATCTTCAATAAGAAATTTATTTCCTTCCTGATGAAGAGACATGGACGAAACAGGAACTGCAAATAAAAAAATAAATAAATTAAACAAAACTCGTATATTGTTGGAATGAACAGTTTGATCATATTTTCTGTCCCTAATCTTATGTTAAAATTGTCACGATTCTTTTCATACTGAGTAAAATTATTCTGTGAACATTTTCTGCTGACTAAAATCCAATCATGAAAATATTTACGCGAAATACGCACTATAAAAATGTCATCTCAACCATCAAAACCTTTCTTTCCGATAGATTAAAAAAAATCGTCAGTTCAAAGATTAAAGTTATTAAAATTATTTAAAGATTACATTTTTCTAAGTCGCTTCCTTCTGACTTCCATGAGCTTTCTGTCATAAAAAAACCCATCCGTCTACTAATCCCCCTCATAAATACAACTCTACATCTTAAAATCCATAGTTTTATTACGTCATTATTACACGTAGCCTGAAGATTCTTGCTGAGTTTTTGTCACGTATACTTGTTTATATAGGAAACATGTGTCCGTGGATGACCATATGTTAACTATATAGATATGAAACAAAATTTATTTTTTATTTTATTTTATTTTATTTTTCACAGTGATCACCACTTATCAAGGCCCGGAAGCCACTCAGGGATTAAGGGTTATTGCAAGTACATTACGTTAGTGTGGAGATTTGATGAAGTGTTTACTTAAGGGAGCGGTTCATTAGGAATTTGTTAACATTGGACTTGAAGACATCCAAGTTGTAGTCTGGAGGGAAGCAGGCAGACGGAACAGAGTTCCACAGGCGTGCAGTTCTAAGAAAGAAGCTTTGTTCATGGAATCCGCGTTTTGATTTAAGCACAGATATAGAGTGGGGGAAATTTTTCACAGTGGATTCAGCTAGACCGGTGTTTTTCGTGAAAGATTTGCGAGGGGGACCAGAGATTGGAGTTCAGACGAGCACCTGCCATGGAAATAACGATAAAACAAAGATAGGCTCGCAACGTCTCTTCTGTGGGAGAGAGGTTGCAGGGTAGAGAAAAGGGCACCCCCCACTAAGCCACGAAGTCTATTTTGTACTCTGTCAAGGCATGATAGGCTGTTTTTGGCCGCTCCTGCCCAGATATGTCAACAGTATTCCATCCTTGGACGTACTTGGCTTTTATATAGATAGAGAATTGCATCAGTAGTGAGATATCTTCTGGAGCGGTAGAAGGATCCCACCATCTTTCCAGCGACCATGGAAACAGACTTGATGTACGTGTTCCATTTCAGATCAGGAGTAAAGGTCAAACCCAGAAGCTTGTCAAAACACGGGGCCTCACCCAGACGAGAGCCATCCATCACAATTGATGCCAGCTGGGGATCAGAGCGTTGATGATGTAAGGATAGGAGTTTGGTTTTTTATCCAGCTTTCTGTCATAAAAAAAACCCATCCGTCTACTAATCCCCCTCGTAAATACAACTCTACATCTTAAAATCCATAGTTTTATTACGTCATTACTACACGTAGCCTGAAAATTCTTGCTGGGTTTTTGTCACGTATACTTGTTTATATAGGAAACATGTGTCCGTGGATGACCATATGTTAACTATTATTTTTATCCAGGATGAATATGAGAACAAGACACACAAGTATTTTTAAATAATGAGAAATATTTACTTACACTGAAAATTTAAAATAAACTCTGACGTCGCATTTTTAGCAATATGTACTCCATCACATCGACAATGATTGTTCATCTCTTGAGTAACAGTTTCTGTCATCGTAACAGAATCTTTACTTGTTTTCGTCTTAGAAAGACAAGTTAAAGTTAGAGAAGCACTCGGATTGCCACCTAGCCATTCACATCTAATTCTGATTGGTTCACCAACAAAGACTTTAGAATTATTCACGTTGATAACTGGATTTCCTCGTGGTGGATCTGTCAATAGAAAAATAGTCAAAAGAAAAACATTTTTTTAAACCACGTTAACCCTAAACAAGGCACATCGCCACTTGGAGGTAAGCGGCTACTATTTGGGACGATGCCAAGGAAAGATTAACAAGATGTTTGTTTACCTCACATTTACACTCTTACATGTCAGGGAATCAGGAAGCAGGAAGGGAATCCCAAAGTCTAGCTGCCCGCAGGAAGAAACTATTAGAGTAGAGAGGTTTCTGACATTTAGGGACTTCAACAGTAAAGGGGTGTGATTTTGTTGCTAAGCGGTTTTGTACGTTGAGGTGACACAAGTGTAATGAGTTCGTAAGAGCACATTCCATTAAAATGCTTTTAAAACACATACAAGGATGCAACATTGCCGCCATGGGACAGGGGTTGGAGCTTAGTTGATAAGGTTTGAGTATTTATACGTGTCAGGCAGACAGCTGCCGAGAAAGATTGTTAAACAATGTGTCGATAAGTTTCAATTAAATGCAAACATTTTATATATGAATATGAAACTTTTAGAAGGTTATATAAATTTGTATATATATATATATATATATATATATATATATAACTACTTCATTTACTCACATAAAATTAATATACGAAAGTATAAATTTATGCGTAAACTTTAAGTATTTACTTCAAAAGTGCTCAATACGTAGGTAGAGCTAGTTAGTTAGTTATAAAATATATATGGCGATTAAGCTACACTGAATATTCCACGTTTCATCCACTCTAGGATTCTTCAGGCTTATGCGCGAATTTTGTGGTTGTCTGCCCTTTTTATACAGTCACCTTCTAATGTAGATTTTAGTTAGCCAATCAGCTTTCTAGTATCCACCGTATATATATCAATAACGAAGCTTTCTAGTATTCACAGTATATATATATCAATAACGAAAATTAAAAGTAAACAAGTAGTTTGTATTAGTTACTAGCCTGGGTGCCCGGCGTTGCCCAGGTGTTTGGGGTGTGCATTGAGCAAAAAAAAAAAAAAAGTGGTAATTGGCAGGTAGGCTCGAACGGTACAGCGAAAGAGAGAAAGCACGTGACAAAAATCGTGACGTCTTTTCTGTCGGGCCTATCGCCAAACTGGAAGTGGCATAGTTTTAAATTAAGGCTAGACAATCGAGAAGAAGGGATGAATTTCGAAAATATCGGCGAAAACTGCGACCCTTCCCTGTAGAAAAGTGCCTTGTTGAGGAATATATGTATTGTTGAAGTAATTAATGTTTTTAGTTAAAATTTTTATATTTGCCGTCTGACAGACCAAGCTTCAAAATGATACCAATCTTTTGAAAATCCACGGCTTTTGTCGAAAGTTTCAAGCAGACGTACAAACATACCTGCATACATTTAAACAAATTTTTAGCATAACATTTCGAAGTTTTCCAATGATGATGACCAATTTGAATTATTCGAACTATAAAATTATATGAATAAAAGATAATTGAAATAAGATTTGTTTCAGAAAGTTAAGAAATGCAATCTATGT
Source organism: Euprymna scolopes (assembly GCF_053919585.1). NCBI lineage: Eukaryota > Metazoa > Mollusca > Cephalopoda > Sepiida > Sepiolidae > Euprymna > Euprymna scolopes. Next base: position 95,870,713 of record NC_136508.1, on the reverse strand, counting down.
AAGTTATGGCGTATAAGTCACATGACGCCTACCAATCTTGTTAGTAACTAGACAATTTAAGCAATATTTTTTTTTTACATAGGCATCACCACATTATCAAGGCCAAGAGGCCACTCAAGGATAAGAGTTAAAGAGTGTACAGTAGAAATTGGACAATATAGTAATCATTAGTAATGAAAATTTGGTAAATTTGATAACTTATATGGAACGGCTCATCAAGAACTTATTTACGTTAGACTTGAAGACAACCATATTGTAGTCAGCCGGAAAGCAGGGAAACGGAAGACAATTCCACAGGCGTGCAGTTCTAAGAAAGAAGCTTTGTTCATGGAATCTACATTTAGGTTTAGGCACAGATAAAGAGTGGGAGGAATTATTGATAGTGTTTTCCGCTAGACGAGTGTTTCTATTAGCTTTAAAAAACCATTTCCTATTGATTTTTCAATAAATTTTATATCATAGAGTATAATGTAGAGTATTTTCATGAAACCTGTTCATGATGGTATGATTAAATACGGTATAAATAGTTGTTAGGATTCTAACAGCAATAAATTGAATATATTAGTTCAAAGTTTATTAAATTAAAAGAAAGTCAGCAGATTGTTTTCTTTTACTTTTTAAAAGAAATTAATTTAAAAGACTGAAACTTTCTTGGCGATTTTTGGCAATATTTCAGTTTTGTTTATATTAAATCCGTCAATAATTATTGTTTATGAATATACGTCAAATGAAATTTATATTATATGAGTATTTCCATGAAATCAGATCATTTATGAAATCTGATCATTTTTATAAAATTTGATCACTTTTATGAAATATAATTCATTCATGAAATCTAATCATTTTTATAAAATTTGATCATTTTTATAAAATCTGATCATTTTAATGAAATCTGATCGTTTTTAAAATCTGATAATTTTCATGAAATCTGATCATTTTATTAAATCTGATCATATTTATAAAATGTGATCAAATACTTAATTAACAGATTGACAATTTTAACAATATTTTGCTTTTTATACACTAGAAATTTCATTTTGCAAATTTTATCATGTTTTTCATCGTACTTTTTATAACTAAATCGTAATTTGCCATCTCATATGTGATTACATAAGCGCGATATAACTTTTGATTTTGTATAATGTAGTCTGTACAAATAACAATCAAACGTCACAAAACAAAATAAAATCGACAAATCCTACACATTTCTAACTCTTCCAAAAAAGAACATAAAACACTCACATTTGACACCTAATACAGGATATCTGGAGTATGTCCAGGCCATTTATAGAATCCTTGATTTGCACTGGATTTTTGTAAGATTTCTATTTAATTTCAACTGTAAAGTGGAATTTGTTCGCCAAATTGTTCCATTACCTTTCGATGTAATATTAATTACTGTTTCATGTTTAAATGACAAGCATCCAAAAGTGGAATTCGTTTACTAAAGAGGATCATACAGTGTTGAGTGTTGCTTATGTTTTGTGTTATTTCTCTTTGTAAACCATTTTCAAATGACATCCATCCATCATTATGCTATTTAACATCACATTTGACAAACGCAAACTCATCCAAAAATAAAAAATAAAAACCTCACATTTTACATTTAATTGAAAAGATATGGAATTTGTCCAGGCCATTCCTGGTATACTTGTGCTACATCTGATTGCGTTAAAACTTCTTTTTAACTTTAGTTTTAAAGTGGAATTCGTTTGCCAGAGATGCCCATTATGTTTCGATGTCGTATGAACATTTTCTGTTATTTCTCTTTCTAAACCATTTTCAAGTAAAATCCATTGAACAGATGCTCTTGGTTTGGATTCAGCCGCTTTACAAACAAATGTTGCAGTTTCATCTTCAATAAGAAATTTATTTCCTTCCTGATGAAGAGACATGGACGAAACAGGAACTGCAAATAAAAAAATAAATGAATTAAACAAAACTCGTATATTGTTGGAATGAACAGTTTGATCATATTTTCTGTCCCTAATCTTATGTTAAAATTGTCACGATTCTTTTCATACTGAGTAAAATTATTCTGTGAACGTTTTCTGCTGACTAAAATCCAATCATGAAAATATTTACGCGAAATACGCACTATAAAAATGTCATCTCAACCATCAAAACCTTTCTTTCCGATAGCTTCAGAAAAATCGTCAGTCCAAAGCTGATAGTATCAAGTCTTATCCCGGATTTCGTCCTGATCGTCATAAACAATCTCCCAAATAACATTCTAAAATAATTCACCATCATTTATGCTGACGACACAACCGTCTATGGCAACACTTTTATGAGCAGCAAAAACCAAGATCTTTTTGATTCTCTCTTTACTGACTGAGCACGTATTTTTATCGGGGAAAAAAGTGATTGATTACTTTTAATGCATCCAAAACAAAAGTTTTCTCTTTTCACCAGCAACGCTCTGATCCTTAATTTTAATGCACCCAAAACTAAACTTCTTTCTTTTCACCATTAATCCTTTGATTCTTACTTGGCCCCAATTAAAATGAATATCTCTTGTTTTGGGGACGCATCCTGCTTTGACAAGCTTCTAGGACTGATCTATACTTCTGAACTGAAATGGAATCCATAAATCATATCTGTTACCAAGGTCGATGGAAAATTTGGTTGGATCATTCTACCGTTCCAGAAGGTATCACATTCCTGACGCAATCCTCTACCTGAGCCAAGATGGAGTACTCTTGTTATATCTGAGGGGGGGGGTGCTTGGAGTACCTAGTCTTGCCTCGACAGGATGTAGAACCGACTTCATAATCTAGTGGGAGACACCCTCTTCTCCTTACTATATTTTTCTCACAAATAAAAATGTAAAGATGCTCACTTAATTTGCTTTAAACTAATGTGAAATATCCTTAGTGTCTACTTTTTGACGGATGATAAAAATATCATTTAATTAAAAAAGAATTTTTCCCTCATTCTTTATTATTTTATGCTAATTTTGTTTAAAAAAAAAAACAAACAAAAAAAAAAACGATCCAGTTAAAAATTCTTTGGACTCATGTGAAATTCGAATGCATGTATTTACATCGTATAATATATATTATAAATACTGACTCGACGGTCACGAGAGATCGATCATTCTATGAAAACTACCACAAAAGTAAATGACGTAAATATAATTCCAATGATAACAGGTAGAGTCAATAATTGAGAGAGAGAGAGAGAGAGAGAGAAAGAGAGAGAGGAAGCAAGAAAGAGAGAAATTGATGTAGTGTTTACGATATCACATGAAAGTTACATAAATATGTGTTGTTTATTTGAAACCAACACCAGAAGCTGACAATATTATTAATGTCATTGCTAAACAATGCCTACAACTAAAAAAAAGTGAACATGCTCACCTAATTTGCTTTAAACTAATGTAAAATATTCTTAATTTCTACTTTTTGACGGATAATAAAAAAGATCACTTAATTGCTACTTCCGCACTTTAGTGCCTGTTTTTTTTTTTTTTCGTGAGGTTTATTTGGAAACGCCCGGCGAACGACGAAACCGCCGGATAATACAGAGTGTGCAAAAAGAGACGCGAGCGAACAGACGGTAAAAATTGGAAGAAAACAAAGAAAAGAAAGGAAAGAGTTTAAAACATCTTACAGTTAACCATAGTCATAATTTCGTGCACCCTACGACTAGAGTGCAGATCATGGGCAGATGATGTGGAAGAAGGCGAAACAACGAAATAAAAGAGAGTGTGAAACCAACCGCGGCCTGCTTCACAGTTATTTTTGTGAATTACTGTGGAGGGAAACATTCGGAAAGAATCCTTTTGTCTCTATTATAAAGCATATAGTAGAAAGCTACCCGGTTCAGGAACTTCCTCCTTCTATATTCTTTAATAAACTTTAACATTTCTCAACCTACATTGCCGTCGTTGGCTGTTTTACTTCAACTGATAGAAAATACTATCTTTAAGGAAATAGGGTTGAAAAAAATATATTTAACGAAAAATATTTATATACCCCCAAACCAAAAAAAAAATGCGTAAATATTTTTTCATTAATTTAATGAATACAATAGCAAAATAAATTTCCAGATACAAACAAAACAAAAAATATGTTTTTTCACTAATTCAAAGAAGCAAAACTTTTATTACATGAATAAATAGAACAATAAAATTTATGAAATTATTTTTTGTTGTTTTTTTTTGTTGTTTTTTCTTTGTTGTTTGTTTTTGTTGTTTTTTTCTTTGTTGTTCATTTTTATTGACTTCCGTTCGCTCGGTATAATCCGGCGGTTTTCGTCGTCCGCCGGGCGTTGTCGAGCGAGACTCACGGAGAAAATGGGCACTAAAATGCAGAAGTACCACTTAATTAAAAACAAAATAAAAAGAATCGGCGTGTATTTTAGTTTCGAGAACCGCCAACAGATGTCACTTGTCAGCTAAAGAACAGGGGTCGATTACTCTTCCTTTTTTAAAAGTGCGTGCAAACTAAGATTGTATTTTGTTACATTTTCATACAATCTTTCTGTACAAAAAACAAAAACAAACCCCCCCCCCAAATCCCCCCAAAGCAAACAAATTATCTTTAAACTGGATACACTTTTCCTGGTAGACAAAAACCAGGCTGCGTTTATTTGCTACGAGAACTTAAAAAATGACCAATATGTGAACCCAATATTTCCATTCATGACTATTTCATTCAGTTTGACCAATACATGGCGAAACTCAGAATTTCAAATAATATTTTCTGAACTTGTCCTGACAACGGGTCACGAGAGATCGATTATACTATGAAAACTACCACAAAGATGAATGACGTAAATATAATTCCACTGATAATAGAAGTCGTTGGAGCCGTTGAGGGAGGTGAACGGGGTCAATAATTAAAAGAGGAGAGAGAGGGAAAGTGAGAGAGGAAGGATGAGGAAGAGGAAGAAAAACAGATTTACAATATTACATGAGAGTAACATAAAAATTTATTTGAAAACAGCAGCAGTTATGTTTTTTTGTCGAGTTGTCGATACTGAGCACCTTTTTATGAGTCTATATCAATTTAAGCGAATTTCTTTAATGCTGCTTCAGTCTACAAAGATTTGTCTTTGCGATCTTTTACAACGAAAAAAAAAAAAACTATGAAAAAAGCCTACTTCATAGAACGCACAAAGATTACGCCTGAGGATTGTCTTGTCTGTCTGAAGTCCTCCCTGTTCATTTACTCACACGGTCATGGGCGTTTTACTCCTGACACCAAGAGCTGCATATCTCATTGGTTGCATATAAAGCCGGGGAAGGTTTGGCTTAGAACACATAATTAATGATGCAATAATAACATTGCAATGTTATCTCCATTGATTTCTGGTTGCACGAATGGCATGTCTTTTCTTACCACATGCTTAGATAGAGACGACTAAGGACGACGGATCCTGATGCTGATTCCCTCTAGATATTCACCAGAGCCCTCATACTATTAATTACCAAAATATGAAATGAAAATTCTCTCTCTATCCCTCTCTCTTTTTCTCACACACACACACACACACACACACACACACACACACACACACATTCAAGAGATATGGATGCGTTCAACACCAATTTTATAGCACTATTGCTTCGAGAGCCTTTTTGCCGGATCATCTGATAATAATAATCTTTCTCCTTTCTTCTTGTATTATATTGTATTATATATATATATATATATATATATATATATATATATATATATATATATATATATAATAAAGTTATATATATATATATATATAATTATATATATATATATATATATATATAATAAAGTTATATATATATATATATATAATTATATATATATATATATATATAATAAAGTTATATATATATATATATATAATTATATATATATATATATATATATAATAAAGTTATATATATATATATATATAATTATATATATATATATATATATATAATAAAGTTATATATATATATATATATATATAATTATATATATATATATATATATATAATAAAGTTATATATATATATATATATAATTATATATATATATATATATATATAATAAAGTTATATATATATATATATATATAATTATATATATATATATATATATATAATAAAGTTATATATATATATATATATATAATTATATATATATATATATATATATATAATAAAGTTATATATATATATATATATATATAGTTATATATATATATATATATAATTATATATATATATATATATAATAAAGTTATATATATATATATAATTATATATATATATATATATATAATAAAGTTATATATATATATATATAATTATATATATATATATAATAAAGTTATATATATATATATATATATATATAATTATATATATATATATATATATATATAATAAAGTTATATATATATATATATATATAATTATATATATATATATATATATAATAAAGTTATATATATATATATATATATATATATATATATATATATATAATAAAGTTCCCTCTAGACCAAAATACCGTAGGTTTGTGCCAAATACTAATTTACTGTTTAAACTATTATCAGCCAGTTTATCTAACTTTTGATCGCCGTTATAGACACATTTACGCATTATATTAAAATCTTCGATTTGTTCCGATGGGCAACACGATCACAATGTCGCCACTTTTAGACCGCCGCCATTCCTACGTATTCCCACTCTACTGGGTTGAAACCGCCCTTAAATTATTATTCGCCACATAAACCTGGCGTAACTTACACATATTACTAAGTACAGATAATAATTTCTCCATTTTCTAAACCCAGCACATTTGATTAGATGATAAGTGGCCATTCTCACATTCTGCTATTCATCTATTCTACGATTAAACGAACGATTCGATAATTAAAAAGACACACTAGAGAAGAAACCAGCACGGCTTTTTCCCAAAATGCGATCTGGTCAGCTATTGATATATTTCACTATGCTCCCGAGGAAGACCTTACGTTTGAGGCATATTTCAGAAGATTTGAAGACTTTTGAAAAATTGATTGCAGTGCATGGGCGTATCAAAAGAACGGTTCGTTTATTACTACGGCAGTTTGGTACATCCGAACATAACAAATTCGTGGACTATATTTTACCAAGAAAAACCAACGAATTGCCGTTTGACGAGGCAGTCAAACTATCAATGGAGTTATACTGTCCAAAAAGAAGCCTTTTTCATAAAAGATGGAAATGCCTGAATCTTACACGTAAAGAGAGTCAGGACTATACGGCATTTGCGTCTATAGTTAATAAGCACCGTGACGATTTCAAATTGTCGTCATTAACGGCGGACAATTTCAAATGCTTAATATTCACACAAGGTTTGATAGTCACAAAAGACGCCTATATAAGACGTCGTGTCTACATAAATTGGAATTAGAACCTGATTTGACGCTTCAGAAACTGGCTGAAGATTGTCAGCGGTTCGTGGCAATGAAGCAAGATTTCCGAAACATAGAGGAAACAGGTATCATGCACATTAAACAAATATGCTTAAAAAATAAAGGACACCCGCCCGCCAGCAGTTACCAACCAAGAGGCAAAAAGAACTCTTCACAAAATTATAGGATAGAAAAAAATCCTATAACCCTTTGTAGCAAATGTGAAGCACTTCACGGGTACAATGCATGTCAGTACCAAAGGAAAATAATATGTGACCCATGCAAGCGAGCAGGGCACAAGGCCTCATATTGCAGAGCAAAAGTAGCAAAAAAGAGCTACGTAAACACTGCAAAAATGGACACTTCACCAACAGAGAACATGAGAAAATATGTAACGGTGAGAATCAGAAATAAAGAAGTAAAACTGCAGCTCGGTTTAGGGGGGGGGGGATTAATCAATTATAACTTTTCACACGTGAAAGAGAATATGAAAGCCCACGATGACAAAGATGTATTATAATGTAATAAAATGTATTGTAATGTAATAAAATGTATTATCATGTAATAAATATATTATGATGTAATAAAATATATTATAATGCAAAGAAAATATATTATATTTTAATAAAATGTATTATAATGTAATAAAATGTATTATAATATAATAAAATATATTATAATGCAATAAAATATATTATAATGCAATAAAATATATTATAATGTGATAAAATGTATTGTAATAAAATAAATTATAATGCAATAAAATATATTATGATGTAATAAAATATATTACCATGCAAGAAAATATATTATAATGTAATAAAATATATTATAATGCATTAAAATATATTATAATGTAATAAAATGTATTATAATGCAAGAAAATATATGATAATGTAATGAAATATATTATAATGTAATGAATATATTATGATGTAATGAAATATATTATAATGCAAGAAAATATATTATAATGTAATAAAATATATTATAATGTAATAATATATATTATAATGCAAGAAAATATATTATAATATAATAAAATATATTATAATCAAACAAAATATATTATAATATAATAAAACGTATTATAATCAAACAAAATATATTATAATGTAATAAAATATATTATAATTAAACAAAATATATTATAATGTAATAAAATGTATTATAATCAAACAAAATATATTATAATCTAATAAAATATATTATAATACAACAAAATATATTATAATGTAATAAAATGTATTATAATCAAACAAAATATATTATAACCAAACAAAATATATTATAATGTAATAAGATATATTATAATCAAACAAAATATATTATAATCTAATAAAATATATTATAATCAAACAAAATATATTATAATGTAACTAGCGGGGGTACCCGGCGTTGCCTGAGTGTTTGTTTCCGGGACGGGGGGGGAGTTTTAAAAAATGTTATGGTAGGTAAGTAGGAAGGATCAAACCCGGAGTCATGAGTAAAAGTAGGAAAATAAAGTGTGAAAAAAAACAAAAAAAACATCTGCAACGTTAACAGTTCGGCCACCAAGAAAATTCCATTCCAGTTGTTTAGGAAAAAAAAACAAAAAAAAAAAAACGACTACGGTAGGTCGGCGCGAACGTGAAAATATAATGTGAATTGTCCAGCACGCTAACCACTACGCCACAGAGCACTGCAGCTTAGTTTAGTGATTTTAAATAACTTCACATGAAAGAACTACGAAGCCAAACCGGTGTTCTCTTCTCAACTGTTCCTTGTGAACGATCCCCAAACGGTGTTAAGTGGTGGCAGGGGGAGGAGGAATTTATTAGAGAGAAAATATTTTACCACTTCCATTGATCTTAATCGATTTTGGCCGTGACTTCTCAGCAGAAAAAGTATAGAAATCTAAGATTATCGAGGAATTTGAGAAATAATAAGCCTATAACACACCTCAGATATTGTTCTGCCGTTTGTGCATATTATATTTGCATGAAATATCTTGATTTTTAATCCTATTAATGTCAAAATCAGACGGGAAAAAATGAGTTCATTTTATTTATATAGAGAAGAGAAGAAGAAGAGAAGATAAGATATATTATAATCAAACAAAATATATTATAATCGAATAAAATGTATTATAATCAAACAAAATATATTATAATGTAATAAGATGTATTATAATCAAACAAAATATATTATAATCTAATAAAATATATTATAATCAAACAAAATATATTATAATGTAATAAAACGTATTATAATCAAACAAAATATATTATAATCTAATAAAATATATTACAATCAAACTAAATATATTATAACGTAATAAAATGTATTATAATCAAACAAAATATATTATAATCTAATATAATATATTATAATCAAACAAAATATATTATAATGTAATAAAATGTATTATAATCAAACAAAATATATTATAATATGATGATAAAAGGTAAAATATTTTTGTGATGGAGAAATGAAAAAGAAAAAAAAAACAAATATGTTCATCACCGTTTTGTCTTTATTTCAAGACTTCCTCGGGATGACTAATTTGAATAAAATAAAATAACAGTAAAATATTTGAAAATACACTTGTGTTTGTAAAGTGAAAAGGATGTCTTTATTCAATTTCAGCCGTTATCATTCAAAGGGTGCATAGCGTTGTGGCATCGAGAGAGAATGATATTTTAACATCATACAACTGTTCGATATTTAAAAAGATATGATGCAATTTATGTTCTTTTTTGGAATGAATAAATTGTTATTATTCAAATGATGGAAATGTTTCTTTTTTTAATTTCATGTATATATATATATATATATATATATATATATATATATATATATATATATATATATATATATATTACTAGAAAGATCCGTTTCTCAGCGTTGCCCGAGGTAATATAAGCAAAATTAAGAGTAGGATATACAAAGCATGTGATGCAGATGTTGACCAAGAGTTCAATTTTCAATTTTGATGGCCTTGTGCCTTATTTAATTGTTCAAATGTGTACTTTATATTTTTTTAACAAAATAATTCAAAGTGTAGTGTCTGTTTTGATATGACATTTTGTTTGTTGTATCCTAAGAGAGTAAAGAAAAAAGTCTTCTAAACTGGGGAACTTTTTTATTTATTCGAATCTTAAATACTTCTTTTTATGGAAGCTGGATTTTCCTCACATTAAAAACCGACCTAGTATTCTGTTATATAAAAATGGTGATATTTATTTTGACAAAATATTTCCAATCTATCAAAACAACGGGAATATACAACATCATATTGTTACATGGAAGGGCTGTCCCTTTCCCACGTAAATAAGAAGAATAAGAAGATAAGTAAAAATGTGATTAGGATAAGCCCAAAACCGAACCCTGTAGGCAAAGTTAAGAAATGGAAATGTTAGAAATTAAGTCTATTGTTAATTCTTTTAGGAATCTGAATATTAAATATGTCAGTAAAAGAATGAACAATGCAAATTAAATCATATTGTTTAAAAATAGGTTAGATGAGAATTGACGATTCTTTTGTTTGTCAAAAGTGTATTTTGGACAAGCATATGCATAGTCACATGAAATTAGTCACGTTTCAAAAACACACTTCTGACGTCATAGACAAAAGGAGATTCTCAATATATGATCTAAGAGTTGTTACCTAACAGAGTTGAGTTGAGCAAGTCAGTCAGCATAAGTGAAGTATATGCTCTCTTCTAAATATTTGTTAAAAGAACTGTATATATATATAACTGTCTTCTCTCTCTTCATCACTATCGTTATGTCTGTATTACATGAATCTCGTTATATATGTGCCCCAATATGAACTTCCCGTCATCTCTTCAATGTGAACCCCTACAACACAACAATATAGTTACATTTTTTCTCATAATATTCACATATAATTTATTTATTTTAAATGTTAAATATTAAAAAGAATAAAACTGTACAACATACCAAAACACACCAGGGAAAACAAGACGAGTAACACAAGTTTTATCATCTGAAAACCAAAAAAATGTACATGATACATAAATTCGAATACCAATCAACACTCGCCGAACACCACAGAAAAAAATAATTAAAATGAAATGAAAAAAACGACCTATCGTAGCAATTTCTGTTTTAATTTGGTAGTTGTTTTTAACCATTTGATTATCTTTTTAACAAAAGTGAAAAAAATTAACCAATTTTTTGTGTTTTTATATTTTTCTACGCAAAAGATTTTCAAAAGCATTTTTAATGTTTTTCATATATTTTTTTTAGCATTTTTCATGTTTGTAACTAATTGAAAGTAATACTGTTCCTTAATTATAAGTTTATTGATAATTTTTTTTATGTAAATGTAAGTTTGTGAATATTTATACTTAAATATAAGTTTATTAAAAATTATTTTTTTATTAACTAGACGTTTATTAATAACAATTTTATACTTAATTATAAGTTTATTAGTAATTATTTTTTTTACTTAACTATAAGTTTATTAATAATTATTTTTATTTAAATGTAAGTTTATTAATAAATATTTTTTACTTTATCATAAGTTTATTAATAACAATTTTATATTTAATTATAAGTTTATTAATAATTATTTTTTACTTAACTATAAGTTTATTAATAATATTTATTTTTACTTAACTATGAGTTTATTTATAATTATTTTAAATTAAATATAAGTTTATTAATAATTATTTTTTACTTTAATAAAAGTTTATTAATAATTATTTTTTACATAGCAATAAGTTCATTAATAATTACTTTTTACTTAACTATAAGCTTTTTAATAATTATTTTTTACTTAACTATGGGTTTATTACTCATTATTTAGTTTGTACTGAGAGGAAGATGACCTGCCACCTGAATGTTGAAATACAGGGCATACTGATGAGTTTCTCCAAGGTCTTGGGAAGCACTGCTCCTTAAGGCAACGCTTAAACAGTTTTGTATGTATGGGGACAAGTTTTGGTTGAAGCTTTTTTAACACTATAATTAGAATACCGTCAGGGCGAGTTGCTTTACTGGAATCAAGGTTCTTGATTAGCTTGGCGTCCCCATGCACAGATATTTGTATGTTGCATAGCGTGTTGTCTGTTATAGGAGGAAATACAATGAGTTGACAGCCTTATGATGTTAGGTTGTGTAAGGTGTTAACTTTGGTCCAAATCGCCTGTTTCTTCTTTCATAAGATTATTTCAATTATTGATTATCAATATTATTAAAGGTATTCCGATACAAAACCTATCCAAGAACACTGCCAGGCACATAAAGTGCCTTCGTGTAAAATTTCATAAAATCCGGCGAGCTATTTTAGAGTCCATAAGGAAAGAATTCACACACAAAGTTCCTTTTATACAACAGTAGAGATAGAGCTTCAACTCAACCGCAGCAGTAATTTTCTTTTACTTCCCATCTGTGCCTACATCTAAGCGAAAATTACATGAGCAGTGTTTTCTTTTCATAGAGTGGCTCGTCTGTGAAACAAAATACTACGAAACTACTTCCCGGCTGACTATGAAATGGTCTTTATCAAGTCCAACGTGAACAGGTTCCTGCAGAGCCGTCTTCTATAATATGAATTTCACCTGGTTGTTTGAATGCGTGTATGTTTGTATGTCTGCCCAAAACTTTTCTCAGCGGTATCAGACCGGGTAAAAACTGGTACCGTCTGAAGGGGCGATGTCTCGGTCGAATAATATGTGAAAATCAGAAAAACGATCAATTATTTCCTATAGAAATACACCTATACAATGAAGGAGGGTAGCAAAAAATCGTTCCTTTACTACAGTTTAGCCAAATACGCATACACGAAAAACGTTCTTTCTCGAATTGGTTTAAATAGAAAAAAAACGACGTTACTTCGCTGACGTCATCGTAGAGCAGTGGTTATCGTCACAGCGTCATTATCTTAAGGTTTCTCGTTTGCACCGACAATTTTAATATTTAAACAGAGTTATTTATGCAATTTTTTTCTTTCGCTTATTCTTTATTTTCTCTTTTTTATTTTCCATCATATTCGCTGTTTTTTGTTTTTGTTTTTGTTTTTCCGATTTTTAAAATAAGTTTTAACATTTCAATAGGGGTATTTATGCCATTTTTTTTTGTTTTTGTTTTCCCGATTGTTTTAAAATAAGTTTTAACATTTCAACAGGGTTATTTATGCCATTTTTTTTGTTTTTGTTTTTCCGATTTTTTTAAATAAGTTTTAACATTTCAATAGGGGTATTTATGCAAGTTTTTTGATTTTCGTTCTCCGATTTAAAAAAATAAGTTTTAACATTTAAACGGAGTAATTTATGCCATTTTTTGTTTGCGTTTTTCCGATTTTTTAAAGAAGTTTTAACATTTCAACAGGGTTATTTCTGCCATTTTTTTGTTTTAGTTTTTCCGATTTTAAAAGAAAACATTTAAACGGAGTCATTTATGCCATTTTTTGTTCTTGTTTTTGCATTTTTTTAAAAATAGGTTATAACATTTCAACATGGTTATTTTTGCCATTTTTTGTTTTTGTTTTTCGATTTTTTACAATAAGTTTTAACATTTCAACAGGGTTATTTATGTCATTTTTTTGTTTCGTTTTTCCAATTTTTAAAAATAAGTTTTAACATTTCAACAGGGTTATTTATGCCATTTTTTGTTTTTGTTATAGAAAGCTGAGGAGCGAAACACACACACACACACACACACACACACACACACACAAAATTCTATGCATACCTGCTATGTTTATTGATATCTGGTAAACGACTTATCGGTGCCCGGAAAACTCGTCCCGGGAAAACTCGTCTCGGGAAAACTCGTCTCCGGAAAACTCGTCTCCGGAAAACTCGTCTCCGGAAAACTCGTCTCGGGAAAACTCGTCCCCTTTCGCTAGGTAGGAAAACTGGTCCCTTATTGAATAAATATCGATTGAAAACGCATTTTATGATCGTTCTTGAAGGAAAAATTGTTTTTTTAAAATAGACTATAGCCCCCCCATAATATTAAAAAAAAATTTTTTTTGCTTGTTTGATGTTTTTTTTTTTTAAAAATAAAATCGATTTTCTAAGTGTCCGTTTTCTACCTAACTGGCTAAGTTCTTAGTGGTTTCACTTATTTTAAAGCGTTTATTATGTTCATAAACGAGACCGCATATTTTTTTATATTAATATAGAAAGAATTTACTTATTTACTGTTGTTATAAAAGGGTAAAATCGATTTGGGTTTGTATTACTGTACACATAGATTCGAAAAAATTGTTAAAAAACAAATATATAACAAATAAATGTTATCAAAGGCAAGATAAGTTACTTTCCTACCAAACTGGATATATTTTTCGTGTTTTTATTCAATGTAACATGTTTATTCAGCTCGAAAAACATACAGTGTTTACCGATGTATTGGACAATTCAAAATAGCGGCCGACTCTCTCTTAAACACAGTAAGTTCGGGAATAGGTGTTATAAATGAATTTAGGAAAACTCGTCCCGGGAAAACTCGTCTCGGGAAAACTCGTCTCCGGAAAACTCGTCTCGGGAAAACTCGTCCCCTTTCGCTTGGTAGGAAAACTGGTCCCGTATTGAATAAATATCGATTAAAAACACATTTTATGATCGTTCTTGAAGGAGATATTGCTTTTTAAAATAGACTATAGCCCCCCCCCATAATATTTTAAAAAAATATTTTTATTTGTTTAATGTTTTTTTTTGTTTTTTTTTCTACCTAACTGGCTAAGTTCTTAGTGGTTTCACTTATTTTAAAGCGTTTATTATGTTCATACAAAGTTAATTAAAAAATTTTTTGGTTCTTATTTTAACGATGTTTTTTGGAGTCATAAAAACAATAATAAAAAAAAACAAAACAAAAAAATTAAAAACTGGGAGCGTTACTTTTTTTGTTTTGGTTTTTTAATTATGATAGTTTTTTGTTGTTATGTTTTCGTTTTCTCTCATACCAAATGCACTCATGCGTTATTTAAAATAATAATTCTATCAATTATCAACATTTATTGTCGTCCTGTCAAATTTTGCAAAAATTAACGAATAAATCAAAAGCGAAATATTTTTTTGGCGCGAGAGATGCCATGTGCTAACAATCTCTCGTTAACTCATTTTTAATTTTTTTAATTTTTACTTCAAAATTCTAAAATCAATCATTCAGAGAAAAAGTAATCACTAAAAACGATAAACGATAGCGGAGTTTTCAATAAAATTGATTAATAAATTTATTTAGTGATTACTTTTTCTCTGAATGATTGATTTTAGAATTTTGAAGTAAAAATTAAAAAAATTAAAAATGAGTTAACGAGAGATTGTTAGCACATGGCATCTCTCGCGCCAAAAAAATATTTCGCTTTTGATTTATTAGTTAATTTTTGCAAAATTTGACAGGACGACAATAAATGTTGATAATTGATAGAATTATAATTTTAAATAACGCATGAGTGCATTGCATTTAGTATGAGAGAAAACGAAAACATAACAACAAAAAACTATCATAATTAAAAAACCAAAACAAAAAAGTAACGCTCCCAGTTTTTAATTTTTTTGTTTTGTTTTTTTTTATTATTGTTTTTATGACTCCAAAACATCGTTAAAATAAGAACCAAAAAATTTTTTAATTAACTTTGTATGAACATAATAAACGCTTTAAAATAAGTGAAACCACTAAGAACATAGCCAGTTAGGTAGAAAAAAAAACAAAAAAAAACATTAAACAAATAAAAATATTTTTTAAAAATAATTGGGGGGGGGGCTATAGTCTATTTTAAAAAGCAATATCTCCTTCAAGAACGATCATAAAATGTGTTTTCAATCGATATTTATTCAATACGGGACCAGTTTTCCTACCTAGCGAAAGAGGACGAGTTTTCCGGAGACGAGTTTTCCGGAGACGAGTTTTCCCGAGACGAGTTTTCCCGGGACGAGTTTTCCTAAATTCATAGTTTTTACCCCGCCCCCACTCTCTCTCTCTCTCTCTCTCTCTCTCTCTCTCTCTCTCTCTCTCTCTCTCTCTCTCTCTCTCTAAATTATATTTTAAAAAATATTAAAATTTATTATTTTCTTTTTAAAACCAAATCTCCCTCAGTAATTTCTTTAATTTTCTATTTTTTAGCGATTATCAAGACCCCTAAGATGTGATATACCGGACATTATTTCTCGTTCTGAGTTTGTATTACTGTACACATAGATTCGAAAAAGTTGTCAAAAAACAAATATATAACAAATAAATGTTATCAAAGGCAAGATAAGTTACTTTTCTGCCAAACTGGATATATTTTTTGTGTTTTTATTCAATTTAACATGTTTATTCAGCTAAAAAAAAAAAAAAAAAGATGTATTGGAAAATTCAAAATGGCGGCCGACTCTCTCTTTAACACGGTAAGTTCGGGAAAAGGTGTTATAAATAATAAACTAGACAAAATACTATTAAAAAAACACCGAATATATGTCAAGTTATGTCACGGTAACATATATTGAGCAACTTTCTAACAGTATTTTGTCTAGTTTATTATTTATTACATCTTTTTCCGAACTTACCGTGTTAAAGAGAGAGTCGGCCGCAATTTTAAATTTTCCAATACATCGGTAAACACTGTATGCTTTTCGAGCTGAATAAACATGTTAAATTGAATAAAAACACGAAAATTATATCCAGTTTGGTAGAAAAGTAATTTATCTTGCCTTTGATAACATTTATTTGTTATATATTTGTTTTTTGACAACTTTTTCGAATCTATGTGTACAGTAATACAAACCCCCACTAAGAACTTAACCAGTTAGGTAGAAAACGGACACTTAGAAAATCGATTTTATTTAAAAAAAAAAAAAAAAAAAAAAAACATTGAACAAGTAAAAATATTTTTTTAAAAATATTATGGGGGTTATAGTCTATTTTAAAAAACAATATCTCCTTCAAGAACGATCATAAAATGTGTTTTCAATCGACATTTATTCAATAAGGGACCAGTTTTCCTACCTAGCGAAAGGGGACGAGTTTTCCGGAGACGAGTTTTCCCGGGACGAGTTTTCCTCTGGTGCCGGGAAAACTCGTCCCGGGAAAACTCTTCCCCTTTCGCTAGGTAGGAAAACTGGTCCCTTATTGAATAAATGTCGATTGAAAACACATTTTATGATCGTTCGTGGAGGAGATATTGTTTTTTAAAATAAACTATAGCCCCCCCCCCCATAATATTTTTTAAAAATATATTTACTTGTTTAATGTTTTTTTTGTATTTTTAATAAAAGCGTTTATTATGTTCATAAACGAGACCGCATATTTTTTTTTATATTAATATAAAAAGAATTTACTTATATACTGTTGTTTATAAAAGGGTAAAATCGATTTTTCTACCTCGCCGACTATGTTGTTTATTTAATTTATTTGGAATCGTTTATTTGGTAAAGAAAAAAAAACAAAAAAAAAACAAACAAAAACATGTCGAGTGTTACGGGAGAACGAGAAATAATGCCCGGTATATCACATCTTAGGGGGTCTTGATAATCGCTAAAAAATAGAAAATTAAAAAAATTACTGAGGGAGATTTGGTTTTAAAAAGAAAATAATAAATTTTAATATTTTTTAAAATATAATTTAGAGAGAGAGGGGGGGATAAAACCTATATCTCCCTTCGAAAAACAGCCAACAAAAAATGATAAACGATAGCGGAGTTTTCAATAAAATTGATTAATAAATTTATTTAGTGATTACTTTCTCTCTTAATGATTGATTTTAGAATTTTGAAGTAAAAATTTAAAAAATTAAAAATGAATTAACGAGAGATTGTTAGCACATGGCATCTCTCGCGCCAAAAAAATATTTCGCTTTTAATTTATTAGTTAATTTTTGCAAAATTTGACAGGACGACAATAAATGTTGATAATTGATAAAATCATAATTTTAAATAACGCATGAGTGCATTTTGTATGACATAAAACAAAAACATAACAACAAAAAACTATCATAATTAAAAAACAAAAACAAAAAAGTAACGAAGAATCGAATCGCTCCCTGTTTTTTAATTTTGGGGTTTTGTTTTTTTTATTGTTTTTATGACTCCAAAAAACATCGTTAAAATAAGAACAAAAAAGAATTTGTAATTAACTTTGTATGAACATAATAAACGCTTTAAATAAGTGAAACCACTAAGAACTTAGCCAGTTAGGTAGAAAACGGACACTTAGAAAATCGATTTTATTTTTTAAAAAAAAAGCAAAAAAAACATTAAACAAGTAAAATTATTTTTAAAAAAAATATTATGGGGGGGGGCTATAGTTTATTTTAAAAAACAATATCTCCTTCAAGAACGATCATAAAATGTGTTTTCAATCGATATTTATTCAATAAGGGACCAGTTTCCTACCTAGCGAAAGGGGACGAGTTTTCCCGAGACGAGTTTTCCTGAGACGAGTTTTCCCGGGACGAGTTTTCCTAAATTCGGGCAGGATATATAACTTGAGTTGACGGAACAAATACGATTTAAACTGACAATGAGATTTGAGATGAAACTAGGAAAAATCTGGAAAAAAAAACAAATTATTCCATTTACGTATTTGGCCCAGCTTTTCATTTTTAATTTTATTTTTGTTTTTGTTCTCATCTCTATATTCTTCTTGTTCCTCCTCTTCCCTTCCTCCCCTAACTAAGTCTCTATATCTAGTACACGACCTGGCCTCAATTAAGCGACCGGTCAAACTTTATGATTCTTTGGTTCTATTTGAAGAGATATCTATTCCCAATTTACCAAACGGATGTAGAGAACATATAACACGGATTTTATCAAGCAAGCTGGATCTACAAAAACATTCATATCCTTTTCTACAAATCCTCCTGCTACAGGATTTATGATAAATTTATTATTTTCACTTTGACTTTCCATGTCTCACTGACTTTAGTAAATAGGGTGCATACCTTTATAACTATTTGCTAATATTTTCTCTCTCTGATGAGATGGTAGACATCGAAACCCTATAGGTTAAGGAGATTAATTTTCTAAAGCATTCTTTGTCTTACTTAGAATAATAAAAATTCTTTGATATGAAACTAAACCACTTCATTACATTTCAATGAGAGTTTTTTGAAATTCATTGAATTACAATTTAATTGCCCACCGTTGAGTAATGGTATTGCTCAACTCACTTTGCCTGTATATATATATGTGTGTGTGTGTGTGTGTGTGTGTGTGTGTGTGTGTGTGTGTGTGTGTGTGTGTGTGTGTGTGTGTGTGTGTGTGTGTGTGTGTGTGTGTGAATACATGTTTCGTTTCCTAAAAATTAATTTTTTTTCAATAAAAGTGGGCTACAAATTTAATAATATATATGATACACTCAATAACTTGTTACTAATAAAATAATTGGAGTTTGTCTTAACTAGTGATCGAACGATTTTAATATTTTTTTTCAATTCCAATGCAATTACCGATTCCAATTCATTTAAAATCTCTAAATATTTAGCTATAAAAGTTATTTTTTTTATTGTCGGATTACCGTGAAAACGGATGTAATACGCATATATATTTTCACAAACGTAATAAATGCGTTTATTATACTACAGTAAATTTTAGTGTTGGAGACCGTGGCTTACTCTCGGTGGCCGAGTGGAGACGCCCCTCCAGGAGATTATGCACTATCATGACGTCACTTCCGTTGGTGACGTCATTTCCGGTATCGAGACCGGTGTCCGACAGTCTGAGATTGGTACACAACGAAGCAGGTCATGTGCAAACGCGCACAGTTGAGGAATGGTATTGTTCAACTCGCTTTGCCTGTATATATATATATATATATATATATATATATATATATATATATATATATATATATATATATAATGTGTGTGTGTGAATACATGTTTCGTTCCTAAAAATCCTGTGTTTCCTTTCGTTTATTACCATTTAACCCCATAACAACTGGCGACAAGGATTCGACTTTCACACGAGTTAACTCCACAAAATAGAAAAAGGAATGAAATTCTAATTGACAAGCTAAGAAGTCGACTGGCAATTATGTCCTAAAAACAAAAAAAAAAAAAGAAAGAAAACGAACGGCAAAGTTATCAAAGAAATTGCAAGTTACTCTTTTTGTCTTAAAAGAACTGGGCTAAACACATTTTGTAATGTTTAAAAATTAAGATGCTTGGCTTATTGAAAGAAGAAAAAAAGAAAAATGCTGACCTAATTTTCACTGCGAGAACAGTTCTATCATAAAATGTCGACTGTTTAGGCATATGCAAATTTGAACATTTTTCAAATGAAGTGAAAAGTATTTTTTTACTTAGTTTTTGCTGCTAACTTTATGCATATTTTAACCCCTTTTCCCCTTTCCGTTTTACTTGAAGTAAAGGAAAAATACTTTTTTTCCATTGAGTGGAAGTTTCTATTTTTAACTGTCGGTTTTTTTTCTGCTGCGTGCCCCCCACACACACATAAAGAAAAAAAACACAGCCATTTTGGTTAACTTCCAGATAATTCCACAATTATTTTTATTCTTTTGCAACTGGTCTCTCAAATTCAGAAGCTGGTAAATCTTATGTAAAGAGACTTCGGAAACTTATAATTGATGTTGGCAAGAAATTTGACAAAAAGCCACTTGTGATGATGTCAAGACGTAAAATCAGTCGTGGTAAGTATCATGTTATTTAATAAACTTTTTTTTTTTTAATATATCTTATGCTATGAATCCTTGTATGTCTTGGAGATGGCTTTTTTATGTCTTGATGAGAATTAGTTTAGGAAATTTACTGATTATTTACAATTTCTATTCATAAATTGGAAATCTTTATAATTCAGCTTTGTTTTATTTACTAACTCTTTATTTTGGCCTTCTGCTTATGACATGGTTTAGAATAAATCTTAATGAGTAAAAAAGAAAAAGTGATTAAATATAGCCCTCCACCCTTATGCTGATAGATTCTTAAACAATGTCCTATTCACCGTTTTTTTTTTTCATTGTAATAATTTTTGTAAACACCTTTCTCTAAGGTTTTTACCAAGAAGCAAAGGATAAATTTCTACATGCGAAAAGAAAAGAATATTTTTCTGTTTTTTTTTTATTATTTTATCTCTCTTCTCCAGTCAAAAATGGAAATATTTTTTTTCGTGCGTTTGGAAAAGCCATTAAAAGATGGAGGACGTTAAAACAGTATTAATACAATTAATCAAGGTTCAGATGGACCAGCAGCAGAAAGCTGAGGAAAATTTAAAGGAACCGGATAAACAGCTCCAGTTACAATTTAAAGAAAGGCAACAAGCGTTGGAGGCGAAAATGTTACTTCAACAACAGAGACAAGAGCTGTTGTCAAAAATATCCGATAGAATGGAACACAGGGACGACAGTTTTGCTTTTTCCCAAAGTACAATATGGAACACTATAGAAACGTTCAACTACCAACTAGAGTTGGATGGGACATTTGACGCTTTCTTTCAGAGATGTGAGGACCTATTCACCGTCGATTATCAAGAGTGAAACAACGCTAAAAAAGTTCACTTACTTTTGAGGAAATTAGGGACCACAGAACATAACAAGTTTGTGGATTATATTCTCCTCAGGAAAACGAGTGAATTTGAATTTTCTGAAGCGGTCAAACTTTTATTCGAACTATTCAGCACGAATTCTACGCTATTTCATAGAAGATGGAAGTGCTTGAACCTGTAAAAAAGCAATGATGACAATTACCTAACATTGCGTCCAAGGTAAATAAACACTGCAATGATTTCCGTCTATCTGACTTATCGGCAGATAACTTCAAATGTTAAATTTTTGCGCAGGGTCTAGTCTCATCCAAAAAAGCTGAGATTAGACAACATGTTCTCTCTAGACTTGAGAGCAAACAGGGCCTCACCCTCCAGAGGTTGGTCGAAGATTGTCAACGGGTAGTCTGTGTAAGGAACAACTCGAGATACGTCGAGGAGGCAAGTGCAACATTCATTAGAAGGATGAACTTCAGACCGGAAAAATACTCACCTCGAAAAAGCAATGCTGGAAGTAAGAAAACTCAGGCTACACCTAATAAGTACCACCCAGTCACAAGGCCCAGACCCCCTACAAGCCCATGCTATCGCTGCAGCGGGAAATATTGGTTGAGTCAATGTTTTACAAACATAAGTACTGCAACGAATGTGGCAGGAAGGGCCACAAAGCGACCCAGTGCAGGAAGAACAAGGACAAGAACAACATCCGACAGACTAGATTCGACTTGGATCCGGATAAGAACCGGCGCAAATATGTCACAGTTAACATCGCAAATAAAACTGTCCATCTACAATTGGATTCCAGATCAGACCTGTCCATCATTAACCTTAAGACATGGAGCTAAGAAACCAACCATGTGAAAGACGAACAAATCAGCACTAGCTGTGACAGTGGAATTTGAGGGAGAGCTCACACTCTCGGTGACCTTAAATGGTGTTACTAAAAAAGTGAAAGTGTATGTACGTAGGACATCCGAAAACCTCTTCGGTACTGATTGGATGGAGCAATTCGAATTGTGGGGCCAACCTATGAATAAATTCTGTCATAGGGAAGAAAACTCACCTATAGAGGAGCAACAACTGAAGGACGAGTTAAAAGAGGAATTTCCAGAAGTATTCTCACCAGGACTAGGAAAATGTACAAAGGCTATAGCAAGATTCGAACTAAAAGAAAACACTCTGCCCGTTTTCACGAAGAAACGTAATGTCCCATTTGTAGCAATTGAGAAATCGAAAAAGAAAGCTTCAACAGAATCTGCCGAAGGAGGCAAAAAACTGAAACTGCAAAGCTGGAAGCTAAAAAACTGACGCTAAAAGAATTTCCCAAGCAAAAGCAGCAATTTCTACACGTGTATGGAATTACACCAAACCTGAACACACCAACAGCAGTCTCACCTGCAGAAACGATGTTTGCGCGGAAAGTGAGATCCGTTTTTGACAAACTCTTACCCAAACATTCAAGGCCACTAGTGACCACTTATGTACCCAGTAAACGTTTCATACCAGGTGAAAGAGTGTTTTTCAAAAGTTATAAAAACAACACATCATTCTGGGAGGTGGGTTCAATTACTAAGAGAGTCAGTGACATGATATATATCATCCAAGGACCAACATATACCCACAGACGTCATCAGAACCAACTAAGATGTCGATTTTTTGAAACCAGCGACAGTCCACCATTGGAAGATGAGCCGATAGACACTGTCTTCGAAATTTTTGATCTTGAACCTCCTCAACCAACACCTGAACTACGGCAGTCGTTTCGTAAGAGAAAGGTTACCGAGCCATTGATGGTAAATCCTAAAAGGAAAAGATACTGACAGCTTTTACGAACAAAAAGCTTGGGAGGTGGGGATGTTGGAGACGCCCCTCCATGGGATTAATGGACTATCTCATGATGTCACTTCCTCTGGTGACGTCACTTCTGGTAACGAGACCGGTGCCCGGCAGTCAGAGATTGCCACGCGACCAAGCAGGTCGTGTGCAAATGCCCTACCATTGAGAAATGGTATTACTCGACTCACTTAGCCTGTAATATATGTGAATATATGTTTCGTTTCCTAGAAATTCTGTGTTTCCTTTCGTTTATTACCATTTAACTATGATGCGCACTTGATAGCAATGGATAGCATTGGTGGGTGCACTTGCAACAGTCATGCCATTCTTTGGTGTTGCATTATATCTATAGACCGCCTCTGCGATCGTGCATTGCTTTCTTGCCACAATCCTCTTCACAGCTTCGATGGCACTGCTCTGCTATGCCATTGCCACTCGGTACATATGCACATCTGTGTCTGAGCTGGATCCCCCACTTGTCTACGAAACGTCTGAACTCCCCACTGCAGAAGGCCGTAACATTGTCGGTTAGGATCTCTTCAGGCGGCCCATTTTCATAAAATATGGACTCCAATTCACGGATGACACTGGAGGAATCCTGTCTTATTAATAATGGGCACCAGATCATGAACCTTGTCAGTCCACAATCGATCAGGGTGAAGAAGTGTTGGCTGCTGTAGCAGGTTATGTCCATGTCCAGTCGGCTCAAAGTCGTGTCTACTCACAGCTGACCTTTCCACCATCTGGCCAGAGCATGGATGATTGACTGGCATGATAGACAACTGCACAAAATAACATGTCCATCTCACTCCAGGGTGTCCACTGAGGTAGTGTATCTTCCTGATTTCATCCACCACCACAATAGAGGTGGCACATAATGGTACTGGCTCGGCTTTCTTCTTAATGGTGTCATACCATCTCTATGGCACCCGAGTGAGCCTATCAGCACGGTTTCAATTTGAAGTGACCAGTACCGCATCCACAGACAGGTTGTACTCTGTTACCAGCTTTTTATGGTGTCCAACCTCCATCTTATCAGCATCTTGCTGGCTGCCTTCATCCTTTCATTATCCTATTTTTCTTCAGGACTAAGCTGTTGATATATCGTGAAAGGCCTGCCAAACAGATGTAGAGAAATCATGTGTTCAATGCTCTTCACACTAGACAACAGGCAATGCAGTTCCATCTTCTCCATCCAGTCAAGTACTGGGATCGAACCGTCGAATTCTGGTATTAATTTAAGGTCGAAATTGCCCACCATTACGCCAAAAATAGCTTGCAGTTAAATGGGCTGGTAAACAGCAAAACAAAACAAAATAAATACAAAAAGCAAAAGTTCAGCTAGAATTCGTTACTGTCAACTTTCTCTCTCAACTTCCAGCATGTGTTCTGTCGACCACCTCTGCCAACAGGCATTTTGTTAGTAAACTGACCCCATTCTATTTGCATACGTGTGCAGTGGAAGATGAGATCCCATGAGATTCCATGAGACGATACCTTATAAATCCATGGCTGCCATCTTTAATTTCTCTTTCTCTCAGATCCCATCCGAAGGTAAGTTGTATAACCGCATAATACACACACATGCGGGCGCTTTCTTCTTTGATTATTCAACTCTACAGACCCCTAGCGCCACTCTGCCAATTTTAGTTTTGGAGAAGGTAGAGTTTGAAAATATGGAGCCAGAAAGACAGATAGACAGACCGACCGACAGACAGACATATAGCCTTTTATATATTAGATGTCTCAGCAACCAAGGACATAACATTATATTAAAACTTTCAGGATGTCATAAAACATGCAAGAAAATCTAACGACTGCGTAGTTTATAAACAACAAACGTCAACATTGGCGCCAGGCAACTTGAGATTTGGGGAAGGTATGTATAGTAAGGTTAGATCTTAATATAATGACTTGCACTAAATGGATAAGGTAGTGAACTGTATCAGTACTGTAGTAGCTACCTACCTACCTACCTACCTATGTGCGTCACGCTTTTGATTAAGCGACTGAAATAGCGTGCTTGTCGGTAAAACTTTACACACACACATGCACACACACACATACAGGCATACACAAAGGCTCTATCTGACGTTGATCAATCGAGCATCTACTTGATGACAAACTTATGTGATTAATCTAAGAAATTAGTGTCAGTTCTTTCTTTTTCATTTGCACTGGTAGTGAAAAGAATGTTCAAAAGATATACATCGTTGGTGTGTAGATAAACTGCTATAAAATCAAACGACTTAAAAAAGTGTAGATAAACTGCTATAAAATCAAACGACTTAAAAAAGTGTAGATAAACTGCTATAAAATCAAACGACTTAAAAAAGTAAATTTTTTTGGTTATTATTGAGACAGTTATATTTTTTATTCTGGTAGAGTCAACTTCTTTCAGACTAAAAACTGAAAAACAAAATAAATTTGAATTCAATATAATCGTAAGTGGATTTTCCTTTTCTTAACTCTATCTGTAATCTCTGATATAAATCTGACCCATCTGTTTAAATGTATGTATGTATGTATGTATGTATGTATGTATGTATTGTAACGGTTTTGGGTCTAATCCAGGGGTTTGACATGTGTTGGGATCTCGGGTGGGAATCCCGTGTGTCGATAGCCTGGGGTTAGGAATTTCAAAGTGAAATTCTCCTTCTAAACTCAAGTTGTAAAATAAAATAAAAAAAAATATGCAGCGTGCCAGTTATGACGATATTACAACCAAATGGCACTTGCCAAGGTTCGAACCAGCATTATCGTCATGAAACACCTTAACGACATTCACAGTTAATAATTAGAATACGACAATAAGAACGATGATGACACAATCGAGTATGAACATACTAAAAATACATTAATTTACATGACTGTAATACAGGTGAATGCAAAAAAAAAAAAATAAAATAAAACAACAATAATGAAAATGAGGGCGCAGACAACATTATGGGTCGAGATGGGGGGGGGGGCGATGATAAAGTTTATTCATGGGGATGTATTGTCTCTTTCCCCCTCCTTTTCTTCCTTTTTTTTTTTGAATGAAAAGGAAAATTTAGTCACAGTTATTATTTAGAATCAGTCACGTATTTCTTCTTTCACTGCACATGGCAAAAAGTCAATTTATACATAATATGAATGATATTTTAGCATAGAGACATGGGAGCAGGTTGGGCGGATTGGAGTGAATGAAAATTGATAAATACTTAGCTTCTTGATAATTGTCCGGTCCCGATGAGCATCGTTAACACAAATGTCTTTTCTTCTCCGTCACCGTTCTCTTTTATTTTTTTTATTTTTCTTTTAACATTATTCCTGACGAGTGATTTTTAGCATAAGATTCTCCATTGGAGAGATATTCATCTCCGAGAATAACATTCGGCCAAGGTATATCCAAGCTTTGAGTTGGTTTCCCTTTTCGGCCCGATGGCGATTCGCCGATCCAAGTTGAATGGACTATATTTCACCTATGCGTCTTTTTACGCTGGTGTTAACCCCATTTTCTTCGGGGAACTCATTTTTAACCAGTGTTCCCCTGGCTGTTCGTAGCCCAACTGAATTTCCCACTCAAGTTTTTTTATTTCCATGTGTTCCCTTCTGAGATGGGTAGGTTGGGGTTTCTGTCTGGTTTACATCCATTATGTTCGCTGTCTTGTCGAAGGGCGATGGAGATGAGGCGGGGGATCTTGTCTCTGTGATTTCCTTTGCGTGGGTGGATAGAGGGAGGTTGGGGATGGGGTGTCTGCTTGACTAATACATACATTTATCATGACGTGAAAGGAAGAAGGGGGGGTATTGTTTTTCCTTCTAACAGCATTATGTATGTAGGCCCTATAAGCTGCGGCATACATGACCCACCGACGTGTGGAATATGCTCTGGTACCCAGCAGCCTAAGTCCCAGTCATGGATCAAATGGCATGGTGAGTGGAGAGGGTTCCATAAGCCATGGTGAAGGCAACCTTTCTAGGAGAAGGAAAACTCTGATATAAAACCTGCGGTGACTGCTGCATCCAATGATGTTGACTTGCTCTTCTTTTTGTATCAATGTGGCAGTTGCTCAGAGATTGGGATTGTCTCGGTGCAAAGTCGTTCCTCACTATAAAAAGCCTCAAGCACAGGCATTGCTTGATATAAATTAGATACACTTTTTACCATCTCGCGTATCTTGATAGCAAAAAGGCTGTCTGTAGCCTAAAACGGCAAAACATTCAATGAAGTTGGCAAATATGGTTATGAACGTAAGTGGCAATAAGGGAACTGGAACTTGGACCCAGTCGTCATCATGCTACTGCGAGGAAATATATGACAATGACCATCGGCTGTTGGAATGTGCGGATGCTGCTTGACTTGCCATCAGCAATAACGCGTCCAGAGCATAGATCTGCTCTTGTATCTAAGGAACTTCAACGTTATGACATGGACATAGTTGCTCTGTCTGAAACCAGACTGGCTGATGAGGGACAGTTTTCTGAGTTGGCTTGGGCCTACACCATTTTCTGGAGTGGTAGAGCAGATGGATGTAAGAGGGAATGAGGCGTGGCTTTTGCTATAAAGGCATCAATTCTTTCTAGCCTGGAAGAACTTCCCTGTGGTGCGAGTGACTGGATCATGCCTATGAGGTTACCGCTGGTAAATGGTCGTTATACAACTTTTTTGAGTGTGTATGCACCCACTATGGATGCAACAGAAGATGAAAAGGTTGCTTTCTACCTTGCTTTGTGCAGTGTAGTTAGACATATTCCCTCTACTGACAAGATCTTCATTCTTGGTGATTTTAATGCTAGGGTTGGAAGAGATTTTGAAACCTGGGATGTGCTGGATAAACACGGAGTGGGCAAGTGTAATAGCAATTTTTATTGAGATTTCTGTGCCTAAATCAAAACGCGGATTCCATGAACAAAGCTTCTTTCTTAGAACTGCACGCCTGTGGAACTCTGTTCCATCTGCCTGCTTCCCACCGGACTACAACTTGGATGTTTTCAAGTCCAATGTTAACAAATTCCTAATGAACCGCCCTCTTAATTAAACACTTCATCAAATCTCCACACTAATGTAATGTGCTTGCAATAACCCTTATCCCTGAGTGGCTTCCGGGCCTTGATAAGTGGTGACCACCGTGTAAAAAAAAAAAAAATTTGTATTATTTATTCGTTTATTTATTGCAGACTATTATCCTCATCTTTTAGGGGTTTTTTTTTTTCACAATGTTTCAGTTGACTATTCCTCTGGCCTTTCGAGGCCCGTGGCACAGTGGATAGAGATGTTGAATCTCTATGGTTCCAGACGAGTATTGTCTGAAGATAGCGGTTTCAATTCCACGCAAAGCCGGCGAGAAGCTTAGTTGGCTAAAAACGTAGTGAGACGACAACTATGGAAGGCAGTAATTGCTGAGAATGCAGTTAGGAGATTCGGAGTTCCTATCCAATCACGCTTAATCACCTGACGAAGGCCAGAGGAATAGTTTATTTCTTTATTGCGGACTATTATTCTCATCTTTCTTAGTTGTTGCTTCATGACGTTTCGGCCAACTATTCCTCTGACCTTCATCAGGTGGTAACCGCGACGGAGGCTGCATGAAGCATTGGAAGCTGCACTGGAATGAGCCGGAGTCTGCTGATCGTAGACGGTAGTCTCAGAAAGCAGACAGGTAGTAGTAGTAGTTTGCATACAAGTAGTTTGTGGAAAGTAGCTCGAAAAAGGACTGTGTGAACATGTCAGGTGCATTAAGAGCCATGAAGTGAACGATCATTATCTCAGCAACAAAACTTATCGACCTGTTTGCTAAGCCAATACGGAACAAAATCATTTCCTAAGTTCTTGCATCACAGTATTATAGCATACTACTAGATTGCACATCTGATATCAGTCACACAGAGAAACTAAATATTGTTCTTCGAGGAGTTAAAATTACAGAAGGATGTGGAGCAAACAATTTTTATAACACTTTGTTGAGTTTCTTGATGCTTGAGATACAACCAGAAAAGGCCTTTTTGACAACATGCTCAACTTCCTGTCCAAGTATGGCATTGCCATAGAAGACTGTCGCGACCAGAAGTATGATAACAAATTCAACAAAGCCACCCTTTAATTGCCATTGCTCCCAGGTCCACTTTGACCCAGACTGGTAGTACCTGTTAGGGTCCCAACTATGGGTTAAATAGAAACCGAGTTGGAAAAAACAAATATACTCTATTAAAAAATTGTTCTTCAAAATCACTTGATTCAGCATTAAATAATCTTAAAAGGGTTGATATGCCATAAAAAAACCCAACCAACCAACCAACCAACCAACCAATAAAAAAGCTATATACATGCTATGCGTCAATCATCGATCTTATCTGGTAATTGCTGATGCTGCAAGGTCTCTGGTTAATTTCATTTCTGTCTTTGGCTATCTGCAACATATGTACAATTTATTTGCTGTGTCAACAAATCGATGGGCTATTCTGAAGAAGCACGTGACACAACGTACTATTAAAAGTCTTTCGGACATAATATGGAAAGCAAAAGTGGAAGCTGATAAGTTGTTGTGTTTTCAGACAACAGGAATTTTGGAAAGGATCGTAGAATTAGAACGAGTGTCTCTGGCTAGTTGGACACAGAACGTCGAGCTTTAGTCACTGAAATTAGGAGCTTGCGTTTTCTTTTTTGTTTGATTACTTGATATGACTTGATGTTTCAAATAAGCAGTATAAGTTAAAGAGTTCTTCAATATACATTAATGATCAGATTCTCACATCTAGGCTGGCATGTTTTTTTTTGTTTTTTTTTAATCAATTTTCACCCCAAACAAGGCCCAGTCCCACTTTGAAGTAGGGGGATACTATCAGGGACATAAGTTGCAGGAGCGTTATGAAGGGAGATGAGTAGCAAGATGTTTGTTCACATTACATTTGAACTTCTGCATGTCAGTACAGTTGGGAAAACAGAATCCCAAAGTCTAGCATTCTGGGGAAGAAACTATTGGAGTAGAAGGCTTTCTTACAATTAGGGATCTCTACTGTGTAGGGGTGGGACTTAGCTGCTTGTTGGGTTTGTCGGGGGTAGTCACGTCGAGGGGGTACAAGTGCTTGTAGTTCGTCAGAGCATTCATCATTAAAATACTTGTAGAACAGGCAGAGGGATGCAATATTTCGTCGATGGGACAGAGGCTGAAGCCTAGATGACAGTTCAGGACCTATCAGGTTGGCGACTCTCTTTTGAACCCTGTCCAGAGTAGTCGAAATTAAAGCAAGAGAATTAGCTGATGAGCTTGAAATGGATCGTGCAGAATTATCTTTGAAGTAAAATATTTTAATTGGAATTCTTATTGAGATTTCTGTGCCTAAATCAAAACGCGGATTCCATGAACAAAGCTTCTTTCTTAGAACTGCACGCCTGTGGAACTCTGTTCCGTCTGCCTGCTTCCCTCCGGACTACAACTTGGATGTCTTCAAGTCCAATGTTAACAAATTCCTAATGAACCGCCCCCTTAAGTAAACACTTCATCAAATCTCCACACTAATGTAATGTACTTGCAATAACCCTTATCCCTGAGTGGCTTCCGGGCCTTGATAAGTGGTGACCACCGTGTAAAAAAAAAAAAAATTTGTATTATTTATTCGTTTATTTATTGCAGACTATTATCCTCATCTTTTAGGGGTTTTTTTTTTTCACAATGTTTCAGTTGACTATTCCTCTGGCCTTTCGAGGCCCGTGGCACAGTGGATAGAGATGTTGAATCTCTATGGTTCCAGACGAGTATTGTCTGAAGATATTGTCTGAAGATAGCGGTTTCAATTCCACGCAAAGCCAGCGAGAACAGGATACAACGGGAAGCCGTCCGTTGTCTTCTGTGTCCAAATCAAATCTCACAGATCTAGCCAACCTGACCACGTCACTCATACGTAATCTGGTCAGCTGACCCTCGGTTCTGGTAAACGTGTCTACACTCCACGTTTACTCACCTCTCTCTCTCTCTCTCTCTCTCTCTCTCTCTCTCTCTCTCTCTCTCTCTCAATCCATTTTGTAACACTACTACAGTGTAGCCCTGATATAAGAGACCCAAATATAAGAAAAACGGATATAAGAAAGCTTTTCTCTGGCTCCAAGTTAGAGTGTAACCCGGATATAAGAAATCCGGATATAAGTGTAACCCAGATATAAAAGCGCTGTGTCGAGAGGTCTCTTATATCCGGGTTACACGTTACTAATTCTGTTTTCATTTCATACGATTTTTTCCTTTCTCCTCTCTATACTGACACTTTTTGACACTCCCTTTTTATTTTTCAAATGAACTCCTGAAATCTAATTTTTCACAGTATTTCAAACTTTCTGTAACAAAATGCTTTTGAAATTTGGGTTTAAGTTTTTTGAAAATTCTTTCAAGAAACTTGTAGAAGATAGAGAATGGAAACTCGCTATAAAAAAATAGCTAGAAAACATTAAAAAAAAATAGCTAGAAAACACTAAAAAGTATCTAAAAATTGTGAAAACGTTCGTAATGTATAGCTTCAAAACACCAGTTCTGAGATCTCTTTCGCTTTTTTTTTTGTATATTTTTTTTTGTGTGATCACGGGATACCTGCATTCTAAGAGTATGTTATTTTCTTTAAAGTACCTTTGATTGTGTGTGGTGGGGAGACTCAAGTTGTATTTTGCTCTAGAGGCACTGCAAGGTACATTCTGCAAAAGTGGCCAATGGTACTAAGCCTGGCACCGGCAAAGAGTGCTTAGGCATGCAATGGACAGGGACAGGGGAGAGACAGAGGAGAGACAGGGGACGTCTTTCCTTGTTGCTTCCTGGAATCTCTCTAGAGACAATCCGTGATTCCCGAAGGGTTCTAAGTAGTCTTTTTTGGAACTGATGAAATAAAAGTGGCCTGCAATATATAAAAAAAAAAAAATGACAAAGTCGAGCATTTTTTACCATAGCCAACAACACCAAAAAAATGGTGAAACAAATAAATGTACTACAAATAAATGTTACCAAAGGCAAGATAGGTTACTCTTTTACATACTGGGATAAGTTTTTTTGTTTTTGTTTTAACTTATTTCTAAGCAACTTATTTACTTCAAAATGAAAGGAATGTCAAGTCTATTGAGTTGGACTCTCGATGATTACACAAAAATGGAAAAATAAACAAAGTATTGGTAGAAAACACATTCAATAAATATCACCAATTGTACGAAAATTTAATGTTCTGCTAATATTTTGTTTAATTTTCGATTTTTGAGTGATTATCAAAGGTCAATATGGATGTAACAAGATCGCCATCTTTTTCCGTTCTAACTTAACAAATTTGAGACAACTTTTGTTTAAAAATGAATAAACGCTTTAAAATAAGTTCCTCGGTTTTATTGAGACTGATTGTTAGGCCAACAAGTTTGGAGGCTTCTGAAACGCGGTTAGCATCAGTTGCAGATGGGATTCAGCATACTCTACTAGAGCACACTCGTCAACAAAGAGAATTTCTTGGATGAGCTCTAGAAGTCTTGGAACAGAATTTAAAATAGATTTCGTAGCTTAGTGGAGGATGCTTTTTTCTCTTCCCTGCAACCTCTTTCCCACAGAAGAGACGTTGCGAGCCTGTCTCTGCTTTATCTTTATTTTTATAACAAGTGCTCAGCTGAGCTCCAATCTATGGTCTCTCCCCTTGCCAAACTTTCACAAAAAACACTCGTCTGGACTAAATCACTATCAATAATTTCCCACACTCTTTATCTGTGCCTAAACCCAAATGTAGATTCCACGAACAAAGCTTCTTTCTTAGAATTGCACACCTATGGAACTCTCTTCCGTTTGCCTGCTTTCCAGCTGACTACAATTTGATTGTCTTCAAGTCCAATTTAAACAAGTTCTTGATAAACTGTCCCCCTAAGTAATCCAATTTACAAAATTTCCACTACTTATGTTTACTATGCTATAATCACATTGACTAATGTATACCCATAACCCTTATCCTCGAGTGGCCTCCGGATCTTGATAAGTGGTAATTCCTGTGTAAAAAAAAAAACAACACAAAAAAAACAACAAAAAAAAAAACAACAGGGAATGTAGGCACTTGATCCAGGTCTTTCACTCTGTTAGACAATATGCAAGTGACAACGACGACGCTGAAGAGTACTGGTGCTTTAATCTATTGCTGATCTCAAAAGTCTCAGAATATTTTGTGATGAACTTGACCTGTCATGCCATCATGGAAGAGTCTAATCATTGAAATGGATTCTGGTGGGTATCCAATATGCCCAAGCAAAGTCAAAAGAGCCTCCTTGCTCACTGTGTCAAAAGCCTTAGTAAGGTTGAAGAAGACAATGTATAGAGGAATGTTTTGTTCTACACATTTCTCTTGAATTTGACTCATGACAAAAATCATATTGATGGTGTTTCTCTCTATCTCGAAAACCAAACTATGCCTCTGGCAAGTTCTTTTTAGAGACAGTAACCCTAACCCTAACCCTAAAACCAAACTGTGCCTCTGGCAAGTTCTTTTTAGAGACAGTAACCCTAAACCCAACTGTAAAACCAAACTATGCCTCTGGCAATTCGTTTTAGAGACAGTCAGCCTAACCCTAATCCTAACCATAACCCTAAAACACAACTAAGCTTCTGGCAAGTTCGTTTTAGAGAACCTAACCCTAACCACAAACCTAACAGTAAACCTAACCCTAACCACAAACCTAACAGTAAACCTAACCCTAGCCACAAACCTAACAGTAAACCTAACCCTAACCACAAACCTAACAGTAAACCTAACCCTAACCACAAACCTAACAGTAAACCTAACCCTAACCACAAACCTAACAGTAAACCTAACCCTAACCCTAAAACAAAATTATGCCTCTGGCAAGTTCTTTTTAGAGACAGTAACCCTAACCCTAACCCTAACCCTAAAAAAAAACAATGCCTCTGGCAAGTTCTTTTTAGAAACAGTAACCCTAATCGTAAAACCAAACTATGCCTCTGGCAAGTTCTTTTTATAGACAGTAACCCTAACCCTAACCCTATCCCTGAAACCAAACTATGCCTCTGGCAAGTTCTTTTTAGAGACAGTAACCCTAACCCTTACCCTAAAACCAAACTATGCCTCTGGCAAGTTCTTTTAAGAGACAGCAACCTTAACCCTTACCCAAAAACCAAACTATGCCTCTGGCAAGTTCTTTTTATAGACAGTAACCTTAACCATAGCCCTAAAACCAAACTCTGCCTCTGGCAAATTCTTTTTAGAGACAGTAACCCTAACCTGGGCTTCCTCGGTGTGATAATCCTTATGGTAAGTAACCGATACTTGCTAGATATCGGTTATTACCATAGTGAGGTTGTAGGATGGACGGAGATTGACGAGAGAGAGAAAACGAACGAGGAAGATCGTGCTCGGTGGATATCAGACTGACTACCTCCCCGGATGTCGCCAGGGGCCGTAACTCCTGTGACACCTGCGGTGGTCTCCCTTTATTTGGTAAAGACATTACAATGCTCTCTTTTTTTTTTTTTTTTTTTTTTTTAAAGAGTTTATTTTATTATTATTATTTTTTTTATATTCATCAAGGAGTTTGTTCATGCGTGGTGTGACTGGAGTGTTTGCGTTGCTGGGTTGGAGGGAAGCATCTGTCAACCTAAGGGAAAGAAAATGATAATTATGCATTATTATGTACAGGGGTATTTGTAGCATTTAGCAATCAAATCTTTTGGGTGACCGTCTTGTGCGGCCTGAGCGTCTGAGGTTTGAAGAGTGTTGTCCCTGGTTTTCTTTAGATTTTGGTGATGCTGTCACATGCATGTGTCCCTCATCTTAAGATGAAGAGTATTCAGGTGGGTCATGTGTGAGGTTTCTTAGTGGCTTAGGGATTTTTTTGAAGAAGCTGGCATTTCTTGTAATTTGGTTGTCCTTGTGTGTGGCAGTAATCATGGATCCCTTTTTTTTTGTTATGGTTAATGGGTTAGGTTGATAGGGGGTGTGTGCCTTTGAAGTGTGGTCGCTTTTTACAACGACGGTGTCACCCACACTCAGATTATTGGGCTTTACGTATACTTTTCTGTCAGCATATTTCTTTATTGTTTTCTTGGCTTGAGTGTCACATACCCTAATGCTATGGTCTCCAGCTATAGGTGCAACTAGGTGTGGCAGGCGGTTTTTTATGGTCCGGCCAAATAGAATTGAGGCTCGGGAAACACCGGTGGTGCAGTGCGGTGTCGTTCGGTAATCTAACAGGAATTTGAATAGCTCCTGCTTCCAGCTTTGGCCTTTGATTAAGGCGGCTTTGATGGATTTTTTTACAGTGCGCATGAAGCGTTCTGTTTCAGCATTGGCCTGGGGCCATAGAGGTGTTATCTTCCTGTGTCTGAAACCGGTGACGGAGGCGTAGGTTTTGAAATCATGGCTGTTGAATGGTGGGTCATTGTCTGTTTTGAGGGATACTGGTACCCCGAATTCGGCAAATATCTTGTCTAAACGGGGTATGACCGAGTTTGTTGAGATAGAGTCCAGGATATCGACAACAACGTAGCGTGAGTACTCGTCTGTGACAACAAGAAGATATTTCCCATTCTGGAGATGTCCAAAGTCAGCACTAACCTCTGTCCATGGGGCTGCTGGTAGTGGGGACATTTTCTGCGGCTCCCTTGCCATTTTGTGAGTGCTGATCTGACAGGTGTGACAGTTCCTGATGTTTTCTTCTACTAAAGGCTGCATGTTTTTAAACCAGACTTTTTCCCGGAGGAGAGCCGTGGATTTCAATGGCCGGCATGGGCTATTTTGGCAGCTCTGTTTTGTAGGGTCTCAGGTAGCACTATCCGGCACCCTTTCAGAATGATACTGTCCTCATGTGCTAGTGATAGTTCATCACGGTTGGCATGTAGGGTGAGAAACGTGGCTTTGTTTATGCCGTCATTGGCACCTTGCCATTTGTTGGTGAGGATGGCTTGAATGACTGCAGTGAGCGTCTTGTCTTTCGCAGTTTCCATTGCAACTTCATCAATTGTCATTGCTTTGGGGGTCGACGTTGAGAGAATATAGTTTATATACTCCTCCGCTATTTTCTGCTCCCTGTTGCTTGGTGGTAGATGTATTGGATGGCGGCTGAGATAGTCGGCTGGGTTGTCATGACCTGGTCGGTATGTGACAGTCATATTGTATGGCTGTGTTCTCAAAACCCAACGTTCAATGCGCGCAGATAGTTGGGAGCGGGTGTTATTAAAGATCGATGTTAAGGGCTTATGATCTGTATGAACAGTGAATGGGGCCCCAAAGATATATATGTGAAAGTGTTCACATGCCCACGTGATGGCGAGGGCCTCCCGCTCTGTTTGAGAGTATCTTTGTTCCACTGTGGATAGTGCTCGGCTTGCAAATTGTACTACCCGCCCGTCTTGTGATAGTACAGCAGATATGCCTACAATACTGGCATCGGTATATATCTCAGTATGTTTATTAGGGTCGAAGTAGGCAAGTGAGCATGCTTTGCTCAAGGCCTCCTTGAGGTTTTTTAAACATTCAGTGTGGTGCTCAGTCCAGGACCACTGAGTGTTTTTTTTTGTTAACTGACGCAGTTCATGAGTCAGGGTTGCGTAGTCTGGAATGAATTGTGCACCGCAAAAGTTGGTCATCCCCAACAAACTTCTGACTTCTGATGCGTTTTGGGGGTCTGGTAATTCGAGGATTGTTTTTATTTTACGGTTACTTGGGCTGATGCCTTCATTACCGAATGTGTGTCCGAGGAATTCCAATGACCTCTTGTTGTATTCACATGTGCTGCTATTCAGTGTTAGGCCTTTTTCGCATAGTCGTTGAAATACTTTCTGGAGATTTCCGTCGTGGTCTTGCTGGTCCAATCCAAAGCAAAGAATGTCATCACTGATGTTGATGGCTCCCTCAATCCCTGCGAGTGCCTGGCTAATCTCTTCCTGAAATATTTCGCTGGCGGAGTTGACACCGAAAAATAGTCTTTTGTATCTATATAGGCCCAGGTGTGTTGCGAACGTGGTAATGTATCGGGATTCTTCAGCTAGTTCCAACTGGTTGTAGCCCTGATTGAGGTCTAACTTGCTAAAGACACTGGCTCCCGATAGAATGGCCTTCAGCTCATCAAGTGTGGGGGTAGGGTGACGTTCCCTTTTGATAGCTTTGTTTGCCGCTCTCATATCAATGCAAACTCTGATTTTACTTTGGTCTTTCTTAGGTACCACCACAATAGGGGATACCCACGGGGTTGGTCCTTCCGCTTTTTCAATCACCCCCAGTTTCTCATCTTTCTGTATTAGCTCTTCTATGTCCTTCCTTACATGAAAGGGGACTCTGCGGTATCTCTGAGCGATGGGTGGTATATTTTCATCTATGTGCAGATGGACTTTTTTCTCTTTAAGTTTACCTGGGCCATTGAATAGGTCTGCATAGTCCTCCAAAAGCTTAAGAGTTGTCTGTGGGATTTGTGTGTCAGAGTTGCTGATGTGGTTAACTGGGAGCTTTTTTGCTGATAAGTTTAAGCTTTTCACATGTTTCCCAGCCAATGATAGGTTTTTCTGGGCTTTTTATTACATATATGTTAGCTTGGCAGGAGATGCCCCCAAACTCTAGGAGGGTCCTAAATTGGCCTAGAACTGGAGTAGTTTGCTTGACACCAAATCCAGATATCACAGTTTTTGTCGGTCGGAGACATGGTGTCGGTTTTAAACACTTGAAATCTGCTTCAGACAAAATGTTGATAGTGGCTCCTGAGTCGGCTAACACATTGAACGTTTGGTGGCTATTGCCAAAAGATATATCAAAACAGGGAAGGTTTTTCATCTTACCTGTATGAAACACATATTCTGTGTCACTGCCGCTGGTTGAGTCCTGCTGGTTGTCCTCGATGCAGTTCACCGGTCGGCGGCTGGTTTGGACTTGTGGACGTGGAGGACGATTTGTTCTACGTTGTCTGTCCTCGTCGTTCATTTTTCTGAAACAGACAGAGGCGAAGTGCCCCCATCTCCGGCAATAAGTGCATTGGCTCTGGAATGCTGGACAAGACGTTGGTCCTCGTTCATGTGGATATTTTCCGTTGCAATTCCTGCACTGAATTTGCCGGGGACAGTCACGTGTCTGTCGCTGTCCGTACGTGACTTTGTTTACTACTGCAGTAGTAGTTTGTATTGTCGTGTCCTCTAAGCGCATTTGTTGTAGGTGCGCTGTTATTGTTTCCGTCGTCCTGGCATAATTTATCAAGTCGTGTAGTGACATGTTAGAATTTATTAAACCCTTTTGCCGGACTTTTTCTGATGAACAGCCTGTTATCAGTTGAGACTTTATCTCAGCGTTTGCGTCTGCAAAGTGACATGTAGCTGCTGCTTCTTTCAATTTCCGGTAGAAGTCCTCTACATTCGGTGTGGTTTGTTTGATGTTACGGAATACAAATCGGTTGTATTCCGTGTTATTTTGGGGGTTGAAATGAGCCTGTACAGCTGAGACGAGTTTGTCGAAGTGGGTTTCGTTTTCTCCTGGTGTGGTCTGTTCGGCTGGTAATTCGTCAATGAGGTCGTTCATCGCCTCACCAACAAACGTTAGCAAAATTGCTTTTTGTCTTTTATCGCTCTCTATGTTGTGGGCGATAAAATAGTTCCTCAATCTGCTAATGTATTTCGTCCATCTTGCTGCTTTGGCTTCTGACTCGCAGTCGAATTCCGGGTAGTGAGGTAGGGCAGCCATGTTTGTTTTGCAACACGTGTGACTGTTTGCTGTTGTTTTTTTTTTTTCGTATTTTCTTATGTCTATTTTTGTAAATTACTCTATCCTCGTCGCCAATGTGATAATCCTTATGGTAAGTAACCGATACTTGCTAGATATCCGTTATTACCATAGTGAGGTTGTAGGATGGACGGAGATTGACGAGAGAGAGAAAACGAACGAGGAAGATCGTGCTCGGTGGATATCAGACTGACTACCTCCCCGGATGTCGCCAGGGGCCGTAACTCCTGTGACACCTGTGGTGGTCTCCCTTTATTTGGTAAAGACATTACATAACCCTAACACAAAACTATGCCTCTGGCAAAATCTATTTAGACACAGTAACCCTAACCCATACCCTAAAACCAAACTTTGCCTCTGGCAAGTTCTTTTTAGAGACAGTAACCCTAACCCCAATCCTAAAACACAACTATGCCTCTGGCAAGTTCTATTTAGAGACAGTAACCGAACCCGAACCCTAAAACCAAACTATGCCTCTGGCTAGTTCTATTTAGAGAGAGTAACCCTTACCTTTGCCCTGAAACGAAACTATGCCTCTGGACAGTTCTTTTTAGAGACGGATACCCTAACCTTAACCCTAAAACCAAACTATGCCTCCCGCAAGTTCTGTTTAGAGACAGTAACCCCAAACCTAAAACACAACTATGCCTCTGGCAAGTTCTATTTAAAGACAGTAACACTTACCCTTGCCCTGAAACGAAACTATGCCTCTGGCAAGTTCTTTTAGAGACAGTAACCCGAACCCCAAACCTAAAACACAACTATGCCTCTGGCATGTACTTTTTAGAGATGGTAACGCTAACCATAACCCTAAAACGAAACTATGCCTCTGGCAAGTTCTGTTTAGAGACAGTAACCCTAACCCTAATCATAAAACCAAACTATGCCTCTTACAAGTTCTGTTTAGAGACAGTAACCCTAACCCTAACCATAAAACCAAACTATGCCTCTGGCAAGTTCTTTTTAGAGACGGTAACCCTAACCATAACCCTGAAACCAAACTATGCCTCTGGCAAGTTCTTTTTAGAGACAGCAACCCAAACCCTAAAACCAAACTATGCCTCTGGTAAGTTCTGTTTAGAGACAGTAACCCTAACCCTAACCCTAAAACAAAACTATGCCTCTTGCAAGTTCTTTTTAACTTTTTAAAAACAGTAAGCCTAACCCTAACCCAGAACAAAATTATGCCTCTGGCAAGTTTGTTTTAGAGACAGTAACCCTAACCCTAACCCTAAAACTTAACTATGCCTCTGGCAAGTTCTTTTTATAGACAGTACCCCTAACCCTATCCCTGAAACCAAACTATGCCTCTGGCAAGTTCTTTTTAGACACAGTAACCCTAACCTTAACCCTAAAATCAAACTATGCCTCTGGCAAGTTCTTTTTAGAGACGGTAACCCTAACCTTAACCCTAAAACCAAACTATGCCTCTGGCAAGTTCTGTTTAGAGACAGTAACCCTAGCCCTAAAACCAAACTATGCCTCTGGCAAGTTCTTTTTAGAGACAGTAACCCAAACCCCAAACCTAAAACAAAAAAATGCTTCTGGCATTTACTTTTTAAAGACAGTAACCCTACCACAAACCCTGAAACCAAACTATACCTATGGCAAGTTCTTTTTAGAGACAGTAACCCTAACCCTAAAATCAAACTATGCCTCTGGCAAGTTCTTTTAGAGACAGTAACCCGAACCCCAAACCTAAAACACAACTATGCCTCTGGCATGTACTTTTTAGAGAGGGTAACCCTAACCCTAAAACGAAACTATGCCTCTGGCAAATTCTGTTTAGAGACAATAACCCTAACCCTAACCATAAAACCAAACTATGCCTCTGGCAAGTTCTTTTTAGAGACGGTAAGCCTACCGTAACCCTGAAACCAAACTATGCCTCTGGCAAGTTCTTTTTAGAGACAGTAACCCTAACCCTAACCCTAAAACCAAACTATGCCTCTGGCAAGTTTGTTTTAGAGACAGTAACCCTAACCCTAACCCTAAAACACAACTATGCCTCTGGCAAGTTCTTTTTAGAGACAGTAACCCTAAAACCAAACTATGCCTCTGGCAAGTTCTTTTTAGAGACAGTAACCCTAACCCTAACCCTAAAATCAAACTATGCCTCTGGCAAGTACTTTTTATAGACAATAATCCTAACCCTAACTTTAAAACTAAACTATGCCTCTGGCAAGTTCTTTTTAGAGACAGTAACCCTAACCCCAATCCTAACCAGAACCCTAAAACACAACTATGCCTCTGGCAAGTTGTTTTTAGAGACAGTAACCCTAACCCCAAACCTAAAACACAACTATGCCTCTGGCATGTTCTTTTTAGAGACAGTAACCCAAAACCTAACCCTAAAACCAAACTATGCCTCTGGCAAGTTCTTTTTAGACACAGTAATCCCAACCTTAACCCTAAAACCAAACTATGTCTCTGGAAAGTTCTTTTTAGAGACAGTAACCATAACACTAAAACCAAACTATGCCTCTGGCTGGTTCTCTTTAGAGACCGTACCCTAACCTTTAACCTAACCCTAAAACCAAACTATGCGTCTGGCAAGTTCTTTTTAGAGACAGTAACCCTTAAACCTAACTATTCCTCTGTCAAGTTTTTTGTAGAAACACTAACCCTAACCCTAACCCTAACCTTAAAACCAAACTATGCCTCTGGCAAGTTCTTTTTAGAGACAGTTACCCTAACCCTAAAATCAAACTATGCCTCTGGCAAGTTCTTTTAGAGACAGTAACCCGAACCCCAAACCTAAAACACAACTATGCCTCTGGCATGTACTTTTTAGAGACGGTAACCCTAACCCTAAAACGAAACTATGCCTCTTGCAAGTTCTGTTTAGAGACAGTAACCCTAACCCTAACCATAAAACCAAACTATGCCTCTGGCAAGTTCTTTTTAGAGACGGTAGGCCTACCATAACCCTGAAACCAAACTATGCCTCTGGCAAGTTCTTTTTAGAGAAAGTAACCCTAACCGTAACCCTAAAACCAAACTATGCCTCTGGCAAGTTCTGTTTAGAGACAGTAACCCTAACCCTATCCCTGAAACCAAACTATGCCTCTTGCAAGTTCTTTTAGAGACAGTAACCCTAACCCTAACCCTAAAACACAACTATGCCTCTTGCAAGTTCTTTTAGAGACAGTAACCCTAACCATAACCCTAAAACACAACTATGCCTCTGGCAAGTTCTTTTTAGAGACAGTAACCCTAACCCTAAAATCAAACTATGCCTCTTGAAGTTCTTTTTAGAGACAGTAACCCTAACCCTAACCATAAAACCAAACTATGCCTCTGGCAAGTTCTTTTTATAGACAATAATCCTAACCCTAACTCTAAAACTAAACTATGCCTCTGGCAAGTTCTTTTTAGAGATAGTAACCCTAACCCTAATCCTAACCAGAACCCTAAAACACAACTATACCTCTGGCAAGTTTTTTTTAGAGACAGTAACCCTAACCCCAAACCTAAAACACAACTATGCCTCTGGCATGTTCTTTTTAGAGACAGTAACCCAAAACCTAACCCTAATACACAACTATGCCTCTGGCAAGTTCTTTTTAGACACAGTAACCCCAACCTTAACCCTAAAACCAAACTATGTCTCTGGAAAGTTCTTTTTAGAGACAGTAACCATAACACTAAAACCAAACTATGCCTCTGGCTGGTTCTCTTTAGAGACCGTACCCTAACCTTTAACCTAACCCTAAAACCAAACTATGCGTCTGGCAAGTTCTTTTTAGAGACAGTAACCCTTAAACCTAACTATTCCTCTGTCAAGTTTTTTGTAGAAACACTAACCCTAACCCTAACCCTAACCTTAAAACCGAACTATGCCTCTGGCAAGTTCTTTTTAGAGACAGTAACCCTAACCCTAGCCCTAAAATTAAACTATCCCTCTGGCAAGTTCTTTTTAGAGACAGTAACCCTAACCCTAATCCTAACCCTAAAACCAAACTATGCCTCTGGCAAGTTCTTTTTAGAGACAGAAACCCTAACCCTAAAATTAAACTATGCCTCTGGCAAGTTCTTTTTAGAGACGGTAACCCTAACCCTAACCCTAAAACCAAACTAATCCTATTGTTATATATATGTTATTTATCAGTTTTTGCTACTCTTTTTCTCATACAGGGGAAGATAGTAGGGGAGAGTATCCCGGTATTGAAGGTCTATAGATTGTTTTAAATAAATCAAAAAATTTCTTTGCATTGTGTGTATCAGCATATTATCGAACTTCAGATGCTTTTTCCTTCTGCCACTTTTGCATTTTACATTGATCGGATTGTACTTTAGTCTGCTTTGTGCTTCGATACAGAAGAAAGATCGTTCTGCCATTCAGTATAGGCCTTATTTTTTGCCCTAAGGGCTTCCTTAATTTGTTCAGTATTCTGGTCGAACCAGTCTTCATGAACTCTCGTCTTTGTCCGCAAAATCTCCTTAGTAGTTTCAGAAATGGTCTCCTTGAATGAGTATCATTTTGCAATCCCATCCTGCAACAAAAAAAAACATCTTGAAGTTTGTCGTTGAGTTGCTGTTGGAACTTTAGAAGGTAAGCTGGATCTTTTATCCGAGCAATGTTAAATGAGAGTTTAATGGTCTTGGGCTTTTTTCTGTGAAATGGTGGTACATGCAGAATGATTACGGTCCTGACAAGACTGTGCATGTCTCATGACGTCTGTCACCCATACGTCACTGATATTGTGTTGATGTACAACGGCAAAGTCTATCATATGCCAGTGTTTGTGTAACCCCTACAGCACCCACAGGCCGTGCACGCACGATATAAGGCAACGTGAACTAACCCTAAGTGTGTGTAGCCACACCTCTACTCTGCTGAATACTGGACCCCTCAACATGCACCCTCTCTCTCAGACCCTCGAAAATCAGCCCGCTGATACTTAGGGTTTACAGCGCTCACAACCCCAAGTCCGGCAATACCTGGATGTGGCTAGGTGATTGTCTACGTCAGGTTCTGTGGTCGGATTCTCTCACAGGCGTTGGAACTAGCAAGTAGGCGTCTCTCGCTGTTGCGGCTTGAAGATCAGGGTCCTGGCAGCTGAAATCAATGGGTCATTCTTCACAAGTTGCAAGTATTAAATGATCAACAACGCCAGGGAAGTTTTCTGTATCACAAATTACATTATTGACAATAAATTCAGCATACAT
Organism: Euprymna scolopes; assembly: GCF_053919585.1. Taxonomy (NCBI): domain Eukaryota; kingdom Metazoa; phylum Mollusca; class Cephalopoda; order Sepiida; family Sepiolidae; genus Euprymna; species Euprymna scolopes. The sequence goes on along the minus strand of NC_136508.1, from coordinate 95,826,201 downwards.
GTCATGCAGAAAGGAAAACTCAGGTTATTAAAAATCGCTATTTTTTTTCGCTAATTTCAAGCAATGCTAATTTCAATACTAGATGCAGGTGCCTTTTTCTCTTCTACTGGTGATGATCTCGGCTAGTTTTCAGAGGGCCTCTTTCCTCAGTTGTTTTATCATAACAAGCTTCTGTCAGCCAGAGCGAAAAGAAGACACCGATTAGCCAAGTGTCTCGTTTTTATCAAATCAGTAATTCCTCCCTCTACCTTTTTGGAGTCATTCTTTCTTTTTCTTTTCCTCTCCCTCTCTTCTTTTATCCTATTAATTTGTACTCCCTTTTTCTTTTCTTTCTTTTGAATTTCCTCCCTCTCTCTGTTCTTCTAATTTCTACTCTTCCTCTTCGAACTTATCTCTACCAAATTTTAACCCTCATTTGCACTGAGGTTACTTATTATCAAATTAGGAGTGATTAGTTATTCCAGGTCGAACAATGCTTGGCGGTGACCCTTACCCTTGACCTCCATTCTAAGTTGTCAGCCTTAATCAGCTAAGGATCTCTGGATCTCTTCATACCTCTCAACAGACGTTTTAAAAACAACCTTTTATGTTATAACAGATATATAACGACAATAAGATAAAAACAATTATTATTTGTTTTTTCTCTTTCTGACAAAATCCCACAGACATTTCTGTTTTGTCCGAATCAGACATCAACACCCCTCTTCTGCCCTCTCTTCCTCTATTTGACAAGCAAGAATATCTGGTGTTGCCCGGGGTCTTGCCATATTTGGACCTTTGTTGCATCCATGTGATTTTATATTTCTCGGCCATTCTGAAGTAAGTGTTATTAATACAGAGGCTGTATTACCAGTTTGTCTTTCTGAGAGGTAGATCTGCTGATCTTATCAAACTGTTCATAGAACTGAGGTATTCGTTGATTCCATCTGGAATGGCAGGATGTTTTTGAGCAAAGTTTTTCTGATGGCAAACCCTATGTCATGATTTCTATCTGCATTCTAAGGTTTTCCTTTCCAGAAAAAGGTGTTGGAATTAATTTTACCGTGAAAAAAAGTTCAATTCTCACACGTGAGAATACAGTAATAATTCTGAGGATGAGTTCTGAAACAGAAATATGATGGAAGCTTTCGTGAGAAGCAACATGACAAATGCATATAATATTTAGACCAATTAAAATGGCATAATGATACAAGAAAAAGATGAACGTTCAGAAACAAGATTTCCAGCTATGGTATAACTGGAAATGTTTTCTCAATCATTAAATCATTTCTCTCTGATAGGCTCATAAGAGTAGTGGTAGATGGACAAAAATCGGAGGCCTGCAATATAAATGCTGGAGTCCCTCAGGGGTCAATCCTAGGCCCAACTCTCTTCCTGATCTACATCAATGACCTCCCTAAGCACATTCTTAAATCATTCGTTGACATCTATGCTGATGACACGACCATCTACAGCAACACATCAAAGGCTGTAAATGACAAAGTTCTCTCTGATTCTCTCTCCTCTGATCTCGAGTGCGTGGTTCAGTGGGGGAAGATGTGGCTGGTTACCTTTAATGCATCCAAAACCAAACTCCTATCCTTAAATCATCAACGCTCTGATCCCTATCTGGCATCAATGGTGAGGCCCCGTGTTTTGAAAAGCTTCTGGGTTTGACCTTTACTCCTGATCTGAAATGGAACACGTACATCAAGTCTGTTGCCAAGGTCGCTGAAATCATAAAAATTGGGCAGTCATTTGATAGTGTATAGCAATAACATACTGAATTTTCTAATTCTAAATCAAAATGTGGATTCCATGAACAAAGCTTCTTTCTTAGAACTGCACGCCTGTGGAACTCTGTTCCGTCTGCCTGCTTCCCACCGGACTACAACTTGGATGTCTTCAAGTCCAATGTTAACAAATTCCTAATGAACCGTCCCCTTAAGTAAACACTTCATCAAATCTCCACACTAACGTAATGTACTTGCAATAACCCTTATCCCTGAGTGGCTTCCGGGCCTTGATAAGTGGTGATCACTGTGTAAAAAAAAAAAAGAAAGATTGTTAAGTTTGCGAAAACGTGCTTCACGGGAACATATCTGAATGAAGAGATCAAGTAACAGGTGCGTCCCTCAATGCTGACTCTTTTCATATGAGTATAAATATATTCTACTTCTTGGCTTAGTAGCAATGTAAGCGAATATTGGGGGCTAATTAATGAGTTTTCTTGCTGCCGTCAGGGGCTGTGCTGAGAAACAGTCATTGTTCATTGTGGTAATGGCAAAGAAGGAGCAGATGGCTTCCTGTGATTTCCGTCGAGGGCTTAATCACCAAAGTTCTTGCTGCTGTCTTGCTGGGGTTGAAAAGAGGCTGGAACACAACGTGCGAGGACTTTTATAGGCTAGCTCACGTGACCCTAAAGGGAGTAGGTGATGAAATTCCTGCGAGTCAATTCATTGCTTTAAAGGGACGAGACAACTACTAATCAGGAAGGGAATGAGAAGGAGAGACAAATAAATTCCACCTCCTTCCTCTCTTGGTGAACCTTCATTGGCGGGTCTTGCTTCGCTGAGTGCTGCAATATCTATTCCATATATTTAAGCTCACTTGCAATAAGCATCGTTTATTTGTTGCTTATTATCATCATCGGCTTAACAACCATTTTAGATGCAGACATGTGTTTGACAGCTTTTAGAAATAAACTAATCTATTACCCTAACTTTCTGATGGGAAAAATACTGTTCAAGGAAACAATGGCTTGATATTGTTATTTTGACTCTGATCTGTGAGAAACAATTAACAGAATTTAAATGCACTTATACAGATGCAAATGATGCTGAATGCTCAGATTATTGTTATCCACAAAAAAAAAACAAAAAAACCCAAGAAGTCCACAAACTCGTTTTGGCTTATTCTAAATTGAAGTTCCATGAAATAGCAAAAGAGATATTATCGTTTTGCATACACATTTGTCAATAAGAAAGGGTCCTGGATATGACCTAAAACTATATCCGATGGTGAGGCCCCACCTTGCGGGCCTTGGGGGGTGTGGAGCCACCCTTTAATTGCCATTGCTCCCAGGTCCACTCTGACCCAGAGTGGTAGTACCTGTTAGGGTCCCAATTATGGGTTAAATAGAATCCGACTTAAAAAACAAATATACTCCATTAAAAATCGTTCCTCAAAATAACTAGATTCGGCATTAAATAACCTGAAAAAGGTTGATATGCCGTAAAACAAAAACAACCAACCAATAAGAAAGCTGTTTTCAAAGTGGATGCTGTTTTTGCTTTGATAAAAACACGATGATTCAAAGTGTTGTTTGCACTTGTTTCAATGCAACAAAAAGGAGTTGTTTGAGAATGAAACGTGGATGCACCAGTCAGTAAGTGAAAGCTGACCAAAGACACAAACGTCAGCAGGTAAGGTTTTGGCCTCTGTATTTTGGAATATGCAAGATATTTTCTTCATTGATTAGAAAAAAAAAAGATGGTCCATCAATAACAAATTAGACATGTTTGATGGGAGAAATAACCAAATATAATATTAAAGCTTATTCGCAATAAGCGCCGTTCATCTTTATGGTCTTGACGTATTATCTCTATCGAGTAGTGGTTGGACATTCTATGTTCCCAAGATTCAGTTTTTTCCCCAGTATTCATCTTTATCATATACAGGACTCAAAGGTGTTCGTTTACAAGTCGGTGCTAATAATGAGTTTCCAAAATGGATCTGTGAATAATTTTATAGTGAGAACGTAATTGCACAGGGACAATTCCACCTTCGGTCTGGGAAGCCCTGATCCGGTATCATGGAGAACCATTACTATGAGAGACTGAATGATTGTGACCACTTAGAATGCCATGCTTTAAAACATGTCATGCTTTAGAGCATTCCACAATACTTGCTGTGACAGACTTTACAACTGTTGGATAATTAAATCACCTCTTCCGTTTGTATAAAATGAAAAAGGACCCCCCCCAAAAAAAAAGTGACAGTGTTAAAACGACCTCTTGTTGATACAACGTATGAAAGACCTTTTTTCCTTTCTTTCCTCAATTTGCAATAAATCCTCGTGTATTCGATATTATATTCCACCATTTGGTCTAAGCTGTCCAACAAAAAACAAAACTCAACCCTAGTGCTTTAGAATTCGTCCCTCTTGACAGTGACCAACTTTGTACGTATGCAAATTAATGGCATACATTCATGAATGAGCAACCTATGAAATTTTCTATATTTTCTGCAGGCTAAGCAAACACGAGGTCGTTTGTGATTTTTATTGCTTTTAAAACTGTTGGATAATTAAATCACCTCTTCCGTTTGTTCCACCAGAGTCAGTCATCACATGCAGTAGGACTGTTACGACTCATTTCAAGACTCTCAAGAGGGTTACAGACCTGACCGGCTACTCTGAACCAATTTAGCCGGGGGGGGGGGGGGTGATCACTGTTGCATGCGCCAGCTTCAAGGAGCCAGAGGTGCGAGCTGAGTGACAGTTGAGGACCATAGACAAGAAGAACTGTCTTGAGAAGGACATGGCATGCCCCAGGCTGAAGGTACTACCTCTACTTATAACCCCTAGGAGGTAACATATAAGAAAAGTTGGGGAGGGAGTGGTGTGCTGGGTCCAGTGTGGAGTTTGAGGCAAACTGACTGGCAAGCAGATTAGCCTTGTTGGTTGCTGAGCAAACAACCTCATGATTGTTTGATAGTGGGGGAATCGTTGACTACCCATTATTTATTACACTGTTGTAGATTTTCCAGAAATCACAGGTTCCTAATTTCTGTGCTTCGATTCGTTTTCTGGTGGTTTCAGTGTAATCTGTCTTAGCTGTCACTATTACTCTCTTACAATTACTTCTAGCTTCTATATACTTCTGTTTGTTTGAGCTGGACTTATGTCGGCTGAATCTTCGGAACACATGCTGCCTTTGACAAATGGCAGCATGTGTTCCGAAGCAGAAGTAAACCATTGGGGAGAGTGGGGCTTGCTATAGAATTCCGTGTGGGAACATGTGCTTCAATAGCAGTTTTGAACCATTCAATGGTCTCATTTGCACACTGTTCTGCTGGAAGAGAAAAGATATTTCACCATGGGGTATCTCTGATGAGTTCCCTGATGGCTTCCCAGTCAGCCTTTTTGTAATACCTCGTTGTTTTGAGTAGTGGCTCTTCAGTTTTAGGGCAAGAATTTAGGGTGATTTCTACCATTATCACAGCGTGATCAGCATTCCTAAGTGGGCTGTGGGCATTTGTTGTACAATCATCGGGAACTGTTGTCAGAAAGAGATCTAGAAGTGAGGCATGTTGATCTTGCTGGTCTGGGAAATGTGTCGGAAATGTAACCGTCTGAGATAGGGAATGGGATATAGAGAAGCTATGTGTTGTGCTATCAGCTATGTCTGTGTAGTTAGAGAATCCTAGCCAGTTACATGTACTTGTGCACTAGTATCGAGGGAGAGTGCTATATCTGTGCTATCAGAGACTTTGTTTATTAGGGTACAGTCCTGGTTTGAGGGAGAGCAGTAGAGAAAATAAAAGTAGCTAATATTGTGTTGCATATTTAGTCTGAAGCACATAAAGGCCTGGTCGTCTGATTCTAGTTTTATTTCTCTAGTCAGAAGGAGGGTTTTACAAATATAGACTCCAAGCCCATGCATATGTCTGTCTGAGTCCTTACGGCAGAGTGGGAGATAACCAGGCATGTTAAAGTGGTTAGAGGGAATCGAGGAGTGTAGGTTAGTTTCACTTAATGCTAAGATATCTGGGGTGTTTACTAGGAGAAATTATTCAAATTTTTGCTTGAGCTGTCATTTCATTTTATTTATTTAATTGAAAGTTTCAGTTAGGGTTAGTGAGGGGTGCTGGACAAGTGGTTGTGCAGAATATCAGATATGCAATACAAGTAGACCATCAGCTGTCCTCACCCACAGGATTGTGGTCTTAGGAAAGCCCACCGGGGATGAGTGCAGGGTCCCTTTCCATGTGCGACATGGCACTACAAACATCCCGATATTATACAACTGTTGATAGAGCAGCCGCTCAAAGCACTACCAAAGAGTTAGGGCACCTGTACTATCAGTCGGAAACAGTAGCCAGGAAACTGTCAATTCGGTACCTTCAATCCATTAGGCAAAGTCAGCACCGACATATATGATACTGAAGCACCCCCATAGTGTCCAGTTTAGGAGGATGGGAAGTGCTGGAGCGGGGAAAAAACGGTGTTCATTGCCCTAATCAGGAAACAAGGTCAACCACTGGGTGATTCTGACGAATTCCTCAGGCTTATATATATATAACACTGACTCTGCAACCTGTTGCCATGGTGATCCATTAAATTAACTGCTAACTGCTGCCGTTATAAATAAGAATAGCGTCTTTTAATTTTAAACCGTTATAAACTAGAAGAATGTATATAAGCATTAACACATAATTAATATTTAATAATAACCCCCCCTCTTATTATATACACTCCTACTACTTTAAATTCCAACGTCCTTTCCCTTCTACTCCCCCCCTTCTTATCTAACTCCCCTTCATCTGCTATGATTTTTCCATTCTTATTTGGCATTATAACTCAGTCCATCTATGAATTCTGATGAAGCTAGTCGGATATTTCCTCTTCTTTCTGAGGATTTTCCCCCTAGCTGAAACAATATGTAAACTCATTCTGGACTCACAGTAATAAATTTCCTATATATATATATTCTGTATAGATTAATTGCTATATATATTTTCATAACTTACTATATATATATATATATATATATATATATATATATATATATATATATATAGCTGTCCCCCCTCCAATGTTAGAAAGGTCCTCGTTGACAACACAAAAATTATACAACGGGAAAATAATGTAAAAAAATTAAAGATTCTTGAAGCGTCGTACATTAGAACTCTTCAACCTAATATAAATGACATTGCATTTCAAAAAAGCAGTAACGTTCTGAAATGTCTTGCGTAGTCCGTGTTGGACGGACTTCGTACATGGTGTCTACGAACTTGCTGGTTTTAACACTCGAATTTTTAATCGACTTTTATTCTTAATCGACTTTTATTTTAACTCATCACTGACTATATATATTTTAGTTTTCATTTTTAATCCTCATTTTCGCAATCCTGTATTTTTAACACCTGATGATGATTCGTGGACGAACCGAAAGCGCTCGTAACAGCAACATGTATGGATCCTTTATTAATATTTTTGATTTTGAAACAAAAAAGACAATACGAAAAATTGAAAAATTAAAAAAAAAGAATTATAAGACAAAATGTCTCCGTTGTATTTAATAATATTTGCTTGAATATATATATATATATATATATATATATATATATATATATATATATATATATATATATATATATATGAGGAATGGTAACGCCCTAAATGCACTCTTTTGCCATTGTGCAGAACACGATCACTCATTTAATTTAGATCAAGCGAAAATTATTAAATACGTGATAGATAGAGCTAAAAGAAGACTTTTAGAATCAGCACTAATTTTGAATACTAATACTATTACGCAAAGAAAAGGCTTCTACCATTTAACCCCTAGCATAGGGAAAATAATAATCAAAGAGCAAGGTATCAGGGTGGATCCTGGCTAGCCGTTTTTCTTTGAATGTTTTCAGGAAAATGAGTAGTTTCGCAAAAGAAAAAGAAAAAAAAAAAAAAAAAAAAATGTACATATTTATTTTAAATGCATTTTAAAATTGTATATATAGACATCAAACAACCTTCCCATACGCACACATATTCTTCCTTTCCCGACATGGGTTGGATTTTAAAAAACTGTCTTTTTTCGCACGATCTATGACTTTTTCTTTTATCACATTTTTATTTCAATTATCCTGATGATGTCCTCTGAGACAAGGACGAAACGTTGATTTTTTAATAATTTCATTCGGTTTTTTCTATTTTTTCTTTAAACATATATATATATATATATATATATATATATATATATACAGTGTATCACAAAAGTGAGTACACCCTCATATTTCTCCAGATACCTCTTCATGGGACAACACTGACAAAATGACGCTTTCACACAATAAAAAGCAGTATGTGTGCAACCTATATAACAGAGTTAATGCTAGAATGAGACTTCTTTTCTTGTCTTTATTTTATAACCAAAATTTCACTTACCAGAAAGCTCAGCCTTACAAGATGGAAGGGGGGGGTCTTATTTAAATCATCTATAGCCTATAGATGACTAAAATAAGCCCCCCCCCCCAGACTGTAGGGTTTATTGACATTTTTTTTTAGGTTGTTTACATGTAACCGCCTAAGAAAGTAGAATCTCGGTTTTCTTTTTGGGTCGACTATGGCCTCCAATAATACCAGTAACCGATTTTAAATAGAAAAATCGATAAATAGAAAAATAATAATGAATTATGTAATTATCAAAGTTACGTTTATACGAAAGACACATGCACACAAGAAGTGGTGACACGATTAATTGTAGAAAAGAGAGATGTGATATAATTGTTTCGCTTTTGGCCTTCCGTAGATTTTCAATGCAACAAACAGGTTTCACGCTACTTTGTTCCGCTGTTGCGTTTCTTTCCTAGCAACAATGAAATGCGTCGTCGAGCCTTTCTTTTTCATGTGACGGAGATGTTTCGGAATAATCTCTCGTTGTTGTCGTCGTCGTTGGAATTACGACATTTTCAAAGAAAACTCCTCGTTTTATGGTAAACCGATTCTTTTTGTTTTCCTAACTTTTATTTTGTTCGTATTTTTGTTTTCTTTGCATCATTATTGTTGATTTTTGTGCTTCGTTGCGCTTCAACAATTCCCTCTTTTTTTTTCTTTTTTTTTTTTTTCGTTCAGTTTTTAGTAAAACGGAGACGATAGACACCATTTGACTTGACATTTTGCTTTATCCGTCCATATTCAACAGTTTATTTCTATTTATTTCTTATTTCTTTTTCTTTTTTTTAACCCGGGTGCTTGTTAAGATGCGGTCATCGATTTTTTAAAATGTCGTTTGAAGCAAAAACAATATTACCTACTAAATTGTCATATCAAAAATAGTAATATATCCAAAAATTACGAAAATTTATCGAGTTGAAAGTTATTTAAGTAATCTGGCGTAATTGAACTGGAGGACTACCCGAAGACAGCCAATGTGCACTGGTTGTGACTGGTTGTCCAATCTGCAAACAGTTTTTATTCCGAAAGCCGTTCTTAACATGGGGAAGTTAGGGTAGTGGTATTTATTCCGAAAGGCATTTCTTATTTTCAACCTCCCGTAATCAACTTCTTAAAGGTAAATCCTTGGGTGCCCCCTCCAGTGCACTTCCACCAGTAAGGGTTACGGAAAATTGGGTAAAATTGTATTTTTTTTTCTTATACGTTATAAAGTAGACAGTAATAGGCTACATACAGGGGACATAACTCTGAACGAATATTTTAGATTTCTTGTTCATGGCTTCAATATTTGTTGTCTAGACTTTTTTTTTTTTTTTTAACTAAAAACACAATAGCAGTTTGCTCTACTGGATTAATTTTCGTAATTTTTGGATATAATACTATTTTCGACATGACAATAAATAATATTGTTTTTGCTTAAAACGACATATAAAAACGATTTGTTGACTCTAACAAGCACCCAAACCCGAATTCAATATATATCTAAGTCCAATAATAATCAATTATTGTGTTCAATGCTTTGCTTCTACAGAATTTGAACCGAACCGACTCTACTCTTCCCGAATTAAAAGTAGAATTTAGTTTAAGGTAAACGTTAAAAATTTTTTTAGTTCGGTTCAAATTCTATAGAAGCACCTTATTTATTTGTTTATTTTTTTTTTTACAAACGTGATTTTATTTATACCATAACCACATTTTCATGAATTCGTAGACTAATATCCTTGACTAAATCAAAATCACCGTCTCCAACTGAAAGTCATTTTTTTTAATTTTTTTAAATTTTTTACACGATTACAATTTAAGTTCTGAAAAACTTGGCGGAAAAAAAAGAAAAAGAATTTATAGTGGGGGATCACTGGATCAGTTTCTGGGTTATTCTATCTTTTGATAGCAGCTAACACTAAGTGCGATGTGAACGTCGTAAAACCACATGTACCTAAAGTGTACCCAAATCTCATGTAATTTATCAAAAAATAAAAAATAAAAAAAAATAACTGCCCTAAAAACGCTAAAATGGCCTCGAAACTCCCATTTAAATTATAAAATATATTTTTTTTTTTTCATCCCGGTAAGTTTTTTAGGGTATTCACACGTAATCGCCTAAAAATAAAAAAAGTAAAAAAAAAACTGTAATCTCAGAACTAATTGACTGTTCGGCGACAGCCTGGGCCTTTCTAGTCTTTTTTATCAATCGCAACATCCGGGTCAAAACAAGTCCACCCTAAAAATGAATTCAAACAATTTTAGGTTTAAGAAAAAAAAAAAAAAAAAAAAAAAAAAAACAACAACAAAAAAAAACCTTCAAATCTCTGTAAAAAAATAAAAAAATAAATAAATAATAAGGAAATAGTTTTTTTGTTAGTTTCATTTTAACCGGGAAGTTTTATTAAAAAGAAACCAGCCAAAAAAAAAAAAAAGACTAAAAAAAAAAAAATAGGCTTTCCATTATTTTTCTGTTTCACGTTATTTTAAGTAGAGGACCCATTTTACTTTAGGGTGGCAATTTAAGTGAGATAATTTATAATTCATTTAAATGTTTTTTTTTGTTTGTTTGGTTTTTTTTTTCTCAACAATTGATTTCTAAGAAAGATTTTTCGTGAGCTATTCTCTTACCTCGGCTTTGCCCTTGGCAGAATGAAAATAAAACAAAACAAAACAATAAAAAAAAAACCCAATCAAATCACAACAGGCTAAGCTTTAAACTTCAACAAAAATTTTATTTAAGTAAAAAAAATCCAAATTGCAAAAGATGTGTCATCTTTAGCTTTCTGCTGTGCAGGGCTGGTAACACCCGGAAAGGGTAGTAGTTTGGTTTTATCTTCGCGTTTGCAGGATACAATACTCCATGCTGTTTGCAGGATACAATACTCCATGCTGTTTGCAGGATACAATACTCCATGCTGTTTGCAGGATACAATACTCCATGCTGTTTGCAGGATACAATACTCCATGCTGTTTGCAGGATACAATACTCCATGCTGTTTGCAGGATACAATACTCCATGCTGTTTGCAGGATACAATACTCCATGCTGTTTGCAGGATACCTGCAACAAGTCCATGAGTTAAGTGATGCCTTCCAAGGATGAATGCTGCGAGTCCGGTAGTCATCATGGAGTTCACCAGGAATAACCGTTCAATTGGCGGACAAAGGGTAGATCAAAATGTAGACCTTAATTTCATCTCTAAGAGACGTTATATAAATAATGATGAAAGTCAATCAATTCATAGAGCACAACAGGGTGCGGTGAATATAATATTTCGCCTAACATAAGGGCATTGGTGTTTGCAAATGATAATAACATTTTGACTCACATTAGGTATTAATACGTCTCAATGAGACAAAGGGGTTTTGAGGCTACAAACCTCGAGTGAGTTTTCTTATGTCCATTTTGACCTGTTGTCTTTGTGAAAACTGGCAGCCTGAAATATGAAAAATAGCAGCAAAAATACGCCTCGGCAGTTAGTAAGAACAATCAATCTGATAGGTTCAAACAAAATCGTGAGCGGTCGCACAATTTTCTTATTTCAATTCAAGCTAAGCCAAAAAGCTGCTGAAATAGCTCATGACATCAACAAAGTGTTTCGCCCAGGAACCACTACTGAACACACAGCATAATGATGTTTTAAGAAATTTTGTGGCTGTAATGAGAGTCTTGAAAATGATGCGTGTAGTGGTCTGTCATCGGATGTTGGCAACAATCAATTAAGAGCCTTAGTCGAAGCCAATCCATGCATAACTTTTTGAGAACTTGTTTCTGAATTAGCCGTAACGTATACGGCTATTTCTAACCACCTGAGGGAAATTAGAAAGACAAAAAGACTTGAGAAACAGTTGCCTCACAAAGTGAACGACAACCCCAAAAAATGCTGTTATGAAGTGTCATTTTCCTTTCTTTTGCGCAACAATAATGGCCGTTTCTTGCCAGATTGTGACTTGTGATGAAAAGTGGGTTCTTTATGACAAATGGCAATGCTCAGCTCAGTTGTTAGACACCGACTTCAAAGCTCCACGACACATCCCGAAACCAGAGTTGCACCAAAAGAAAGTCATGCTGACTCTTTGGTGGTTTGTGATCTCATTCATTACAGATTTTTAAATGCAGGCGAAATTATTACGACGGCAATGTACTGTCAACAAATGGATGAAATGCGTCAGAAACTTCGACAACAATACCCAGCATTAGTCCACAAAAAAAGATCCAATTCTCCTTCACGACAATGCCCAACAGCATGTTGCCTAACCGACTCTGCAGAAGTTAAACGAATTGGGCTATGAAACTCTGCCTCATCTGCCATACTCTCAAAACTTCTCACCTACTGACTACCACTTTTTCAAGCATCTGGACAACTTCCTGCATGAGAAATGCTTCAAAAACCTTAGCGATATCAAAAACGCCTTCAGCAATTTCATCGCCACCAGAACGCAAGATTTTTACACTATTGGCATAAATACACTTGTTTTGCGTTGGTAAAAATGTGTTGATTCTGATGGTGCTTATTTTGATCAATAAATATTTGTTTGAGCCGAAATATGTTCTTCTGAATTTACAAGTCAAAAACCACAAGAACTTTCTTGTCAACCTGATAAAATAAAATTAAGAAAAATGCGTTTTTTTTTTTTTTGTTTTTTTTTTTTTGTTTTTTTTTTTACAAAGGCATCACCACATTATCAAGGCCCAGAGGCCACTCAAGGATAAGGGTTAAAGAGTGTACAGTAGAAATTGGTCAACATAGTAATCATTAGTAATGAAAATTTGGTAAATTTAATAACTTATATGGAACGGCTCATCAAGAACTTATTTACTTTAGACTTGAACACAACCATATTGTAGTCAGCCGGAAAGCAGGAAAACGGAAGACAATTCCACAGGCGTGCAGTTCTAAGAAAGAAGCTTTGTTCATGGAATCTATGTTTAGGTTTAGGCACAGATAAAGAGTGGGGGAAATTATTGATAGTGTTTACAGCTAGACGAGTGTTTCTTGTGAAAGTTTGGCGAGGGGGGACCATAGATTGAAGCTCAGTTGAACACTTTCCATGAAAATAACGATACATCAGAGACAAACTCGCAACATCTCTTCTGTGAGATAGAGGTTGCAAGGAGGAGAAAAGGACATCTCCTACGAGGCTACGAAGTCTATTTTGAACTCTATCAAGGCAGGACAAGTCCTTTCTAGCAGCTCCTGCCCAGATGTGGCAACAGTATTCCATCCTTGGACGTACCTGGCTCTTATATAGGTAGAGAATAGCATCAGCAGTGAGATATCTACTGGATCGATAGAAAGATCCCACCATTTTTCCAGCGGCCTTGGCAACAGATTTGATATACGTGTTCCATTTAAGATCAGGAGTAATGGTCAAGCCCAGAAGCTTGTCAAAACTTGAGGCCTCCTGAAGACGAGAGCCATTCATTTCAATTGATGACAAATGTGAATTAGAATGTTGATGATGTAAAGAGAGAAGCTTGGTTTTAGATGCATTAAAAGTAACCAGCCACTCCTTTCCCCATTGTACTACGTGCTCAAGATCAGAGGAGAGAGAATTGGAGAGAACTTGGTCGTTTACTGTCTTAGATGTGCTACCATAAATGGTAGTGTCGTCAGCATAAATGTCTACAAATGATGTAAGGATATGATTTGGAAGATCATTAATGTAGATCAGGAAAAGAGTTGGGCCCAGGATGGATCCCTGAGGGACACCGGCATTAATACTGTGAGCTTCTGATTTTTGCCCCTCAACTACTACTCTTATGAACCTATCAGAAAGAAATGATTTAATAATTGAGAAGACTTTTCCAGCTATACCATAGCTAGCGATCTTATGAAGTAAACCTTTATGCCATACCCTATCAAAGGCCTTAGATATGTCAAGAGCAATTGCCCTAGAAAGATTGCCACCGTCGAGAGATTTGCTAATCCTATGCGATATAACTGTAAGGACATCTGCTGTAGATCTAGCAGAACGGAAACCATATTGAGTGTCACGAAGAAGGTTATTTTTGTTGAGATGTTTGATTACTTCTGTATTTAACACAGATTCTAGCAACTTACTCATGACGCACAGGAGACTTATTGGCCTGTACTGAGAGGGGGATGAGCGATCACCTGAATTCTTAAATACAGGGCATACTGATGAGATTTTCCAGGGAGATGGGAAACTATTCTCCTTAAGACAACGTTTAAACAGTTTTGTAAGTATGGGCGCTAATTCAGGTTGAAGTTTTTTGAGTACTATAATTGGAATACCATCAGGGCCAGTTGCTTTACTGGAATCAAGGTTTTCGATGAGCTTGGCAACATCACGTACAGATATACGTATATCACATAGCGTGTTTTCTGATACAGGAGGAAATATTGGAGGTTGGCGGTCTTGGTCGCAAAGGGTAGAATTAGCTGCAAAGTTCTTGACAAAGAGTTTGGCTTTGTCTGATGCTGACGAGATTACCTCAGGTGCATTGATAATAGTTGGGATGGAGCACACGCTTCTATTCAGGATTCTGTTTGCTATTTGCCAAAACTGGTGGGAACCAAGCCTCTACTCAGCTACTTTGGACTTAACAGATTGAGCATACAACACTCTTGCGTTCCTTATTACTTTCTTACAATGGTTGCTGGCAGTCCTGAAAACGGCTTTAGTTTCCATACAATTATTACGTTTGAAGCAGTGGAAAAAGTGATTTCTGTGCGCAATGGCAGCAGCACATTCTGGAGAGAACCATGGCTGGCTGTTAGGTTTTTGCTGAAACTTTTTAGAGGGTATGAAATGGTCAATACCTACAATTAACCATTCAGTTAGGTCTAATACTATAGAGGACACATCCTTTTTAAACATGGAATGCAGAGGTAGATCAGATATAAATGTACGGAAGCTATCCCAGTCAGCCTTAGTGTATCGATATACTGTACGATGAAGAGGTACGTCTGGGGACATATTACATTTCATTTTTATCTTAATTGATACAACAGAGTGGTCGGAAGATCCAAGAGGCGACAGAACAGAAACTGAACATAGTTCAGGGCAAGTTGTGAGAAAAAGGTCTAGTAGGCTCGCATACTGGCCGTCATTATCGGGCACACGGGTAGGTTCCTGAACAATCTGAGTGAGGTCATAGGCAATGGAGAAATCATGACAGAACCTCCCCTCATCATCGGTCTTGTTTGAGTGGGTCAACCATTCGACGTTGTGAACATTGAAGTCTCCACATACGTGAATGTTAGCTGAAGGATAAGTAGAAAGGACTTGGTCAATTTTCTCAGATATGCTTTGAAAGATAGTAACTCCGCTGTTGTGGGGGCGATAGAGAGTAAATATAAATGCAGTAGTGTGAGCTAAAGCAACCCGGAAGCACATATAGGGTAAGTTAGGATCTTCCCTGGAGATGTCCCTCCCACATGGAAAGCTATCTTTAATATAGGCACATATTCCATGCCCATGGCGATCTTGGGGGTCAGATTTAGAAGTTAAGTTAGAGTATCCTGAAATTGCAAACTCATCTAGGGAAATAGCCTGTCCAATGCCAGTTTCACTTAAAAATAAAAGGTCTGGTTTAGTCTCCTGTAATTGGGTTTCAACCTCTGGAAGGTTAGAACGAAGACCCCTGATGTTGGAGAAGGAGACATGGTAGTAGGGGTCTACGTTGGAAGTTGGAGAACCGGGTTTAATCGTGTATTTTTTCTTGAAACTTGTCATGATGAAATTTTGGAATTTGTGGACTAGGTCGACAGATTTACTTAGAGCAGGACAGAGAGGGGAAATTAAGAGAGAAAAAGAAACGAAGAATTTTTTTTTTTTTTTTTTTTATTTGTAGCTAATGATAAGGTAAAGCCGTAACAATTACCCACTAGTATGGCATCGAGAGGCCCCACCAGAAGCTACTGCATGGTCCAGAATCCATTCACCAAATGGCAATACAGCAGCCCCAGTACTTTGCACCTGCTGATAGGACAGCCTCCTTAGTGGTTAATCCAAGGTTCGGGTCCCTGACTATCAGGCGGATAACGTCAGCCCAGACAAAACGTTTACCTCCAGCACCCTTACTAGTGACATGGCTACAAGGATAGACATAGAAACAGAAAATTTCCGCCATCTCAGCCAACTGTTCGCAAAAATACTGCCAACCTAGAAAACAGCTTTTTCTTCTCCCTTTGTCCGAAAAATCACTCATTTAAAAAATGAGGACTGAGGGACAAAAAAGAAGAAGCGAGAGTAACAGGAGCTGCCGATAACGCATCCACAATGCGTTTTTCAAATAAAAAATAAAACTGTCACTCGTTCCAACAATGACTGTTGAAAACTATACATTTAAAACAAATGATACATTTTCTTTAATTCCTGAATTTCATTTTGATTTAATGTTTTATTTTGTTTCATTGTATTTTGTTTCATTGTATTACTTTAGTGTATTTGTTTTTATGTGAAACTGGCATTTTTAGAGAAGGTCTTTTAGAATTGTCTTTGCTTTAAAAGAGTTGTCCAAAAAATAAACAGTAATGCACAAGTGTAAAATATTAAAATACATTTTTTTTTTCTCTTTGTTGCCACATGACTTCAACTGGTTCACTATCGAAATAGCATAAGTGAATAAATAGGGGAAAAAAGTAGAATTTAAAAAAAAAAAAAAAAAAACACTTATCAAGGTCCAAAAGCCACTCGAGGATAAGGATCAATAACTATATGGTAGTCATTGGAACAACAGCGTAGTAATGGTTTATAGTGGGAGTTTTGGTGTAATATGATTATTTAAGGGGACATTTATATTGGAATTGATACTGACCACATTGTAGTCAGCTGCAAAGCAGTCCAGCAGAAACAGTTCCACAGGCGGGCATTTCTTGGAAAGAAGCTTAATTCATAAAATCCATGTTTAGATGTAGGCACAGATAGGGAGTAGGGGAAATTGTTGATAGTGGTATTAGCTAGATGAGTGTTTTTTGTGAAAGTTTGGCAAGAGTTCATCATTTAAGCTGCTGTCTAATATTCACAAACAACATGAATTGGAGCAAATGCATAGAAGACATTGCCAAGGCTGCTGCAATGGGAATGGGCTCCCTATACCATGCTAGAATACATTTCACACCTACCAAGATCCAATATCTCTCCAAAGCCATCTTTCATCCATGCATGGTGTACGGTTTTCACATCTCGGCAGGTGCACTAACTACTTGCCTGTCTGTCGTAGAACAGTTTCATTGAAGAACATCTGATCTAATAATTCCCACACTGTCTACCAAGCTCCAGCCCCTGTTCCATCACCACAGTGTTGCATTCCTATGCTTGTGTTGCAAGTAGTTTAATGAAATGTATTCTGATGATCTTGCTGCCCTCATGAGCCCTCACTATAAAGACCTTCGACTGACCCAAAAATCAACAAAATCTCACCCCTTCAGCACAAAGGTTCCCAGGTCCCAGTTTTTTTTTTTTTTTTTTTTTTTTTTTTTTTCCCCTATAGTATTTCCTTTGGAATTGTCTTCCTACTCACTGTTTCCCAAACTAAAAATATGTAGAAATTTAAATGCAATGTAAAAACAAAAAAAACAAACATCTTCCTACACAACTCTCCACTTAGGATGTCACATATAGGTATTGTTTCTAATTCACCCCTCGGTGGCAGCGTGTCTTGTTTAGGATGAAGAAAAAAAAAAGAAATTTTATAGATTTCCAGATAAGTTTATAATGGCTACATTCAAATGCTCCTGGGAAACTTCAAGTCGAGTCAGCTAGTTATATACTACTAGCAATTTAGCCCAACTTTGCTCGGGCCCTATGTACTGTTCATAACTTTATGTGCATATGTATATATATATATATATATATATATATATATATTAAAAAGTTTGACTCGTGTCCAGGTAACCTACATCTAAAATTACAAGTGTTTAGACCCAAATTAGTGGAGGAGTTTGGTAGAGTCTTTCAAAGTCAACTCTTTCAACTTTCACCTCTTGGCAGCCAAATTTTCGCCCCAAAACTGATTAAAAAGCTTGCTGCATGTCTAAATGCCCTCTATGTAAAATTTCAAATGTTTAGATCTAAAATTTGCTGAATAGTTTGCTAGAGACTGCAAAGATCAAATCTTTTGAAGTTTGACGCTTTGGTAGCCAAATTTTCGGCCAAAAACCGATTAAAAACCTTGTCCTATGTCTGAATACACTTTATGTAAAATTTCAAATGTTTAGACCAAAAATTGGCTGAGTAATTTGGTAGAGACCACAGAGGTCAATTTCTTAAAAAGTTGGATTCTAATTATGACCTGTTAACATTTGTTTTAGACTCAAATCAAATTATAAAATTAGATCCATGTCCAAGTAACCTATATCTAAAATTTCAAGTGTTTAGACCCAAAATTGGCAGAGGAGTTTGGTAGAGTTCTCAAAGGTCAAATCATTGTACTTTTACCCCTTAACAGGCAAATTTCTGGCCGAAAACCGATCATATAGATTTTCCCAAATCTCAGTACTTATGTCAAATCTGGAGTCTGTAGAACGAAAATTGACAGAGTAATTTGGTAGGGAAGTGAACACACACAGACAGACACACACACGCACACAGACATATATATCATTTAATTGGAATTCATTATTGAGATGAGTATTATTTATTCATTTATTGCAGACTATTATCCTCATCTTTTTAGTTGTTGCTTCACGACGTTTCGGCCAACTATTCCTCTGGCCTTCGTCAGGTGGTAACCGCAACGGGATAGAAACTCAGAATCTCCTAACTGCATTCTTAGCAATTACTGCCTTCCATAGTCGTTGCCGTCTCGTAACGTTTTTGGCCAAGTAAGCCTCTGGCCGGCTTTGGATAGGATTGAAATCGCTATCTTCAGACAATTCTCACCTGTTACCATATTATTCTCATCTTTCGTTGTTGTTTCTGGGCTGACGAAACAACAACTAAGATGAGAATAATAGTCCACAATAAATAAATAAATAAATACATAAATTTTTATTTTTATAGATATACTAGCAGGGGTGCCCGGCGTTGCCCGTGTATTTGGAGGTGTATGCTGAGCAAAAAAAAAAAAATAAAGGTCAATTTTTTTTTAACTTTGATCCCTATTATGACCCCTTAACATTTATTGTTTTGAGTTCAAATCAAGTTATTAAGTTGGATGCATGTCCAAGGAACCTATATCTAAAATTTCAAGTGTTTAAACCCAAAATTGTCGGAGGAGTTTGGTAGAGTTCTCAAACCCCTTAACAGCTGATTTCTGGCCGAAAACGGATCACAAAGACTTTCCCAAATCTCAGTATCTTGTATATCAAATTTCGAGTCTGTAGACTTTAAATTGACAGAGTTATTGCATAGGGAAATGTACACACAGACACGCACACAGACAGACGCTTTCACTTTTATAGATATATAGATAGATAGATCTGGCCTAGGGAATATGTTAATTTGAAAGGAAATTTGAAGTTTTTTTGTTTTGTTTTTTTTGATAAATGGAACGGAAGGAAATCTTATCTGAAGAGTGCAGTGATTATTTTGTATTGTTTTTTTTTTTTTTTTATTTTTGTATTGTTTTACTTAAATGGATTAGATTTTTATGATTAGCAACAAATGTATTTTCGAAAAAAAAAAAAAGAACCCGCAAAAACGTTTAAAATAGGTTGTTCTTCATATATCCAGGTCAGTACACAGCAACATAGTTTAGATAAATTATGTAGGTGTTAATAGCTCGCTGTAGAAGGCACATAATGCATTTCCTGTATGTTTTCCCTGCGACTATCAAATTTGACCCGAATATATGTATTTATTAGCAAGGTTTTATCACTTTTAATCCTAGCTATAAATCTATGCAACAAAAATTAACATTTGTGTTTCTACAACTCGTGTCAACAGTCACGTATGCAAATTAAGTTTTTCTGAGCAAAGAATGGGAGCTTAATCTTAATTATAACTGATAATGATGAAAAGAATAATTATGCATAAAAATTTATGGGGGGGGGCAAAGAAGGGGGTCAGCTTAATCTTAATGATATCTGATAATAATAAAAAAGAAAGGAAAGAAATTTTTACACATTTAATCATAATCATCATCAGGGTTCTTTTATCACACTGAAGGAAGAACCCTTCTCTATTTCCTTCCACCTTGTCTTATCCCTGGTTAGATGTGGCCACAGAGGACCTACATGGCTGTTGAGGTCATTTCTCCTCTGGGTGTTTAGCTTTCCTCTTGGTCTTTTCCATTATCTTAGGGTCCATTTTGTCACTGTAGATGTCCACATGCTGTTTGTATGTCTTGATAGGCGACCATTCCATCTATGGTTAGCCATTCCGATGATTGTGATGATGTCATTTTCTCTGGTTTGCTATCTGATCCAAGTGTTTCTTTTTCTCTCAAGTAAACAGATGTTGAGCATAGTGCGTTCCATTCTGCCTTGTGTCAGTCTTAGCCTTCTTTTTGCTACATTATAAGTGACCATGTTTTGACCATCATATGTCATAACACCATGTTTTGACCATCATATGTCATAACACCATGTTTTGACCATCATATGTCATAACACCATGTTTTGACCATCATATGTCATAACACCATGTTTTGACCATCATATGCCATAACACCATGTTTTGACCATCATATGTCATAACACCATGTTTTGACCACCATATGTCATAACACCATGTTTTGACCACCATATGTCATAACACCATGTTTTGACCATCATATGTCATAACACCATGTTTTGACCATCATATGTCATAACACCATGTTTTGACCATCATATGTCATAACACCATGTTTTGACCATCATATGTCATAACACCATGTTTTGACCATCATATGTCATAACACCATGTTTTGACCATCATATGTCATAACACCATGTTTTGACCATCATATGTCATAACACCATGTTTTGACCATCATATGTCATAACACCATGTTTTGACCATCATATGTCATAACACCATGTTTTGACCATCATATGTCATAACACCATGTTTTGACCATCATATGTCATAACACCATGTTTTGACCATCATATGTCATAACACCATGTTTTGACCATCATATGTCATAACACCATGTTTTGACCATCATATGTCATAACACCATGTTTTGACCATCATATGTCATAACACCATGTTTTGACCATCATATGTCATAACACCATGTTTTGACCATCATATGTCATAACACCATGTTTTGACCACCATATGTCATAACACCATGTTTTGACCACCATATGTCATAACACCATGTTTTGACCATCATATGTCATAACACCATGTTTTGACCACCATATGTCATAACACCATGTTTTGACCATCATATGTCATAACACCATGTTTTGACCATCATATGTCATAACACCATGTTTTGACCACCATATGTCATAACACCATGTTTTGACCATCATATGTCATAACACCATGTTTTGACCATCATATGTCATAACACCATGTTTTGACCATCATATGTCATAACACCATGTTTTGACCATCATATGTCATAACACCATGTTTTGACCATCATATGTCATAACACCATGTTTTGACCATCATATGTCATAACACCATGTTTTGACCACCATATGTCATAACACCATGTTTTGACCATCATATGTCATAACACCATGTTTTGACCACCATATGTCATAACACCATGTTTTGACCATCATATGTCATAACACCATGTTTTGACCATCATATGTCATAACACCATGTTTTGACCATCATATGTCATAACACCATGTTTTGACCATCATATGTCATAACACCATGTTTTGACCATCATATGTCATAACACCATGTTTTGACCATCATATGTCATAACACCATGTTTTGACCATCATATGTCATAACACCATGTTTTGACCATCATATGTCATAACACCATGTTTTGACCATCATATGTCATAACACCATGTTTTGACCATCATATGTCATAACACCATGTTTTGACCACCATATGTCATAACACCATGTTTTGACCATCATATGTCATAACACCATGTTTTGACCATCATATGTCATAACACCATGTTTTGACCATCATATGTCATAACACCATGTTTTGACCACCATATGTCATAACACCATGTTTTGACCATCATATGTCATAACACCATGTTTTGACCATCATATGTCATAACACCATGTTTTGACTACCATATGTCATAACACCATGTTTTGACCACCATATGTCATAACACCATGTTTTGACCATCATATGTCATAACACCATGTTTTGACCATCATATGTCATAACACCATGTTTTGACCATCATATGTCATAACACCATGTTTTGACCATCATATGTCATAACACCATGTTTTGACCATCATATGTCATAACACCATGTTTTGACCATCATATGTCATAACACCATGTTTTGACCATCATATGTCATAACACCATGTTTTGACCATCATATGTCATAACACCATGTTTTGACCACCATATGTCATAACACCATGTTTTGACCATCATATGTCATAACACCATGTTTTGACCACCATATGTCATAACACCATGTTTTGACCATCATATGTCATAACACCATGTTTTGACCATCATATGTCATAACACCATGTTTTGACCATCATATGTCATAACACCATGTTTTGACCACCATATGTCATAACACCATGTTTTGACCATCATATGTCATAACACCATGTTTTGACCATCATATGTCATAACACCATGTTTTGACCATCATATGTCATAACACCATGTTTTGACCATCATATGTCATAACACCATGTTTTGACCATCATATGTCATAACACCATGTTTTGACCATCATATGTCATAACACCATGTTTTGACCATCATATGTCATAACACCATGTTTTGACCATCATATGTCATAACACCATGTTTTGACCATCATATGTCATAACACCATGTTTTGACCACCATATGTCATAACACCATGTTTTGACCACCATATGTCATAACACCATGTTTTGACCATCATATGTCATAACACCATGTTTTGACCATCATATGTCATAACACCATGTTTTGACCACCATATGTCATAACACCATGTTTTGACCACCATATGTCATAACACCATGTTTTGACCACCATATGTCATAACACCATGGTTAACCATCATATGTCATAACACCATGTTTTGACCATTATATGTCATAACAACATGCTACAGTACTGAACTTAGTCATTTTTTATGCTTCGTTCACTGTGCAGTCATGGGGGACCATGCATGCTTCACTTGTTTTTATACAAGGTGCCTTCCAGAATTTTTTTTTTGTACAGGCATTTAAAATTGTCATAGAAAATTGAAAATTTTTTTTTTTTTTTTTTACACACAGTGATCACCACTTATCAAGGCCCGGAAGCCACTCAGGGATAAGGGTTATTGCAAGTACATTACGTTAGTGTGGAGATTTGATGAAGTGTTTACTTAAGGGGGCGGTTCATTAGGAATTTGTTAACATTGGACTTGAAGACATCTAAGAGGACTTTCATGGAACCTTCCAAATTTTGTTGGAACAGTACAACACAAGTGCATTGCAGCCGGAGGAGATTACTTCAAGGGGGAATAGAGTTTCATATGAGTACTATCAATACAAGTAGCAATCTGAAAAAAATGTCAAGGCATCTTGTAGGTGCCTCTTTCTTCATCTTTATTTTTATTGTTCCCCCCCCCCAAAGAGAGCACGGATTGTTACTGTGACGTAAGCGTATACTGTAAATTAGTGATCTTGCTTACTGACATTTTAAGTTGACCAGCAACATATTTGTTCAAATTACATTTAAATATCTGCACGTTTGTACAGTCGGAAGCAGGGAATTCCAAAGGGAAGAAACGATTAGAGTAGAAAGCTGCTCTGCATCTAGAGACCTCTATTACAAAGGGGTGGCATGTGTAGTTTATATAAAAATTCATTTAAGTAGTTATCGTCTCAAATTTCGTTTTAATTTTGGTTCGCTGAAATTATTTCAAGTAAAGAGCATTAAAAACTATTTCGAAACAAAAAAAACATGAACTGAACTTTTATTGACTATGGTAACATTTATTTCTTGTATATTTATTTTTTCGAGTAGTCCCTTGTTGGCTTTTCTGCTAAACACTCTTACTAAATAATATTGATTAAATATCGAAAAACAAAGAAACAAAAACAGTTTTGAAAAATAATGAAGCTTTACTTACTTTAGTAAAATAATCCGAAACGGCAAAGTGGGATCTTTAAAAAGTAAACACGTAATTACTTTAGTTTTTTAAAGCAAATAATCGATATAAATTCGAATAAGAAGAAATGGCGCCCCTTTCAAGCAGAACAACTTCGTTTCAGTTTTACAGTATTGAACGGTGTAGTATTGCGTTGTCGGATTCAGGGTTGTACTATTGTAATGTAAAGAACACGCAGAAAGAGTTGTAATCAACTGAATTCCTTCTAGTACACTGACAAAAAAAGATTAAACAGATATATAAATAAAAATAAAAAGGTTATGTAAATGTTTTTAAAAAGACACGTAATCACGTGAGCAGGATTTTTTCCTTTTAACACGATAACAAGTAACGTTCTTATTTTTTATTATTTATCTATTTTCAAAAGAGGGCCACGTGCAAGTGGAGAAGGAAAAAAAAACAGTGATGCAAAATTTATGTTGAGAATTGTCTAAAGTTCCGACTTTTTTTTTTGGCTTTCACTTTAATAAGAACGTAAATTTATTAGGTGAATTTATTCGACACAATATGATTCAACTCAAAAAAATAAATAAAAGCTAACGTGAATTAAGATTAAAGTTAAGGTGTTATTGTGGACCCTCACCCCCTTTAAAAAACCTTGTTAAACTTTGTGACATATTTCCATTCTATGGAGGTCAGGCGCGAACGAACACCCAATAATTTTATTATACCATATTTCTTCAAACTGAAACATAATTATCAAAGTATACTTACGCAGATAAATATGAAAAGTCTTTGTTAAAGTTTGTGCCATATTTTCATGGAGTACAGGCGTGAACGCAGACCCCACAATTTTATTATACCATCCCTATTTAAGTTGAAACACACTTATCAAAGTATTCTAATGTACATCTATATCAAAAACCCTTGTAACCGTTTTTTTTTTTTGTTTTTTTTTCATTTTTTATTTCCATACTTTGGGGATCAGGCGTGAACGTAGACGCCACAATTTTTATGAACCACCGTTCTGCCAGATCAAACATACCAATTGTTATATATATATATATATATATATATATATATATATATATATATATTATTGCATTTTCACCCCAAACAAGGCACAGTGCCATTTTGATGTAGGGGCTACTATCAGAGACATAAGTTGCAGGGGTACTATGTAGGGAGTTGAGCAGCAAGATGTCTATTCACATTACACTTGAACTTCTGCATGTCAGTACAGTTAGGGAAGCAGGAACCCAGAAGGTAGCAGTTATAGGGAAGAAACTTTTGGAGTAGAAGGCTTTCTAACATCTAGGGATTTCTACTGTATAGAGGTGGAACTTTGCTGCTTGCCGGGTTTGTCGGGGGGTATTTACGCCGAGGGGGTATAAGGGCTTGCAGTTCGTCGGAGCATTCACTATTAAAATACTTTTAAAACAGGCAGAGGGATGCAACGTTTCATCGATGGGACAGAAGTTGAAGCTTAGATGACAATTCAGGACCTACTACTTGGTTGGCGACTCACTTTTTAACCCCGTCCAAAAGTGAAAGACTAGTAGCAGATGCACCAGCCCAAATATGACTGATCTTGGATATGACCTTAAACTATATCCGATGGTGAGGCCCCAGCTTGCAGGCCTTAGGGAGTGTGAAGCCACCCTTTATTTGCCATTGCTCTCAGGTCCACTCTGACCCGGAGTGGTAGTACCTGTTAGGGTCCCAACTATGGGTTAAATAGAAACAGACTTGAAAGCAACAAATATATTCTATTAAAAAATATTTCTTCAAAATCTTTGGATTCGGTATTAAATAACCTGAAAAGGGTTGATATGCCGTAAAACAAAAACAACCAACCAACCAAATGTGACAACAATACTCCATACATGGGCAGATGGTGGCCTTGTAGAGGTACAGAATACTTTCAGGCGTAAGTAACTTTCTAGCACAGTAGAGAGAGAGAGCCCACTTCTTTGCAGCAGCCTTGGCAATGCTCTCGATGTATCTGTCCCAGCATTAAAGAAAATCCTATTTCAATAATTTATTTGCTGTAATAAAATTGTTTTTATCATTGTTTGAAAATATTATTTAAAGTTGATTTATTTAATTTATTTTATATTTAATTTATATTATATTTAATTCATATTATATTTAATTTAATTTATTTTCAATTTACTGACACAGTTGCCTTTAAAAACGGAAGTAATTTTATTTTAGCTGTGAGAGTTATTTAGACGAAAATGGATGTATTTTATGCTTTCATAAATCGTACATGTGGGTCATTTTCAGGAAAATCATAATAAGTTAGGATATTCGGTGTATCTTAAATAAGATGTGACTAAACCCTCCGCCTGCTAATATGTTGCGACCTATGCCATGTATATAAAGCTAGTATATATATAGATATCTATAAAAGCGAGAATGTGTGTGTGTGTATGTGTGTGTGAGGACACTTCTCAACCTATATACTCAACAAATTTTTGATCTACAGACTTAAAATTTGGTATGTAGGGTATTCAGATATGTGGAAAAAATTTTAATGAGTTTTCTCCTGAAAAAAAAAAACGACTGCTGCGGGGTTAAAATTGCAAAATTGATAATGGGAGTCAAGTATTTCACTAATGCACATGCGTTAATCGTTCACATGAAACATTCCCTATGTTAAGAATAAGTAGGTTTGAAAATACTTTTTAAAGACCGTGTCAAGCTGGCCTAATAGTTATCATACTTGACTGTCTAGGTTTTGGTTTCGATCTCAGTTCGAGTATTTTTTTTTTTTTTTTTTACAAGAAGAAAAAAACAATACTTGCATGTGCACATGTCTCAGTTTCTGTATGAATGAAAATATATTATTTATGCATATTTTATGACCAGGCGATGGTGGGTGGCCAGCTAGTATATATACTAAACCAACTTATATTTTCTTTTAGGTAAATAATGGCAAAATGTTCGTCCAAGTGATTGCGTCCTCCTCATTTTGGAGCGGATTTTATTTCTTCTTATGTTGGAACTGGCCGAACAGAAGCTGTGAATGGCTTTGCCGTTTTGTAAGCATGGGACACGCTTTGCTCGTTACTTCCCTCTCTTATTACTGCACGTTTATACAAGGACCGTGGCCTTTCTCTGACCCAGGTAAGTGTTGGAAAAGGGAAAAAATGTTTTCAATAAGGGTACCCCCCCCTCTCCTCAAAATCCACAGTCCTTTCCCCAATTTAACTATATTTAGTAAAAATCGTTTTCATCCAATTTTTTCTTCATATTTGTGTCTTCAAATATTTATAGTGTTACACCCCTTTCCTAAAATATAAAATCCTCCATCCTTTCTGCAATCCAACAATTTTTGGTACAAATAAATGTCAGTCTATTCCTGACTTGTCCACTAAATTTCATGCATAAATGTAAAATACTCTTTGTTTTTATTGCCATTCAGTTATATATGTGAGACACTTTTGTAATTGTGTGATTCTGAATGGGCTGCACACTCGCCAAACCTTAAACTCCCATAATTATGTTATCAAAACTAAATATTCTGATAGTCATAGTATTAACGCTGGTGTGCCTCAACAGGGCTCTACATTGCAAGTGAAACATTGCATTTGCGAGTGATTTTTTAAAAGTGGTGACTAGAAATAATGAAACGCTTATCTTTTGGCGATTGCATTTCTTTCACCGACAATCTTGCAAAGCTCACTACTGAGTGAAAAATATCTTTTCAATATTTTTTTTTTTTTTTTAATAAAATGAACAAAGTTAAATTATTATTTTTTTTTTTTTTTTTTTTACACAGTGGTCACCACTGATCAAGGCCCGGAAGCCACTCAGGGATAAGGGTTATTGCAAGTACATTATGTTAGTGTGGAGATTTGATGAAGTGTTTACTTAAGGGGGCGGTTCATTAGGAATTTGTTAACATTGGACTTGAACACATCCAAGTTGTAATCAGGTGGGAAGCAGGCAGACGGAGCAGAGTTCCACAGGCGTGCAGTTCTAAGAAAGAAGCTTTGTTCATGGAATCCACGTTTTGATTTAGGCACGGATAAAGAGTGGGGGAAATTTTTCACAGTGGATTCAGCTAGATGAGTGTTTTTCCTGAAAGATTGGCGAGGGGGGACCAGAGATTGGAGTTCAGACGAGCACCTGCCATGGAAATAACGATAAAACAAGGATAGGCTCGCAACATCTCTTTTGTGGGAGAGAGGTTTCAAGGTAGAGAAAAGGGCATCCCCCACTAAGCCACAAAGTCTATTTTGTACTCTGTCAAGGCAGGATAGGCTGTTTTTAGCAGCTCCTGCCCAGATATTATTATTTATAATATACTAGCGGGGGTACCCGGCGTTGCCCGAGTGTTTGCTTCCGGGACGGGGGGGGGGAGTTTTAAAAAATGTTATGGTAGGTAAGTAGGAAGGATCAAACCCGGAGTCATGAGTAAAAGTAGGAAAATAAAGTGTGAAAAAAAACAAAAAAAACAAAACATCTGCAACGTTAACAGTTCGGCCACCAAGAAAAGTCCATTCCAGTTGTTTAGGAAAAAAAAAAAAAAAAAAAAAACGACTACGGTAGGTCGGCGCGAACGTGAAAATATAATGTGAATTGTCCAGCACGCTAACCACTACGCCACAGAGCACTGCAGCTTAGTTTAGTGATTTTAAATAACTTCACATGAAAGAACTACGAAGCCAAACCGGTGTTCTCTTCTCAACTGTTCCTTGTGAACGATCCCCAAACAGTGTTAAGTGGTGGCAGGGGGAGGAGGAATTTATTAGAGAGAAAATATTTTACCACTTCCATTGATCTTAACCGATTTTGGCCGTGACTTCTCAGCAGAAAAAGTATAGAAATCTAAGATTATCGAGGAATTTGAGAAATAATAAGCCTATAACACACCTCAGATATTGTTCTGCCGTTTATGCATATTATATTTGCATGAAATATCTTGATTTTTAATCCTATTAAGGTCAAAATCAGACGGTAAAAATGAGTTCATTTTATTTATATTTATAATATATAAAGTTTAAAAGAACAATATATTCTTTTTTTTTATTTAAAAAAAAAACAAAGGCTGTTTAAAAAAAAACATCTGAAGAAATTACCTTCAAGTATCAACATAAAATTTGTTGTATATTTAGAATTACAGTTTATTAAAAAAAATCCGAAAAAATTTTATTATGCACCTAATCGTCACAGAACGAAGATGTCATATTCTAAAAATCATGTGGGTTTGGCTAGTAACTTTTCTATTTGGCTAGTAAACGAAAATATTTAGTTGTCAAAGGTCAACTAAAGATAAATTTGTCCATAGATTCCTGATGTACTATCCTCGATCCAACTCTGATCTTTTTCAACGATTTCCCAAATCACATTCTTATATCTGGTGCTACCAGATCAGGATGTCTGAAAATATTGGCTTCCTGAAACAAAGGTCATGGATATGACCTAAAATTATATCTGATGGTGAGGCCCCACCTTGCGGGCTTTGGGGAGTGTGGAGCCACGCTTTAATTGCCATTGCTTCCAGGTCCACTCTGACTCGGAGTGGTAGTACCTCTTAGGGTCCCAACTATTAAAAATCGTTCCTCAAAATAACAAGATTCGGCATTAAATAACCTAAAAAAGGTTGATATGCCGTAAAACAAAAACAACCAATCCTGAAACAAAATTCACCTAACATTAATGCTTTTTATTTTTCTCCTTCTTTTTGCAAAACTTTATGTTCTGCAAAGCCCCCCCCCCTTTCTTCTTCCCATTTCCCCTTTCTCTTTCCAACTTCCTGACTGGTTTCCTAACTTAAAATGAACAAAAAATTAATACTTTAACCCTTTTTCCTCTCCCAATCCAAAACTCATTCATGTTCCGCAGGACAAGAAACAAAAACGATAAAAACCACTATGAAACCACCAAACCAAACCAAACACTGCAACCTAACGATTGAAGATACAAAAAACTTGAAGAATAAAAATCTTCTACAAAATAACTGGATGCAACATGAATACTATTTCCGAAATAACTGGATTTGGCATTAAATAACCCGAAAAGGGTTGATATGCCGTAAAACAAAAGAATCAAACCAAACACTACAAAATAGCGATTGAAACATTCTTATATCATTCATAGACATTTATGCAGATGACACCACAATCTATGGCATCACTTCAAAGGCCAGCAATAACAAGATCTTTCTGATTCTCTCTCTCCTGATCTTTAGCACATGGTGAAATGGGGAAAAAGGTGACTGGTTAAATTTAATGCATCAAAAACCAAGATTCTCTCCTTTCACCATAATCGCTCTGACACCCATTACACTTTAATTGAAATGAATGGCTCTCGTCTTGGGGAAGCTCCATGTCTTGACCAGCTTCTGAGACTTACCTTCACTCCAGATCTAAAATGAAACGCATGCATCAAATCTGTTGCCAAGATTGCTGGAAAAATGGTTGGATCACTCTATTGCTCCAGTAATTATCTCCCTGCTGATGCAATCCTCTATCTGTATAAGAGCCAAGTACATCCTAAAATGGAGTACTGTTGCCATATCTGGCCAGGAGCTGCTTGGCGCACCCTATCCTGCCATGACAGAGTTCAAAACATGCTTCAAAACCTAAGGATGATACCCTTTTCTCTTTCCTGCAACGTCTTTTCCACAGAACCTGTCTCTACTCTATCATTATTTTCATGGCAAGTGCTCGACTGAATTTCAATCTCTGGTTCCCCCTTGCCAAACTTTCACAAAAACACTTGACTAGCTACAACCACTATAAACGATTTCTCCCACTCTCTATCAGTACCTAAATCTAAAGCAGATTCATTCCATGAACAAAGCTTATTTCCCAGAACTGGTGTGCTTCCCGGTTGGATACAACATAGTAGTTTTCAAAGCTAATGTAAACAAATTCTTGTTGAGCCGTCCCCATAAATAATCAAATTCTACCCAATTTACACTATTAGCGATTACTACACCACCATCTTATATTCATTAACCTCTATCCTCGAGTAGCCTTCGGACCTTGATAAGTGGTGACTTCCAAAAAAAAAAATCAAGGTGGTGTCAAGAGATGAGTGTGTCGGAGTTATTGATAATTTTGCATGTCATATCCAGGTGTGCTTATTATTGACCAATGATAAAACAAAGATTGTTGGCATTCATAACTAAACACTTGATGAACACGTCAGGTATAGACTGAACACGTCAGGTATAGACTGAATTTGGACATGGCTGAAACGGATTTGTATTTTCAATCTTAGTTGCAATCTAACAATATTTGGTTAAAAATCATTTTCATCCAATTATTTCTTCATATTTGTGTCTTCAAATATTTATCGTGTCACTCTCCCTTTCTCCCTAAAAATTAAAATCCACAATCCTTTCTGCAATCCAACAATGTTTGGTACAAATAAACTTCAGCCTATGCCTGATTGGTCCACCAAATCTCATGCATCTTCAACACTCTGTTTTTACTGCCATTCACTTATAGATGTGGGACACTTTTGTAATCGTCTCATCAGTAGGTGTGATCTTGAATGGGCTTCGCACTCACTGAACCTTAAACTCCTATAATTATGCCTGTGAGTTTATCTCAAGGATAATATCAAAACAATCCCCAAATTATTCAAAGTTAAGGTTGTGTGTCTGAGTTATCAATAACTTTGCATGTTATATCCGGGTGTGTTTATTATCAAACGATGATAAAACAAAGATTGTTGGCATTCATGACTGAACACTTGATGAACACTGAATTTGTACACGGCTGAAACTGATTTATATTTAAGACATAAGTATCCAGTTTTGGTATTTAAGGTGCTGTGAGTATCCCAGACTCTGGGGTACGCAACGATAGGCAACATCTCACCTCTGCAGTCTACAATCAAATCACTCTTACACACTCAAACCAGATCTTCCTTGGTTGATAATGCTCTGAGGTATTTGTGGTATCCAGGCGTTTTATATAGTTGATGCAAGAGTTGGCAAGCTATACGTGACCAAAGTATATGAGACGTTGAATGCATAAAGCATCTAAAATCCCATCCCTTCTGATGAAGCTTTGTTGCAAGGATTTTTCACTCCAGATTCCCGCTACACATTCACCATTGTAGATCAGAAGTGTTTTCAGGCACACGTCTCGGTGCCATAGAAGGTGGCTGAGAAACACACCCCAAAAACACTTTGCCCCTTTGCAGCAGCTTCCTTAACCGTCTCTAATAATGGGCAATGATATCACATTCGCAACCCCCACTAGTGTTCAATGTGTCATCCAGGTAGAAGATAACCTCAACATCAGTTAGAGCACCATCTACATCCGTTGATTGGGCAGATAACATCCAAACATCTGCAACAAACATAATCCAGGTTAACTACAGTTGTGAAATGATGTTGTTCTTCTCAATTGTTGCCGCAGCAACACTGTTGTGTGCTGTTGTCTTCCATTCATCTTCATATCTCATTACAGACATGTCATTGTCGCCTCTCGCAATGGCGATTGCCGAGGGAGGCAAACACTGGCTCACAAGTAAAAAATAAATAACAATAATTCACAAAAGAAAGCAAAGACTCCAATACATTCTGTAGATATCAGTTATGCTCCGAGTCTGTGTGTGTGTGATACTTCCCATAGGGAATCATGCCAACATTCCGCAGAAGGCTGTGTTGTATATTGATTTTTATTGGAAAAGATGATGTATTAAAATGTGTCATGTGTTATCTAGTGGATGTAAGATATTGTTCTTTTAACAGGCAGATAATAAACGTATAAATCATATGTATGTATGTTGTTAGCCAGGGACCTGATATTGACGTGTAAACCGAGTCATGTTGTATCAGACTTATTGCACGGGATATTTTTACAGTTCATATGTAAGAAAAATAATATATGCTTCATACCTTTTTCTTGAAGAGTTCTTTTAACTTCCTGCTGCTCCGTGACGAACCATGAAGCGATCAGCACCAACCAATTGAGACATCTGTTCTTATTTGTGAAACCATTAAAACAACTCTTTATATTTTTATAATATAAATTTATTACAGTTGTCTCAAATGGTTTTCACAGGATCTGCAGTTTCTACATTTTCTGTTCTTACAGCCTGCTCCTAGCTGTCTGTCCACCCCTGTCTAGACGTCTGTCTGCTCTGGTGGTCAATCCTCAACCTCCTAAATCTCTCCAAAACTAACTACATCACCTAATTACGTGTCTCAGACCAACCTAATGTTTCCATCTAGTTATTTGTTTATCCAAATCCAAAAGAATGTTTACATCTGTTTTCTATTTTCAAATTCTTTTTGCGATTCACACGGCAATCATTTATTCCCAAGTTTAATTGTTTATTCTTCTAATCATAATAACTGATCCAGCGACCATCCATCACTCAACTCAATTAATAAGAATACAATAACAATAATAATAATGTTTTGACCCTTGACCCCGCTTGCCACAGTTAACAGATACTACGCTATGATCACAGCCTAAAGGGTCATAACATTACAGCTGAAACCAACATTTTCTTTTCTTCACAGTTGCAATATTTTTCACTTATTTTTACTGAGCATGTTAAATTGCCGTATAATATGGAAGAGTAGATGGAGTATCTGCCTTTCTTTATCGTGCTGCAATGCTGTTTTCAAGATACTGTCCTCGGATGTGCTCATATATTGCTAAAGAAAAACAACAATGTTTAACTCCTCTTAAATGTGGACATTGATTTTATAAAATTAAAAAAAAAATCTAACAGACTCCAACACAATCTGTAGATATCTGCCTCCCCACCCCCAAACATTGTTGAGGCTTGTTTATCAGTCAGTTGATTATCGCGTCTGCTAAAAGTCTCCTGATCTTTATCAACTTTCAACTGCCGCAAGCTCCAAACTATCTCCAAACTGAGAAGGAACCTTCAAAATATATTGACCATTGTCTCCGGTATTTTGTTTTAGTCACCGCCAGACTTTTTATATCAGCCATTCCCACTCAACTCTTTGGAAACTAACCACTGACCATGAGGCGTCTTCATGTCTTAAGAATTCAAAAGACCTTAATATGCGTCGGTCATCATCTTTTTACTAATCTTACTTCCTATACTTTGAACCATTTCCTCCCATTGTTATGACATGTTATTTTTATGAATCACTTCCTTATAGTAAGACCACTACAGCTCTTGTGGACCAATAGTTTGCACTGGGAGCATTCAATGGAGCTTACAGCTACGCCTCTGTGATAGCATGCCAACATTCTGCAGATAGTTACATAATAGAGGGGACCAACATCCTGCAGAAGGCAGAGACAAACACTTTTTCTTCACGCTTGCAATATTTTTCACTTATTTTTACTGAGCATGTTGAATTGCCGTATAATACGGAAGAATAGATGGAGTATCTGCCTTTCTTTATCGTGCTGCAGTCATGTTTTCAAGATACTGTCCTCGGATGCGCTCATATATTGTTCAAGAAAAACACAACAATGTTTAACTCCTCTTAAATGTAGACATTGATTTTTCTTAGCTAAGAGTTGTTTCCAACTGCATCGACCATCCTCGCACATTTCTAATCAGTGATTTTTATTGTTTCATTTTTCATCTTCTTGTTTCAAATTTGAGGTTTCGGGAATGATTTTCAACTTTTCCTGTCTGTTACCGTTTCGCTTGTGTCGCCCGCTAGGATCATTTTGTCATCAACTGATTCCCTTCATGCTTTAAGTGGCCTACCACCTGCCATATCTAATACCATCAGAGAAAGACGCCTACGATTTGCCGGTCGTTGTCTGAGGAGCAAGCATGAATTGGTGAGTGATGTATTGCTACGGACTCCATGACACGGACGCGCAAGCAAAGGACGACCTAGATCCACATACATCCAGCAGATAGCACACAACACCAACTGTGAACCTGAAAATCTGAGGCAGCTGATGGAAAACAGGAAACTCTGAAGATGAAGAGTCACGTTGGTTTGGGCAAGGAGCCCATCCTGAAGATGATGATGATCACCAATGTGAGACACACTTTGGAGCTATTTGGATGACTGACAGCAGGCGATGTGGTCATATCAGTTAAGACATCGCTACATATTTTCTCACGGAGGCTTGTAGAGTGAGACTTCGACTTTTATCCATCGTTGAAATGAACGAACATTTTTATTGCATGCTGCCACTCTCACAAAATTGTTGACAGCAGCCTGAAGACTTTCCATATGAAAAATACACGCCGTCTTATAGTTGTGTCAGTTTGTCCACTGCAATCAATTGTGTTGCTTTGGTAGGTGAATTGATTGACTCTTATGACACTTGTAGCATTTGGCAGATGTTGCAAATGAAATTAGCTGCATCCGTTGCACGTAGCAGCAGCAGGTTGGCATATCTTCTGCAAAACCATTTATTGCATGTGCTGTTGACATGTGAAATTTTCAAAACCTATAAGACCGGAACATACACCATTTATTAGTGAATTCTTGTGCCTTTTACTATTGTATTCTTACTGATAATGGCATTCCCTGGATTTTGAGTGCCAATAATTCTCCTCAGGATTCCAATATTTACCGTTTTTTTCCAGTGAATGTCTGGATGCAGCTTTTCCCCCTTCCATATTTTCATCCTCTCGGACAGTTCATAACCATTTTTTGTAGCACAAACTGATGCTGATGTTCTAATATGCACTCAGAACAACTGCCATGTTTTTCCTTCTTCATCTGATTGTGTCAGGATTTTATTTTTGGTGGATATCAAGCGCAAAGAATAGTTCATAATTTTCATACATAATAAAAAACACGTTGATACAGGCATTTCATACATTTGGCTTGTCGAACATATTAGGGTCTTAGTAATCTCTGCATCTGAGCTAAGGCTCCTGTCTCTCAAATTCAAGATATTAGCCAATTTTGATGGTGAAGGCTATGTTTGGATGGAAGAGCTTGAGTGATACCATAAAGGTCAGAGAGAACCTCAATGTGGAAGTCGATGAAACCATGTGACTGTCAGACGGACAATTTCTGTCTCTTAATGATTGACAACTTAAGTAAGCAGAAGCGCAATGCGACTCTTTCTCAACGAGTCACATTGTGTTCGATGTAGCTGTGTACGAAGACAAGTTATCTATATATATCTCTCTCTTTCTCTCTCACATGTACACAAGTCAACTGTTCTTCTTGAGCTATTAAAATATAATATATTATAATATATACCTTGTTGTTTGATGTTGGGTTTGTAGCACTTCTATGTTATCATTCCAAACTGTCTTGACACCCCCTCCTGGCTAACTGTCCATGGTGTCACTTTGTCTGTGTAGCACAAGGGATCTGTTGCTTTCATATTGTCATTCGTTTCCTAGCTGAGTGGTTCCCAACTACTGCGGCACATTCGTATGCTGCGGAATGATTACTCGTGTGCTGTGAGATGATAGCTAGAAGCCATTTAATTTCATTGTTTAATACAGCCATTTAATTTCATTTTGTTTAATACAGCCATTTAATTTCATTTTGTTTAATACAGACATTTAATTTCATTTTGTTTAATACAGCCATTTAATTTCATTTTGTTTAATACAGACATTTAATTTCATTTTGTTTAATACAGCCATTTAATTTCATTTTGTTTAATACAGTCATTTAATTTCATTTTGTTTAATACAGCCATTTAATTTCATTTTGTTTAATACAGTCATTTAATTTCATTTTGTTTAATACAGTCATTTAATTTCATTTTGTTTAATACAGTCATTTAATTTCATTTTGTTTAATACAGCCATTTAATTTCATTTTGTTTAATACAGCCATTTAATTTCATTTTGTTTAATACAGACATTTAATTTCATTTTGTTTAATACAGACATTTAATTTCATTTTGTTTAATACAGACATTTAATTTCATTGTTTAATACAGCCATTTAATTTCATTTTGTTTAATACAGCCATTTAATTTCCTTTTGTTTAATACAGACATTTAATTTCATTTTGTTTAATACAGCCATTTAATTTCATTTTGTTTAATACAGTCATTTAATTTCATTTTGTTTAATACAGACATTTAATTTCATTGTTTAATACAGCCATTTAATTTCATTTTGTTTAATACAGCCATTTAATTTCCTTTTGTTTAATACAACCATTTAATTTCATTTTGTTTAATACAGTCATATTATTTCTTAATCATGATGACACTGCTCAATTTCAACTTTAACTAAAAAAGCCATCAAAATTTTACTACCTACGTACTACGTGAACTGGGATTTTCTTACTTAAACAACATCTATATATATGAAAGCAAAAATGTATGTATGTTTGTGTGTATATTTGGATATCTGCTAAAAACTTTCGCAGACGCAACGAAAATTCACAAACTCAGTATCACATTGAAGCTCTATCCTTTGCTCGAAAAATATTGAAAAATTGGCCAAAAACGTTAACTTTTTCACCCCGAAATCAACAATTTTCGACAGGGGTGGGGTCAACAAAAACAGTCCCCTCGTGACAATGACCGATTCTACGCATGCGTCAGATGACGTCGTGACCTGATTTACTTTAAATAGTTGAAAAACCAAACAAATTTCATGTACGTCCCGTTAGCTCAGTTGATTAAGGCCTTGGTTCATTATCGAAACGTTTCGGGTTCGAATTGTGGTGCGAGATGTTTTTTTTTTTTTAAATTTAAATATTGAATCAGTGTTATTTAAGCCATTTTTCACGTAACGTCCGTTTTTCTGTTTTTTTTTTTTTACTTTGCTTATTCTTAGCGACACCCAAAAACACCCGGGTACCCACCGATTTTTTAAATTTTAATATCGAAACAGGCTTATTTAAGCCATTTTTCACGTGTTCGTTTTTCTGTTTTCATCGTTCGTTTCCCTTACGTTAGTTTTTTTTTTTTCCCCGCTTAAGTGTTAACATTGTTTTCTTTTTTTACTTCGCTTATAACAAACAAACCTACGTCGTCGTCATCGTAACGCTCGACGACTTCCGGCCGCGAACCTGTCAATTTGATTCTTACTTAAATAAATTCAAACATCTTTCACTAATTCTGGCTGGCCAATTTTATTTTCAAACTTCGCCTCAGGGCTTCAGGTGTGATCCTCCCCCGGTTTCTTTTTTATTTAACACCACACACACCTCCAAACACACCGGCAATGCCGGGTACCCCTCACTAGTCTATCTATAATATAAATCTCACCTGTCTGTTTAAATGCATGTATGTATGTCTGTCTAAAACTTTCGACAGAGGCGACGGATTTTCACGAGATTAGTATCGTTTTGAAGCTCCACCCTTCAGATGACAAATATCAAAGAATTGGCTAAAAACATTAATTCCTTCACCCTCAATTGGGCACTTTTCTACAGGGAGGGGTCGCTGTTTTCGTCGATATTTTTGAAAGTCATCGCCTCTTTTTGATTTACTAGCCTTAATTTAAACTTGCATCGCTTCCGGTTTGGCGATGGGTGCAACAGCAAAGACATCACTTTTTTTTTTTTCTCATATTCTTTTTCTCCTTCACGGTACGGGTTCGAGCCTGCCTGCCTACTACCACTTTTTTTGCTCAACACACACCTCCAAACACCTGGGCAATGCCGAGCACTCAGGCTAGTTAAAAATAAAATATT
This sequence comes from Euprymna scolopes, assembly GCF_053919585.1. Taxonomy (NCBI): domain Eukaryota; kingdom Metazoa; phylum Mollusca; class Cephalopoda; order Sepiida; family Sepiolidae; genus Euprymna; species Euprymna scolopes. The sequence goes on along the minus strand of NC_136508.1, from coordinate 95,787,369 downwards.
GTGAAAGACTTAAAATATTGAAGAAGAGCGTGTCTCTCACATTCGTCCACATATTGCAGCAGTAGTTAAAAAACACCGGGCACAACTGTTCCACTGACGTTCACCACTATTATTTTATGCCAGATATTTTATACAGGATATGTTGATTTATGTGAATAAAAATTCGTCTTATATAGTCTTTTTCTTTATTTTATTACAAAAAGGTTTTAGGAGCAGAAAATACTATTTTTTTTTTTTATAATAGGTGTGTCGCCAGGTAAAAAAAGGTTGGGAACCACTAATCTCTCCTTGTCCTGATTCTGGGCGGGTGGTGCAGTATAGTATCACATTTTTTAAAATGTTTTATTATTTTTTGTTTTGTAGGCGGACCAAACACTGCATTGCAAGAGCAAATCCTTATAATTTCTGTTGGATATTTCATCTTTGATTTTTCTTGGTGTGTCTATTTCCAAACAGAAGGTAACCATTTTTTTTTTTGTCATCTTTATCTATCAAGTGGACAAGAAAGTTCTTGCAGTTTTTAACTTTTAAATTCAGACAAAAATTATTGATTGAAATAAGCACCATCAGAATGAACACATTTTTGCCAACGCAAAACAAGTGTATTTATGCCAATAACGTAAAAATCTTGCCTTCTGGTGGCAATGAAGTCGCTGAAAGCGTTTTTGATATCGCTTAGGTTTTTTAAGCATTTTTCGTATTAATGTTTATGAGATACTTGAAAAAGCGGTAGTCGGTAGGTGAGAGGTCTGGAGTTTAGTAGCTCTATTCATGCAACTTCTGCAGGGTCGATTTAGCAATGTGTGGTTGGGCATTGTCATGGAGGAGAGTTATGCCTTTTCTGTTGACTAATGCTGGGTGTTGTTGTCGAAGTTTCTGATGCATTTCATCCACTTCTTCACTGTAATGGTTTCGCTTGCATTTAAAAAAACTAATGGATGAGACCAGTCGCAGACCACCAAACAGTCAGCATGACCTTTTTTTGGTACAACTCTGGCTTCGGGAAGTGTTGTGAAGCTTTGTTGGCGTCCTATCACTGAGCTGAGCATTGCCGATTGTCATAAAGAACTCACTTTTCATCACAAGTCACAACCCGGTTAAGAAACAGGTCGTTCTTGTTGCGTAAAAGAAGGAAAGATAACTCTTCATAACAGAGTTTCTTTTGGTTGTCGTTCTATTCGTGAGGCACTCATTTATCAAGTCTTTTTGTCCTTCCAATCTCTTTCAAGTGGTTAGAAATCGTTGTATACATCACGTCCAATTCAGAAGCAAGTTCTCAAACAGTTGTCAATATCCAATGTCTGCCTACTGCACTCGTCATCTTCAAGACTCATCGCCTCCATAAAATTTCTTAAACCACCATTGTGTTATGCATTTAGTTGTGGTTTTTGGACCAAACGCTTTGTTGATATTGCGAGCTGTTTTCACACAATTTTATTATTTCAATTCATTCATGCGAGACCAAAACGCTGCCGGAATTGAAATGAATGGCTCTCGTCTTGACATGCGTCTGAGACTGACCTTCACTTTTGATCTGAAATTAACTCGGTAGGATTGAAACTGCTATCATCTGGAAGCATAGAGATTCAACGTCTCTATCAACTGTGCCACGGAAAATTTACGCAAAAAAAAAAAAAATCTAATTAAATATTTATAAATATTAAAAGAATCTGAATCGGAAATTTAGAACGGAATTGGTATTGGAATCCAGGAAAAATTTTGGAATCATCCCACCACTAATAGACTCTATTGTGTAACTTATCAAGAGAGGGTTGAGAGGAACTGTCTAAATTTCTTCTATGCTGGCTTTTCCAATCCTACTTTCCAACTCTTGTATCATACCATTCCACTGTGGGATGGAGATACATAACTTTCATAAAAGTAAATTAAATATATCCCACATTATTCACCCTAGGCAATTGTTGAGATGGTTTGTTGGCTCTGATCATATACAGTCCACCCTCCCAGACTTTGTCTTCTCCCTTTGAGAAGAGGTTAGTTTATTGCTAACAGCCGGTGGTGCTCCTGCTGGAGAATGCTGCCGGAGCCGCTTAGAAATGTTTTGCAGAATAGAGTGCATTTCCTCTAGGGTACTGGCTTGTCAGATCTCATTTTCCTGACCTTGTGTCATATCTTTCTGCCAAAGGAGGAAGATAAATAATATCAATACAAATTTTTTTCAGTTTTTTTCTTTTGGAAATTTTCATCTTCATTTTCTTTTTCTTCAGGTTTTGCCATGATGTGCCATCATTTCCTGTCGATCGTAATTCTTGGAATGAGCCTCCTCGTCGGTTTCTATGGCACGGAAATCGTTGCGACTATCTTTGGTTCCGAGATCAGCAATCCTCTTCTGCAATCGCGTTGGTTCCTTAAAAAAGCTGGCTATTATGAAAGCACCATTGGTAATCTCGTAGACATTGCCTTTGTCTTGCTCTTCACATACGTACGTATCTTCGTCGGCAGTTGTCTACTCTATTCTTACTTGACGACACCCCACATTCCACGACTCATGAAACTCGGCAGCTCTGCTTTCTATGGTGTCTCTGTTGTATTCTGGATTACTATTTTAAGATTTGCATATCGCAAATGCTGTTCCAAACATGGTTATCTCAAGCCAAGGACAGATCGGTCGAATCACGAGGGTCTCTCAGGAACGGACCTGAAAACGGATACCAGCTAGCAAACTTGTTCAATGCGTTTCATCTTAGTTTCACCGGTGATTGTTTTCTTTTTTATTTTTATTCCCGACATGAGATGTGCTGGGATTAGTCAAAAATACAGAAATCTCAGGCTGGACCACCTCTCCGGAAAAAAGGGGGGGGGGGCGTATTGGTTCTTGTCCAGAACTTCCCCCATATTAAAACCAAAAATAAAGAAAAATCTATATTACGTATGTGCCCATGACAAAGCAAAAATAGCATATTCCAAAAATCGCGTATATTGATAAACTAGTTTTTTTTTTTTTTAAATAAGAAAATAAAATTTTATGAGTATCCGAGAAGTAACTGATTCGCCTGCCATTTTGAAAAACATCTCAAGAAACAAAGGGAGAATATTCGACAGTACTTCATACTTAGATTTATGTTGTAATGTCTACGAGTTTTTATTAATCGCTTCAAAATGATTTTCTTTATAGAAATAAAACTACTTAATGAATTTGTGATTTTTAAAATATATTTTTCGTTTTGTCACAGGTACATATGTAGAATTTTTTTTTTTTTAAATATAGAGGCAATTCTGGACAAGCACCTAAATACTGCAAAAAATATAAGGATTGAAATAAATGACAACTCCTCTGCAAACATCTCTTCGGGATAAACTGCATAAAACTGATGACAATGCTTCCACCAAGACACAGACTCTGTACAGATCTCTGATGTACATTTTTTTATGATCCTTTATTAAGACCAATTGCCAATTGAAAATTTAAAAAAAAAAACAAAAAAAAAAACAAGTTTCATTCTAAGAAGGTTAAACTGGCTTCCTCTGTAGAAGTAAGTTACTAGGTAATATAAAATTTACAAGCAATCCGCAGTCCAGGGATGACGACGTTAAGTTCTTGCAGGAAGATGTCAATGTCTTCCTCCATATAGCGCCTGGTATTTCCAAATGGTCACCCATCTGGTCAAGTTTGCTACCGAGAACTGTGTCAACATGATTATCCTCGAGTAGATACACGGCCTAAAGATTAATAAGACGCAATGACTGTCAGAACAAAATTTGAATACTTGTGAGGACATCAGTAAGAATCTGTTGACCAAATTCTATTTTGTAGTGAAGTAGTCCTGCAGAAACGTGTCAAAGACAAGAACACTTTGAAAGAAGTTCTGTGGAAATTTTGCCTGCTGTTCGTCATACTGAAAGAAAATTAAAAAAAAATTTTTTTTGTTTTTTTTTATGCAAAAAGAGTTCTTGCTGTAAATGTCTCAAGGAGAAACCAGAGATTAGAGCTCAGTCAAGCAGTTTCCATGGAAATAACAATTGAGTAGAGAGAGACTAGCAACGTTTCTTCTATGAAAAGGAGCAAAAACACCACCCACTAGATTTCAAAGTCTGTTTTGGATTCTGTTAAGGCAACAAAGAGTGATCTGTGCAAAACTTCCCCGGATGTGGCTATAATACTCCATCCTGGGGCATATTTAATTCTTATACAGGTAGAGGATTGCATCAGGAGTGAGATACTTTCTGAAGTGGTAGAATGATCCAACCATTTCCCCATTAAAGTTGTAACCCATAAACCAAATGCTGAATAAAATAAAGTTTCAAACTTTCTTATAAACCATATCAAAATTTGAAATAATTTTTATTGCAATAAAAAAGAAAAAAAAAAAAAGCCTCAAACAAAATTTTTTAAAAGCAAATATTTTTATTTTCTTGTAAGAAAAAAAAAAATTTTTTTTTCTTTAATACTGTTTTTTTTTACCATCATATTTTAAAAATTTTTTTTTTTTTTTTTTTCAATTTAATATATTTTAAATTTCGGTTTGGCTTTCATAAAATATCTTTACAAAATTATCATTATCAATGTTTCGACCAGTGCCTTCTTGCCTTCCTCAGGTGTATTGTTTATTCTTCCTTTTACGCCTACAAAATGTTATTTCTTGAGTTTTACTACTTATTGGGCAGATGGTTGAGCCTCTTTTGGTAATAGCAGATTATGACCGCCATATTCCTGTTACCCTCATGGCAATAAAAACAGAAAATCACATTTTATGACTAATTAGCAATCTCACAAAGCCATGGTTATCTCCCCATAACATAGCTCTTCAGAAACCATTTAAAATCAAACTATAAATTTTCACTAATCGCCTAAAAATTATTTTATTTTTAAAAATGGAACTATTTAATTACTTTGCATGATTCTTGGTGCACACTATTTTCTTTCTGTCACCGGTACGTAGATCTAAGGCATGTGGCTGTATTCTAAGGTAAATGTTTCAATTTACACGAGTTTCAAATTTTAAACACTTACCAATTAATGAAGAGGTCTTACCTTGAAATATATATCATAGAACATGGTTGTGTAGAAGTTTGAAAAAAAAAAAAAACACTATCATGAAGTGATATTGATTCCGTGCTGCTAAATCCAGATTCTAAAATCGCCTAAAAGATAGAATTTCGTTTGATTTTTATGGGTTTTTTTTTTTGGGGGGGGGGGGGTTGTAGATACTATAAATCTCTTTAATTTGACAAACTTCGTGCTTTTTCTTTCATGTATTTTGATGAGTGCATTGCAAGATTTTTCATCTTTATTTAACCAACTTTGCCTTTTTTTTAAACTAAATTTTTTATTATGATGTAAAATTTTTAGTTTTAGTGGTGGTTTAAAAATCAACAAATATGCCTCATTTTATCATTTAGCAATATAAAATTAACTTTTAAAAATAAATAAGAATTAGGAATCAGAAATTTTCTGATACCAATACTCCCAAAAGTTCTGATTTTTCTGATCAGTCATCCCAGCACTACCGCATAATGCTAAAGAAGAAAGAAAATGTGGTGCAAAGGATAAAAGCATTGATTAACAATCATTTTCACTACCAACTAATCGATATGACAAGCTTAGTTATTGCCTGTAGTAAGGCTTGAACCTAAGGCTTATATAGACACATAGAAATCACAGATAATAGTTATGCTATGTGACAGTTTTCTAGAGGTTGAAGGTTCAGTCTTTTACTATAGGTGATCATCTTAAGTCATCCACCAACTGATTGTTATACAAGATAAGGACTAAACCTTCAACCTCTAAAAGATAACGATGTAAAAGTAATATTTCTAAGTAGATTGTAAAAGTAATATTTCTAGGGATTCTGGCAAAAATTCTGTGCAGGTTCCCAACTTTTGGGCTAGAAGGTTCCAGAATTAAAAATGCACCTGAAGAAGGTTAAAGGTTACATAACTGAAACGTGAATAATGACAAAAACTCCCAAAACAATTTATTTTCAATTCAACAGTTATTTTTGTTTTGTTGCTGGCTGGGTTAGCAGTTGAGCTTTTTTTTTAAATTTTTTTTTTTTATTTATATATAAATAAATATAATTTAATTTTAATTAATATTTATATATTTATTAATATTTATTAATTTATATAATAAAATTATATTTATTAATTAATATTTATTATGTAAACAAACATTTATTACAAATTGATTTGAGGTGCGACATGCCATTGTCGGTTCTCGTTTGACTCAGAATGGCAATTCTTTTTCCAGGCAATCACATTAACTACAGTTAATGAAGGGGGGGGGGGTTACAACAAATAACTTACCAAATGCAATAAAATTTATTTTGGTATTGATCTGCATGGTTTTAAATTTAAAAAAAAAAAAACTTCATTTAATTTTAATTGGAGACAGTAAAAAATAGAATCTAAAATGGCCGTCTATGGTGATTCTTCAAAAAAAAAAAAAAAAAAAAAAAAAAAAGTTACAAAAACTGATTTTTGTTATCATTAATACTAAATCTTACGGATGTAGAGTTAGTAAATCCTAAATTCTCTCCTAATTTGAGTTAGTGGTAGTCTAAGCCTAAAATTAGCAACCACATCCAAATAGAATTGACTGCCATTTTTTATTTACTTGTGTTTGGCTAAGTAAAAATGACTATAATAAATCTTAGTTTCCACACTTTAAACTTATACAGATGAGTAGAAAAATTAAATTTGGTATGTGTGTTTTGTTTATTTTCGGCTGTTGAATATACTTCACAATTGTCTTTTTTTTTATCATTTAATTTATTTAACATTCAGCAAAAAATTCAAATCAAAGAAAATGCAAAATATTTAAAGGTAATCATAATTTGAAATAGTTTTATTAATATCTTTCTTGTCCTCATTTGGAAAAAAAAAATATTGTCCATATTATAAAAAGATAGGCATTATTGCATTTTCCATAAAAAAGGGTAAGAAAGCTGAAACAAATAGATAACTAATAACTGTTACCAAATGCAAGAAAATTTAGTTTTCTATCTCCCTGCATTATTTCGTAACAAATTCAAGTATTCAAATTGTCTATCATTAGATAGATTGCCACATGGTGGCACTAAGCTTTTGTAGAAATTATCAACGTTTGATTATCGTTTCTTTTTTTTTGTCGTCATTTTCTCCTTTCACATGGACAGAAAAATAAATTTTATTGCATTTGGTAACAGTTATTTGATGTTTATCTTCTTGGATGAACAAAAAACAAAAACACAAACAAAAAAACAGCAATTAGATTTCAGCAATTTGTTAAAAAGCCGCTGCTGCCATCTTGGAATATAACTAATGATGGACAATTTGAACAAAATTATTATACGAGAATAAAAAAATCTTTGAAACACTTTCAGAAAAATAAAATTATACATATAGATAGAAAGATAAATTTTCTTGCATTTGGTAACAGTTATTTGCTATATATAACCCCTTTTTTCATTGGTAACTATAATATACCTTTGCTTAAAATTATTTGATCGACATTTTTGGCACTTCTACATTATACAAACAATAAAAATATTGAATTTCAAGTGAAACAAATTGTGCCTACGTAATTGTCAGGTCTCAAATAGTAACATATCTAAAAATTACATAAAACAAAGTAGAAAAATAATATTAATGAAAAAAATTTGTGAAAGGAAGCGAAATAACTATATTATGCTAACTAAAGAGATGAGTTGACAAGGGAGGTAATTAAGTTCTACTACTTACATGTGACGAACGTAATTCAAAATGTCGGACAAAATTTATTCCCTCAAACTTTATCGAAACTAGTTTTTCATTAATAATTATTTTTTCTATCGTTTTTCTATAATTTTTGGATATATTACTATTTGCGACATGACAATTCAGTAGGAACCATTTGTTTTACTTGAAATTCAATATTTTTTCGTTTGTATAATATAGAGGCACTAAATTTTTTCTAACCAAAACGATCAAGAGAGAAAGGGGAAGTAATTTCGTATTGACCCAAGAAAGATAACCGTGGTAAAGTTTTTATTTCTGTTTAAATAAAGATCCTTTTGAAATTTCGAAATTTATATTTCTTGCATATGAGCACCAACTTTAGAATATTAGAAGAAAAAAAAAAAACATTGCAAAAATTTCTCTGAAAGTTTAATTTATTTCATTTCCAGCAACTCATAAATATTTCTGATAAAACCTTGTGTTTTAAAAAGTATACGAAAGTATCCAAGAAAGTGATTTCAGAAAAGATTTGAAAAATAATTACAAAATTGGATGATTTTTAACAAAAAGGCTTACTGAAAGTTATAGTCATAAATAAAATGAGCTGAAATACTTTTCTCAAGATAGGGTTTATAACACGGACGCAAGCAATCTTGAATTGTTTTATGAATGTTAGAGTGTCTGACAACACCCACCCCCGTCCAATACAAAGTGATGCCTTCAAAAATGGCACCCATAAAATTTTTAACAAAATTCACAATTCTTTTTTTAGTCGCGTGCAAGCGACTCTCCTTCAGTTGGTCGGTCTGTCCATAACCAAAAAGGCCAAGCACAAAAGTGTTAAGATCAAAGGTCTTGTTAATAGATGCTGTTCTTAGCCTTTTGGCCAAGATCAAAGTGTAGTATCTTACAAACATAAGTACAGCATGTAGTAACTTTGTGATAAAAAGTGGGGGATCACTTTTCTGTATTAATTTAATGTAAAATGATCACCCGCTTTACAACCAGTCAGTTTCAAAGCCATTCAAGTCATTCTCCAGATCATTCAAGTTGTTTTTGAAGGATTCCAGTTATTTTTTAAGCATTCAATTCATCCTTAAGTTCATTAAAGTCATTTACTTTTTATTCAAGTCATTTCAGCCCATTTTTCAGTCATTTTAGTTTATCTTTAAGAATTTCATGTCATTCCTACATTCACGCATTCATTCATTACACGAGAGCACACAACTAATGGCTATCAATTTAATGTCATTCCTACATTCACGCATTCATTCATTACACGAGAGCACACAACTAATGGCTATCAATTTAATGTCATTCCTACATTCACGCATTCATTCATTACACGAGAGCACACAACTAATGGCTATCAATTTAATGTCATTCCTACATTCACGCATTCATTCATTACACGAGAGCACACAACTAATGGCTATCAATTTAATGTCATTCCTACATTCACGCATTCATTCATTACACGAGAGCACGCGACTAATGGCTATCGGCCTTGTTTACACTCAAACCATATTTAGTAAAAATCGTTTTCATCCAATACTTTCTTCATATTTGTGTTTTCAAATATTTATAGTGTCACACCCGCTCCTAAAAAATAAAAGCCACAATCATTTCTGCAGTCCAACCATATTTAGTACAAATAAACTTCAGTCTATGCTTGACTTGTCCACCAAGATTCAGTCATGAATGACCAACAGTCTTTGTTTTATCACTATGATACAGACACTTATATATGGCAGGCAAAATTTTAACTCAAACATACTCCTCTCTTTTCAGTGTCCTGATATTGGCTATGATGGCCCTCTTATGTTTGGCAATAGTCCAATGGTGGTCTTGATAGGCATTATCTTTGAAATAACTGGAACGGACTAAAGTCCGGTTAGTGCGAAAACTGATGAGATGATCACTAAAATGTCCCCCGCATATAATTAATCAGCGATAAAATAAAGACTGTTAGATATTCATGAGTGAAATTTGGTGGACGAGCCAGGCATGTTATGTCCACAAGGACCCCATGGTGTAAGGGATAAGTACTAGGTCAAACAGAGTTGAGTTGTAAGTGACACTCTTCCAGAGGTTGCAGTTGTATTCAACCGGGAAGCAGGCCAGCAGAACAGTGTTCCACAGGCAAGCAGTTATGGGAAAGAAACTTTGTTCATGGAATCTGCATTTAGATTTAAATCATATACAGTGGTTGTAGCTTGACGAGTGTTTTTTTTTTGTGAAAGTTTGGCAGGGGAGGGGGAGAACTGTAGTCGAGCACTTGTCATGAAAATAACGATAGAAGAGAGATAGGCTCACAACATCTGTGGGAAAGAGGTTGCAAGGAAGAGAAAAGGGCATCACTTACTAGGTTTCAAAGCCGGTTGTGAACTCTTATCACGTCATGACTGATGAAACTAGTCAATGTTATCCTTCTGGATTAGATAGTTAGGTCAAACTGAGTGACACTCTTCTAGAGGTTGAAGGTTCAATCCTCAATGTGGGCAATACTCTGAATACAATTACAAATTGCTTAAGACTTCTATCCAGTCATGGTTGATGAAACGGATACATGTTACTCCCGTGGATTAAATAAAGGCTTTCATTCGAAATCTTGTGCAAATTCCAGAGTTCAAACCTGAAGAAGGTCGGAGGTTACATCAACTGAAAAGGTGTGTAAATAACACTCAAAATGAGAAGACTAGTCCGTTTAATACAACGTCCGCAAAGACCTGTGGTGTAACAGGTCAAGTATTAGGTCAGACTCCACTGTAAGTGACACTCTTTTAGAGGTTGAAGGTTCAATCCTCAATACGGGCAGTACTCAGAATATAATTGCAAATTGTTTAAGACTTCTATCCAGTCATGGTTGATGAAACAAGTGCATGTTACTCCCTGTGGATTGAAGAAACATGGTTGGATTCCAAAAGGATTGTGAATCACATGAACAATTTCATATACGACATGTTGAGGAAGTGGGGCAGGGGTGGGGGTCACCGTCTCAATTAAATAGGCTGAATACTCGTGCGCGAATCGTGTTCAAAATTGAGCAGTACACAAAGAAACAAGTGGAAATAGATTAAACGAGAAATATAAGCAGACAAAAAGAGTTTCAATCTAGAAATGGGTCTTGTCTTGTATTCTCCCAATATTAAAAAAACAAAAAGAAAAATCTGTACGATATAATTACCCGTGACGAAACGAAACAAAAACACATTCCAAAAATCAATTAAACTGATCAAGGTGTTTTATGTTTATAAAAAAAAAAAAAAAAAAAATCATTTTTAAGCAATTAATAAAAAATCGTAGGCATTACAACGTATGGCAGTCCTGTACAGTTCTTAGAAGTCCAGCCTATCTTCGAGAAGAGGTTAGTTTATTGCAAATCCCCTGAAGCATGCCTATCAGGGAATACCGACGGGGCTGCTCTGGAATTTTTTGCGGGCCCAAGTGCTCCTCGGGGGTGCAGACTTTTCAATCTCACTTTCCGACTGTTATGGCACATTTCTCACTGTGCAAGTGAACTAAATACTATCTAGTAGGAGTTATCTTCCTTTGTTGAATGTTTTTTCAAAATAGCGGGCAAGAGTCATCCTTCAGATACTTATAAAATTGAATTTTCTTATTTAAAAAACAAAATTACTTTATCAATTTACATAATTTTTGGAATGTGATATTTTTGTTACATCATACAGATTTTTCTTTATTTTTTGTTTTTTTTAATACGAGGGGGAATTCTGGACAAGAATCGTAGGCACTTCTGGATTGCAGAGACAAAACAGACAAAAAAAGATTTATGTTATTGATCTTAATTTAAGCAAATATTTACTTTCGGATCCTAAACTGCATACCGATAAAAATCAAAAGATCTACCTAATGACATTAATGTTAACGTTGGTGAAAGTCCATCGTGCTGCTGCAAAGCTAAATGTGAAAGCAATACAATTGGTGCTCTTCTGAAAAATAAAACGTTTCCCTTTTGCATTTTTTATTTTCAAAATAACCATTCGTTTTGTTTTACGGCATATCGATTTTTTTTTTAGATTATTTACGGCATATCGATTTTTTTTTTAGATTATTTCAAATAATTTTGGAAAAAAGTTTTTATACTTTAAGTTCTTTATATTTTCAAATATTTATTAATTGTGTTTGGTTTGGTTGTTTTATTTCATGGCATATAGCAACCCTTTTCAGATTATTTAATGCAAATCCCCCCCCCCAAGTTTTTATTCTTCAAGTTCTTTATATCTTCAAATATTTATTTGTGGTGTTTGGTTTGGTTGTTTTACGACATATCAACCCTTTGTGGGTTTTGTTGTTTAGTTTTTACTAGCGGGACCTGTGGAAATTCCACAGCAGCATCTTTCATGTGGAATATATTGCTGCTGCACATTTTATGGACATACAGCATGATTGGAAACCCAGCGATATTATTGTAGCCTTTTTGTTAAAACAGTATTTATCTAAGTAATCTGGTTAATATAGTGTCAGAATATATTTGGTTATTACAGTTTATCTCCAATATCCTTATAGGAGTGTGACATATTTGCATTGTATGGATGTCCGGCATGAACGAAAACCCCATAATATCATTATACCATCTTTAGACAGAACAGATACTACCCTTGGATCCTAGCCAAAAGACCAAGAAGGCATCTTTCACATACGGCCCAAAAGCGACATTTAAAAAAAAAATTTTTCTTTCTTTTATTGTCTTCGGTGATCAGATGATAACACAGTACAAACATTAAATTAGCGTATCTCTATACTAATTTAATGTTCGTATGTTATCTCCTATTCTCCTTTTTATTGAATAATTTATAATCTGAAAACCGTGACTCGCGTACGTACATTAAAAGGTACTACACTATTAATATATAGATACTTCAAATATTTACTCATCATGTTTGGTTTGATTGTTTTGTTTTATCGCATATTAACCCTTTTTCAGGTTCAGTCATTTTGATAAAAAGTTCTTCATATCTTCCAATATTTATCCATGGTGTTTAATTTGGTTATGTTATTTTATAGCATGTTAACTCTGGTTGTTTCGTAGAGAAAATTTTTTTGTTTTTAACTTTTTAGAACATGATTGGGTTTTGCAGAGGACAAAAAAAAAAAAAAAAAAAAAAAATGGTACATTTGAAACCAGAGCAAATATCTTACCAAAATAAATAGAAAAAAAAAAAAAAAAAAAAAAATGGTACATTTGAAACCAGAAAGCGAATATCTTTTACCAAAATAAATAGAAAAACACTTCCTTAACGACTAAAGAGGATTAATGACAGTAAATGAAAAGGCATTAATTGTACCCAATTTCAAGTCTGTTTTTTTTGCTGCAGCATAATAGATTTTTACCAAGTTAGTATTACTGTCATCATTTTGAACATTTGGGTTTTGCCATTACAGAGTTTAGGATGCCAATGTAAACATTTACCCTTAAGAAGTATTTGCTGGGATATAAAGCTTATCCTTGTTCTTGTAGAGCAAATGGGCGATGTTCACAGCTGCCGTGAGAACTCCTAAAACCAAAAAAGCCACAAACACTGTAAAAAAAAAAAAAAAAAAAAAAAAATTAGATTCAAAAATAAAATGGACAATCAGAAACATTTTTGGGAAAACAAATCCACTCACTAGAATCAAAATAAAAGTAGGATACATTTTTGATTATTACAAACCCAACTCTCCACAATTTTGATGGCCTTGTGTCTAATTTGTAAGCAAAATTATTTTTATCTGCTAATAAGTATATTGTATTTCCGCAGGGTTTAAAAGAACGGTGACACACTGAGATATAAAAATATAAGAATATATGAGGCTCTTTCCAAAAGTAAAGCCTCCTATTTTTTTTTTTTAAACTCAAAAAGTTGAAGAGCTACAAAGATGGGAATGGTGCCATTAACAAATATTTTATGTTCCGGAATTTATTTTTCTACATAGTAATCACCATTCTCAATGCACTTTCGCCAGAAATTCAATGACGCATTTACTTCTGAGGCATGTCCATGACAAGCTTTCTTAGAGACTCACACCTTCAATATCTGCAACAGAGAGATAAAACTTTCAGGTCATGATAACAATACAATTTGCAATCCCCTTTGATCGAGTCAAACGATATAAAAAGATAGGCGGCACTACTTTTGGAATTACGTGGATGGTTGGTTGTTAGGAGGGCGATGCATGCACGGGAATTCAACTAGTTGATTTCTTCTCAGGCACGAGTCGTCAACTAAATGCTGTCATCTGAAATGCCCATTTTGGGATGGTATCGTTTTATTTGCCAATCATGATTCATTGGATTGGCCTGACTTTAGCGGACAAGATTGCTTCCCTTCTAAATTTCACAACTTATAGTTTTTTTACTTTTTTCTAATTAACTGTCAGATTAACAAAAGTTTTAAAAAAAAAAAAAAAAAAAAAAAAAAAAAAACTTTTTACGACTTTTATCGTTGGGAATCAATTTTCAATTATAACGTTCTACTAAATTGAACACATACTTTGTGGCCGTCATGGAGAAAAAAATGGCAACTTTGACATACGCTGTGAATATTCCTGTCTAAAAAACAAGTTTTGAAGAGAACTTTCTCCCCCCCCCCCCACCCGTCTATCTCTCTCCTCTATATAACAAAAGGGTTACAGGCAGCAAGTTTTCCCATAAGTTAAAAATATTTTGCATTGACATTGAAGCGAGTTTTTGTGAAACTTTACTAGGAGGTCCTTCATCCTCTCAAAAATTTTAAAACAAGGGTTTGTACAGATTTTCAATGTCCGTTTTCAAAGTCTTTTGAAGGCATAAAAAGGGGATTGTCCAAACTGAATAGCAATTGTCTAATATAAGGAGAAACTCCGCATTGATCAAAGCTGATTGCTTTCTGGAAATTTGCCGGGAACAATACCAGCTTCGAATTAGTTTCGCTTTTATACGAAAAAGCCGAATCAACATGCAGCGATAAAAAATCTCGAAAATAGTGCGTAAAAGTCGGGCAAATTAAAGATAGACTTGAACCCCGTTCTTAAGTCGTAGATATTATGATTTAGACAGCATATAAAAAGCTTTAAGAAGGAGTGAGCCGACCGATGGCCCCCCCTCCCCCCGTAAAAAAGCCTTTTGCAGATATACACAAAAAGTGCACACACACACACACACACACACACACATTTTGCCTTTTATATATATAGATGTGTAGATTATAAACTGCGCTTTGTGTTTGGCAATTGCCAATATAAAATTGGCATGGCCAGAAAAAGAAAATGGAAAAGAAAAAACAACCTGGCACATGCATTTGGGTAAAGTGGTTGTCCGAGGCATTAGTACAGATATACAACATGGCGCATGAATTTTTATTTGAAAGAGTAAGTTTTTGACTTACCTTTGAAATAATGATTATACACGATAAGAGCGATTCCGATGAGTACAAGAACAACTCCAAAAACGCAAACATGTTCAAAGCCTAAAAAAAAAAAAAATATTTCTGTAGATATTTACGTTTATGTCGTCATAAGGTGAAAAGAAAAAGAGTAAAAATTTTACATTTTTTTTCATTCTTGTCTAAAATTTCCGCACATTAAAAAAACAATTAACTCTTCATGACCTAAATTATTATCTAGATGGTAAAAAAAAAAAAATAATTGTTAATTTAAATTACATTTTTTTTTTTAATTCTTGAAAAATAAAGTTCTTGTCTAAAATTTCCTCACATTAAAAAACATAATTAACCTGTTATGACCTGAATTACGACGAAGATGGTTAAAAAAATATTTAATTAACCCTTTATGACCTAAATTATGATGAAGATGGTTAAAAAATATTTATTGTTAATTATATTTACATTTTTTTTTTATTCTTAAAAAAAAGTTTTTGTCTAGAATTACAAAATATTTGTTACTTCTAGTTAGTTTAACCGTTTATGAGCTGAATTATGATGTAGATGATTAAAAAAGTATTTATTGTTAATTTTCCTTAGTTTAAAGAGTAATGATACTATGATTGACTTCAATAGAGTTAAACAACTACTGCAAATTTTTGCATTTCAGAAACTTACCTTAATTATTATTCATAGTGCTTGAAAAAAGTGTGTGTTTATTATGACAAACGAAATCCTTCCACTCTCTGAGACAGATGGTGGCATACATAAGCAATGGACAGTTGTAATCTAGAGGTATCTAGCATCTACCCAGATACTGAACTAATACGTACAAGGCGTGTTTGAATCAATTCCCACTTTATTCATGCTGTTATATTCATTTATTTACGACTGAACGAATTAGTTTAGTTTAACGAGGTCATAAAGGGTTAAAAGGAAAATCTGTATGATGTATGCAGCTCTGATGAAACAAAAACATCATGTTCCAAAAATTGATCAAGTAGTTTTATTTTTATAAAGAAATTAATTTATAAGCAATTAATGGGAATTTGTACGCATTAACAGAACAAATCTCGCAAGTTTCAATCAAAGTTATCTCCCTTTGTTGTTTTTTTTTAGATTGTTTTTAAAATGTGGTGCAAGACAGCAGCTCTTCTGTTAATTCATAAAAATTTGATTTTCTTAAACTTGATTAATTAATGTGAATTTTGGAACATGATATTTTTGTTTCATCACGTCAGATTTTGTTTTGTTTTTTTGATATAGAGGAATTCTGAATAAGAACCAGGAATTTTCTTAAATAAAAAAAAAAAATAAATAAATAAAATAAAAAAAAAAAATTTGAAGATTTCAGGAACCAGTTCCATACAGAATATAGTATCTAATTAGCAGGCCGTAGTTTGTCGTTCAGTCATAAAATATGCATAAATATCATATATCAATTAGTGCAGAATTCTTATTTATCATAAACAAAAATACCGTAGGTATTAAATGTGATATTCAATTCTTTAAAAAAAATAAAATAAATAAAAAAATAAAAATACTCGAACTGAGATCGAAACCAAAACCCAAAGACGGAGTCTTGTACGATAATCATTGCACCAGCTTGACATGATCTTTTAAATAGCATTTTCAAACCAACTCAGACTTAACATTATGGAATCGGTAATATTTCACGACTGCACATGCACAGTTGTGAAACAGTTGAAAACAGATAAAATTCTTCCCCCCCCCGTACCAATTTTTAGCCCTTAGCAGCTCTTTTTCCCCCCGGATGAAAACGGGTTAAAACATTTTCCACATGTCTGAATACTATTTATACAAAATTCAAAGTCTGTAGATAAAAAAATCGTATGTTATATAGGTTGAGAAGCGTCCTTACACACGTTCTCATTTTTATAGATATTCTAGAAGTTGGTTTTCTGTAAACAAAAACATTGAAAAAAAAAAAACAGCTCATTGATTGAAAAGTTGTTGCAACATAATTGGATTCTCTAGGTTTAAGTCTAGGTTTCTTGAATTTGAAACCACAGTATCATGGTAGTTCTTTTTTTATTTAAGGCACACAGAGGAAGAAAGAAATCCTTCATAGTGGCTGTAGCTAAACGAGTTTTTGTTGCAAATGTTTTAAGGAGGGAATCACAGATTGCATAGCTCAGTTGAGCACCTACCATGAAAATAATTAGAGAGTAGGGAAAGACTATCAACGTCTCTTCTGTGGGAAAAAAGATACGTAGGAAAGAGAAGAGATTATCATTCATTAGATTTCAAACAAAACAATAAAAAAAAGATTTCTACCGTTAACTTTCCAAATTACTTACGTTTGATAATTGCTCCAATAATAATGATGAGGCCAATCACAATCAAAGCTCCTCCAATGTAGTACAAAACTAAAAAAAAAAAAAAAAAAAAAAAAAAAAAAAAAAAAAAAAAAAAAAAGGAAGTTATTTTAAATCTGTGTGAGAGTTTAAAGAAAGAAAATATCTGTGTTATATTAGGAGGAATTAGATAATAAGCAAAGAGAGGGAATGGGGTAATAAGCAAACAGCAGGAATGAGGTAATAAGCAAAGAGCGGGAATGAGGTAATTGAGGAGCGTAGAAAATGGACCTTGAGTTTATTCTCGGCAGGCTCATTTCCTTTATTTTATCCTTTTTTTTTTTTTTTTTTTTTTTTACAAAGGCATCACCACATTATCAAGGCCCAGAGGCCACTCAAGGATAAGGGTTAAAGAGTGTACAGTAGAAGTTGGTCAATATAGTAATCATTAGTAATGAAAATTTGGTAAATTTAATAACTTATATGGAACAGCTCATCAAGAACTTATTTACCTTAGACTTGAACACAACCATATTGTAGTCAGCCGGAAAGCAGGAAAACGGAAGACAATTCCACAGGCGTGCAGTTCTAAGAAAGAAGCTTTGTTCATGGAATCTATGTTTAGGTTTAGGCACAGATAAAGAGTGGGGGAAATTATTGATAGTGTTTACAGCTAGACGAGTGTTTCTTGTGAAAGTTTGGCGAGGGGGGACCATAGATTGAAGCTCAGTTGAACACTTTCCATGAAAATAACGATACATCAGAGACAAACTCGCAACATCTCTTCTGTGAGATAGAGGTTGTAAGGAGGAGAAAAGGACATCTCCTACGAGGCTACGAAGTCTATTTTGAACTCTATCAAGGCAGGACAAGTCCTTTCTAGCAGCTCCTGCCCAGATGTGGCAACAGTATTCCATCCTTGGACGTACCTGGCTCTTATATAGATAGAGAATAGCATCAGCAGTGAGATATCTACAGGATCGATAGAAAGATCCCACCATTTTTCCAGCGGCCTTGGCAACAGATTTGATATACGTGTTCCATTTAAGATCAGGAGTAATGGTCAAGCCAAGAAGCTTGTCAAAACTTGAGGCCTCCTGAAGACGAGAGCCATTCATTTCAATTGATGACAAATGTGGATTAAAATGTTGATGATGTAAAGAGAGAAGCTTGGTTTTAGATGCATTAAAAGTAACCAGCCACTCCTTTCCCCATTGTACTACATGCTCAAGATCAGAGGAGAGAGAATTGGAGAGTACTTGCTCGTTTACTGTCTTAGATGTGGTACCATAAATGGTAGTGTCGTCAGCATAAATGTCTACAAATGATGTAAGGATATGATTTGGAAGATCATTAATGTAGATCAGGAAAAGAGTTGTGCCCAGGATGGATCCCTGAGGGACACCGGCATTAATACTGTGAGCTTCTGATTGTTTCCCCTCAACTACTACTCTTATGAACCTATCAGAAAGAAATGATTTAATAATTGAGAAGACTTTTCCAGCTATACCATAGCTAGCGATCTTATGAAGTAAACCTTTATGCCATACCCTATCAAAGTCTTTAGATATGTCAAGAGCAATTGCCCTAGAAAGATTGCCACCGTCGAGAGATTTGCTAATCCTATGCGATATAACTGTAAGGACATCTGCTGTAGATCTAGCAGAACGGAAACCATATTGAGTGTCACTAAGAAGGTTATTTTTGTTGAGATGGTTGATTACTTCTGTATTTAACACAGATTCTAGCAACTTAGTATTTACATTCCATGAGCAATGTTTGTGATAAAGAGGAAAGAATTTCTGTTTTCTAGGTCAGAATGTATCTATCTCACACATAGCGTTGGTTACTTTTTGACCATATAGTAGTATTTTTTTTTTTTTTACTCCTTATAACAAGTGGCTTCCACACTTGTCTGGGGCGATTTTCATTAAAAAGAAAACATGAAAAGGACAGGAACATGGTAATAAACAAAGGACAAAAAGAAGGGATGTGTTGTAAGGTATATAATGCGCTGTTGGTGTATGATGGGTTGTAAGGTATAGAAATATTGTTGGTATATGAGGAAAGGAACATTTTAGGCGACAATAGGTAAAAATAAAAAAAAAATAAAAAATAAAATAAAAAATATCAAATGAAGTGTGAAATTCTTTCATTTGATTTTCATTCAAATTCAAAATATTGATTTTATTCATTTATAGGACGTTTTACTAACGATTGTGCTATTTAAAACGAAACACAACAGTTGGTCTATGTTTTGTTTTTAAATAGAAAATGAGGCTAGATTCATTATGTCACCTTCGTTTTGTGTGTAGGCTTGTATCAGGATT
Source organism: Euprymna scolopes (assembly GCF_053919585.1). Classification (NCBI taxonomy): domain Eukaryota; kingdom Metazoa; phylum Mollusca; class Cephalopoda; order Sepiida; family Sepiolidae; genus Euprymna; species Euprymna scolopes. The sequence goes on along the minus strand of NC_136508.1, from coordinate 95,767,701 downwards.
GTTTCAAAGTAAGGCCTCTTATTTTTAACTTATTTTTAACTCAAAAACTAAAATGTTGAAGAGCTACAAAGTTGGGAGTAGTACCATTAAAAACGAGCGACCTTTTTATGTTCCAGAATTTATTTTTCTACATAGTCACAATGCACTTTTGCCACACTCTTGATTCGTTGGTTATAAAAATTCAAAGCGGGCTTTATCACTCACATTTCTGTTGTCACTCTGAAATCGACAAACCCATCTTGTAACTGTACTGACATTGGTGATGGTAAAAGAAAAATGGTGCATTTTTAAATTCGAAGTACTTTAAACTGCTATATAAATAAGATTTGGGGTTGGAAAATCACTAGAGATATTAAATTTTAAAGTTTGTAGGATTGAAAATTCATATTTTGGTCAAAGGTCAGAGGTCATAATTTAAGAGGCATTTAAACTTGTGAGATAGAACTAGTGCCAAGATCTATAAGTGGATTAAATAGAAAAAAAAAAAAAAAAAAAATCTTTTCTGGTCATCGCGTAACCCCTTGTTGATTTGTCATCGAATTATCTTATTGTAATATTTATTCCCTTGTTGAGGTCACCAGGGACCAGATTAGAATGTGAGAGGTCAAAATAATTTTTTTGCAGTCTTACTGGTTTCGAAAAACAATGAAATTAGGTTAAACTGTCAGTCACCTTTCTTTATTGTTTTCTTGCTATTATATTGGAACAGTTACCAGGAAGAGGGAGAAAGAAAGAGAGGGAAGGGCAGTCAGAGAAAGATAAGCTAACAGAAATAGAGAGAGAATGTGAGAGAATGCGAAAGAGAGCAAGAGGGAAGGTTTGTCAGAAAGAGAGAGAGAGAAAGAGGAGGAGACTGTCAGAGAAGGAGAGAGAATGGTTATCAAAAAGAGAGAGAATGGTTACCAGAGAGAGAGAGAGAGAGAGAGAGAGAAAATTAGAGAAACACAAGCAGCTAAAGAAAGAAAAAGAGAGAGGAGTTATCAGAAATAGATAGGAACTGACAGAAAGTGTGAGAGAGAAAGAAAAGCTGTCAAAGAAGAGAGGGACTAAGAGAAGAGAAAGAGAGTAGCTATCAGAGAGAGTGAGAGTGTGTGTGTGTGTATTAGTGAGAAAGAGAAAGCAATTAGAGAGAGTGAGATGGAGGCAATCAGAGAGAGGTTATAAAAACGAAAATGTTACATTTTTAACTCTTCTATTTAGTTATAATCCCCCCCCCCCCCCGAACAATGCCGGATAACCCTGCAAATAATAACAAATTCATAATAGTAATACAAAAATGAAACAAAAAATAATTCAAATGCTGTTCATACTTTTTTGCGGTGCTTTGTAATAAGCAGAGTAATGCTCATGAAGTCGGGTAACGCTGCACGTTATGTCTTCGGAGCCGGACACATCCTTGAGGGTTCCAACCATAGAAAACAGCTCATTACTTGAACAAGGACTTGACTCAAGATCTTTAAGTCCAATTTTTTGCAGCTGAAATAAAATGAACTTTGGTTAACCAGGTTTCAATCATTTCACTATAATTTACGTAGATACAGTCTTGCAAATCTCGCAACTATAAAACTATTTAAAATGCTACGCAGGGTGGAACGATAAATTTGTCGACCGAAAGCAAGCAACACTACAGCTTTATTTGGAAACTTTTATTGAAAAAAAAAAGAAAAAAGAAAAAAAAAAAAGAAAAAAAGAAAAGAAATCAATTCAGGTAACTTGATTATGTAGTAGAACTGACATCTATTCAATGTAGCTGCCTTCAGCCTCAATCAACGCCTCGGTATGGGTCCGGAACAGGAGCTCGGCAAATACTCGGTGGATGGCAGCGATCAGGCTGGCTTTGGTGTTGTGGGAGGTCATGTTTGTGATGTTCTCAGTGTATGGCCAAACGAAGTAGTTAAGCAGGTTCAGATCGGGGGAGGAAGAGGAGGAGGGGGGGGCAGGGAGAGAAGAGTACAAAGTCATAGCCCTCCCGAAACCAAGTCTTGGACATGTGGGCCAGCGCAGAGTCCTGTCACACCGAGGGTCTGTCAGCTGCAACAGAAGAGATGTAGCGAGTTTGTCTTTGCTTTATCGTTATTTTCATGTTCTTTTCTTCCTTCACAGTAAGGGTTCAAGCCTGCCTGCCTACTACCACTTTTTTTTTTTGCTCTACACACACTTCCAAACACTCGGGCAACGCTGGGACACCCAGAAAACGAATTTACTGTTGATTAAATGATGATCAATGAATGTTTCACACTCATTTTTATTGCCATCAAAATTGATGAAATCGTCCATTTTTGAATAAAATCAATTGATTGCCTGCTCTATTTAGGGACCCATCATGGTGCACTAGAAGGAAGCTTTACATGCTTCCCCTGCAATGACTTAGTATACAATACATTGGAGTCTATACGGCACACAATACATTGGAGTCTATACGGCACACAATACATTGGAGTCTATACTGCACACAGGTACACTTACAGAGTGTATCCATTATTTCTTGAGGCGGAACGAAGGCATTAGTCATTCGATCGAAATATTACTTACTTGCAGCAAACAACACTTAACATGCAACCGCCGAGTGCACATTTACACCAACTGTTGCGGAATTTTGATTCAAATCTATGTATAAATAAAACAGTAGATGTATGTCTGTCTGTAAATATTTAACCGATAAACTCTTAAACTACTGGTCACATGACACTAAAATTTACAGGAAATAGTAATCGTACACCAAGGATGATTTATAACGAGTAAAATCTTGGTTTGGATGAAGAACGCGTACAGAAATGTCGGCAAGTTGAAATGCATAATGTTCGTTTCAACTTTTCAATCAAATCAATTGATTGCCTGCTCTATTTAGAAAGTTGAAATGCAAAATATTCATTTCAACTTGCTGACATATTTGTATTTTTTTTTTCTTTGCACATGCGGAAAAGTGTTCATAGCTTGAAGTGGTTTAATTTTAAATCTTTCTAATCTATCTGTCGATAGCTCAAACTGTAGGAAATGCAGCACATTAAATGTTTTGGTTTCGATTCTATCTAATGGCAACCAAATCAAATTTTTTTTTTTTTTTTTAATTTTAAAATCAGTATTATATATTAGGTACAATATAAGATCTGTTTTTTTTTGTGTTTTTTTTTTAGTGGTATAAACAGTTGCTTATTTGTATTTTGATTTTTGCTTCCTAAGCTGTGAAGAGGTTACGTCCCCTTTTTATTTTGTTTTGAGTCACCTCCTCCCTTTCTTATTGATGGAATTATTTTCTTTTTTATTGGATGAAATTAATTATTTTTTTATTGGATGAAATTAATTATTTTTTTATTGGATGAAATTAATTATTTTTTTATTGGATGAAATTAATTATTTTTTTATTGGATGAAATTAATTATTTTTTTATTTGATGAAATTAATTATTTTTTTATTTGATGAAATTAATTATTTTTTTATTTGATGAAATTAATTATTTTTTATTTGATGAAATTAATTATTTTTTATTTGATGAAATTAATTATTTTTTATTTGATGAAATTAATTATTTTTTTATTGTCCATGAATAAAAAAAAAATTATGCACGTTAAAATATTTTAAATATTTAAATAAAAACATTTAATAAATAAAAATAATTACATACAAAACATTTATGCATGTAAAAATATTTTTTTAAAATATTTATTAAATAAAAAATAATTAGGTACCACAAAAAAAATTTATGCATGCAAAAATATTTTTAAAAATATTTTAAAATAAATATTTATTAAATAAAAAATATTTAATAATTCAAAATATATTTAAATGTATTTTATGACCAGACAAGGCCAAACACTCCCCCCTGCTAGTCTTAAAATAAATATAAGAATTACCATTTCCATTTTATTCCATCATAAAATCAGAATAATTGCCAAAAAAAAAAAAAAAAATTCAATAAAGTTAGGATCACAAATGCAGATGATACATAATGATAGCCAGGTTTTACTGGAAAAGTTTAAGTGACACCTAAGGGTTAGAGGTGACCTTAGACAGAAGTTGCAAAACCACACAACTTCTAGTCAGAGATTTTCTGACTTTTTGTCTGACCATAGTTACAATGAGAAGTTTGGTTTTCGTTTACTCTCTTGTTCTATTCAAAATCTCATAGCAACATATTGAATTGGAGCTAAAAAAAATTTTTTTTTTAAATTACCTTTCCAGTAATATGGCAAGAAACATTCATCGCAACTGCCGAACAGGAAGTCTTAATCTTAAAGACAGAATTACTTTCCATAAACTTTATATGAAGTGGAGGATTCTCTGAAAAAAAAAAAAAAAAAAAAAAAAAGAGAAATGGAATTAAACAAAGATCTTTGCAGTTTTATTATATATATATATATATATATATATATATATATATATATATATATATAATACAAAGCATCGCCCATAGATACTAAACACCCATTGATAGCAACAGTAGAATTCAATTTATTACAAGAAGTTTAGAACTCCTCGGCCTAACGTTCACAGGGAACATGAGATGGAACCGATACATTGAGAGCATTGCCATGGTATTTATTTGCTCCCTCACCGAGCAAATTAGGCACAAGGCCGATTTTTAATGTGAGGAGTGAAGGGGAAATGGGGACCAACTCCCTGGGGAGTAGGGGAGCTGGATAGTGACAATTGGTATGAAGGGTTTCCCCTACATTGACCAAGGTCTTATATGTGGGGTTGCCCCCACATATGGTCTTTGCCTGCAGTATCTGTTCGGGCAGATTTTTTTTTTTTTTTTTTTACATAGGCATCACCACATTATCAAGGCCAAGAGGCCACTCAAGGATAAGGGTTAAAGAGTGTACAGTAGAAATTGGACAATATAGTAATCATTAGTAATAAAAATTTGGTAAATTTGATAACTTATATGGAACGGTTCATCAAGAACTTATTTATGTTAGACTTGAACACAACCATATTGTAGTCAGCCGGAAAGCAGGAAAACAGAAGACAATTCCACAGGCGTGCAGTTCTAAGAAAGAAGCTTTGTTCATGGAATCTACATTTAGGTTTAGGCAAAGATAAAGAGTGGGGGGAATTATTGATAGTTTACAGCTAGACGAGTGTTTCTTGTGAAAGTTTGGTGAGGGGGGACCATAGATTGAAGCTCAGTTGAACACTTTCCATGAAAATAACGATACATCAGAGACAAACTCGCAACATCTCTTCTGCGAGATAGAGGTTGCAGGGAAGAGAAAAGGACATCTCCTACGAGGCTACGAAGTCTATTTTGAACTCTATCAAGGCAGGACAAGTCCTTTCTAGCAGCTCCTACCCAGATGTGGCAACAGTATTCCATCCTTGGACGTATCTGGCTCTTATATAGGTAGAGAATTGCATCAGCAGTGAGATATCTACCGGATCGATAGAAAGATCCCACCATTTTTCCAGCGGCCTTGGCAACAGATTTGATGTACGTGTTCCATTTAAGATCAGGAGTAATGGTCAAGCCAAGAAGCTTGTCAAAACTTGAAGCCTCCTGAAGACGAGAGCCATTCATTTCAATTGATGCCAGATGTGGATCAGAATGTTGATGATGTAAAGAGAGAAGCTTGGTTTTAGATGCATTAAAAGTAACCAGCCACTCCTTACCCCATTGTACTACGTGCTCAAGATCAGAGGAGAGAGAATTGGAGAGAACTTGGTCGTTTACTGTCTTAGATGTGCTACCATAAATGGTAGTGTCGTCAGCATAAATGTCTACAAATGATGTAAGGATGTGATTTGGAAGATCATTAATGTAGATCAGGAAAAGAGTTGTGCCCAGGATGGATCCCTGAGGGACACCGGCATTAATACTGTGAGCTTCTGATTTTTGCCCCTCAACTACTACTCTTATGAACCTATCAGAAAGAAATGATTTAATAATTGAGAAGACATTTCCAGCAATACCATAGCTAGAGATCTTATGAAGTAAACCTTTATGCCATACCCTATCAAAGGCCTTAGATATGTCAAGAGCAATTGCCCTAGAAAGGTTGTCTCCATCGAGAGATTTGCTAATCCTATGAGATATAACTGTAAGCACATCTGCTGTAGATCTAGCAGAACGGAAACCATATTGAGTGTCACTAAGAAGGTTATTTTTGTTGAGATGGTTGATTACTTCTGTATTTAACACAGATTCCAGCAACTTACTCATGACGCACAGGAGACTTATTGGTCTGTACTGAGAGGGGGATGAGCGATCACCTGAATTCTTAAATACAGGGCATACTGATGAAATTTTCCAGGGAGATGGGAAACTATTCTCCTTAAGACAACGTTTAAACAGTTTTGTAAGTATGGGCGCTAGTTCAGGTTGAAGTTTTTTTGAGTACTATAATTGGAATACCGTCAGGGCCAGTTGCTTTACTGGAATCAAGGTTTTTGATTAGCTTGGCAACATCACGTACAGATATACGTATATCACATAGCGTGTTTTCTGATACAGGAGGAAATATTGGGGGTTGGCGGCCTTGATCGCAAAGGGTAGAATTAGCTGCAAAGTTCTTGACAGATACTACACTTTGATCCCAGCCCGAAGGCCAAGAACAACTGAGAGCACCGCCAAGGCTGTCACAAAGAAGGTGGGCTCTCTTTACCGTGCTAGAAAGCTACTTACGCCCGAAAGTATCCTGTACCTCTATAAGGCCACTATTTGCCCATGTATGGAGCACTGTTGTCACATTCGGGCTGGTGCATCTGCTACTAGTCTCTCGCTCCTGAACAGGATTCAAAAGAGAGTCGGCAACTTGATAGGTCCTGACCTGTCATCTAAGCTTCAGCCTTTGTCCTATCGACGAAATATTACATACTTCTGCCTGTTCCACAAGTATTTTAATATAACACTATTTTAAACTGAGGTGTAACAGAAATGAAAATCTTATTTTAAACACTGCTAATACATTTCGACGTTAATATATGTAAATTTTAGCTTTACTAGTCGTGTAAAAATATCATTTCATCATTAGTACGAGCAATGCAAAATTAACAAGCCGAACATGCAGGGTCCCCTCCACGAGTGAAAAATTTACTTTCACCATGACTAATGTTTGTGCAAATTTTTTTAAACATTCAAGGCATAGTTATTGAGAAAACTGAACAAATGAATGGATGAACGATTTTGGGGCAAATTTACCCGTATAATGCCCCCTAGAGAGCCAACCAGTTATCCTGGAAAATCCATTCTGGCAAAAATTTTCACTATGAATAATGTTTGCGCAATTTTTTTTTAAAAATCCAATGCGTGGTTATTGAGAAAAGTGCAAACAAACGAATGGACAAACGGGAATAAATTATTCTCTCCTTTGTCGAGGGAGCAAAAAGCAAAAAATTAAAAGAATCATTTTTGGAATCAGAAATGAGGCTTAAATCTTTGCGATCCCGATACCCCCCCCCAAAATCCGATGTTTTTGGATTTTTGATAAATCGTCCTAACACTTATCAATACACTTAAACAACAACACATTCAGACAGCTGGTTTACTATGTCACAAAGAAAAACACAATTTCCCGCCCATTTATATAAATTTTTAACCTTTAAAGCTGCCACATATTTCACTCACTTGGATGGGAAATTGGCTTGTGAGATATGAAAGACAACAGAATCGTAAAGTTAATTCAGCCGCCCCCCCCGAATTGCCCAAATAATTTGTGTTCTTCTTCTCCCCTACCCCCATTTCCATATCTAATTGCAAAGGTTTGATCTTTTGAATTCTTTTATCACTAAAATACAGTCAGAAAGGTATGAATCACACCATTCCTTAGTTTTTTTGTAATCTCTCAACCTTCACGACCAGTTGTTGGCAATCTTTGGCAACACTTAAGATCTAGACAATGAAAAAAAAAAAAAAAAAAAAATATCACCCTGAGGAAGACTCGTTTGAATTAATAATTCATTTCTTGATTAATCAAAAAAAAAAAAAAAAAAAAAATCCTGTAATGTGTTATCTGGTTTCTTTAACAGATTTTAAAATTTAACATTTTCAGTTTTCAGAGAGAACTGTCATGAAAAGGACAATCAGCTTCTTTTTTCATCATTGCTGACGTTGGTTACTCACATTCCTGTATTGAGTTGGTGGCACTTGTACACTAATTCTCTTACCCTTTTCATGAATTGTGTAATTCCCTCCCCCAGCACCCCGACCTCTGAATGTATGGAAAGAGGATGGCACACAAAACAACTCCCCCCCCCTCAACAATTCGATTTTAACTAGAAAAAAAAAAAAAAAAAAAAAAAAAAATCGATTAGTCTTTCATTCTTAGACAAGGCCCCCCAAAAGTCTTAAGGTCCCTCACTATCAATCAAGCTCCAACCTCTGTCCCATCACCACAATGTTGCATCCTTATGCCTGTTTTACACATACTTTAATGGAATGTGCTCCGACAAACAATAAACACTCGTACCTCTTTGACGGAAATACTCTTGACTAACCTGAAAAGCAGCAAACTTTCACCCCTATACTGTAGAGATCCCTAGATGCCAAAAAGTCTTCTACCTTAATAGTTTCTTCCCTCAGACTGGTATAATTTGGAATTCCCTTTTTTGTTTGCTGCTTCCTTGACTATACTAACCTGCTGAAGTTTAAATGTAATGTAGAACAAACATCTTGCTGCTCAACTCCCCACAATTTCCGGTTAGGTATGATCCCAAATAGTAGCCCCTTGTGTTCCGAAGCAATATACCTCGTTTGGAGTGAAAAAAGAGAGTACTTATGCACTTATTGAACCATGCTGAAAACATTATTTAAAAAGCCATTCTTAACATGGGGAGAGGAGGGTGTTTTGTAACTATTCTGTGCTTTCACTTAGCAATTTAATTAAAAAAAAAAAAAAAAAAGATATCGTAAAACTTTAATTTAACTTGAAAATACTATTTGAAAATAGCGCCGTTCAATAAGTGCATAAGCATCCAAATACGTAAAAAAAAAAAAAAAATCTATGTCCCCCCCCCTCATGTTAAACATTCACAACAAACACTCGTCTAGCAACAACCACTATAAGAAATTTCCCTTACTCTTTATCTGTGCCTAAATCTAAACGCAAATTCCATTAGAAAAGTTTTTTTTTTACTAGAACTGCCCACGTGTGCAACACAATACCATGGGACTGCTTCTGAACCGACTATAACATGATTGTTTTCAAGTCCACTGTGAACAAGTTCTTGTTGAGCCGTCCTCTTAAATAATTAATTTCTACCCAATTTTCATCATTACAGATCATCACTGTGTTGTCTCACAGCCACTCATTAATCCTTATCCTCGAGTGGCTTCTGTGCATAGATAAGACTTGACTTCTTAGTTAAAAAAAAAAAAAAAAAAAAAAAAAAGTGAATAAATTCCAATGGGATGCTGAGGCAAGATCAAACTAAAACAGACAGAATAGTTGACATAGTAACAATAACCATAACAACAGCAGATCTAACAGGTTGCCACAGCAACAAGTATCGGGTGTCGGCTTATTAACTTGTTAGTCTCGGTTACGGTCATGCGGGACCACACCCAATGTAGTCATTTTCTCATTAAAAAAAAGAAATGACTGCCATTGTATCAAATTTGGTGGCACGATCACTTTCATAAATTGGATGGCAGAAGAATGTGCGAGAATTTTTAACATATCCAACAGAACCATAAGTAAAATAGGCACTAGTGCACTTTAGCTACCCCAGAAGTATTTCATTTCATTTTTGGAAGAGTTATGGTAGGGATCAGGGAAGACCATCCAAAATTTTATGATTCGTCAAACCTTTATATTTTTTATCCACGACTTATCATTCAACCGTTATTTTTTTATGAAATGAGCAAATGAAAAATGTAATATGACATTTTTTTTTTTTTTTAACAAATGCTGTTTAAAAGAACATCTGAACAAATTCAAATGTTTATATCTTCAACTGTCAACATAAAATTTGGTGTATTACACATATTTAAAAAATATACAAAAAATCTTCACGATACTTTATAGATTAGAGATTTATAAAGAATAAGAATCGGTAATTGTATTAGAATCAGGAATTTAGTAAGGAATGGGTATCAGAATCAAGAAAATTATTGGAATCGTCCCATTGCTAATATATATATATATATATACTGTCTCATATTGCGAGGTACGCCTCCCGATCTTTGAGGCATTGTTAATCCACATTAAAAAACCAACGATTAATCAGACTCAAAACAAAACGGAGGACACGCTCAAGTGCTTTTGAGTATTTTAATGATTTTAATCGCCTTTTAATTTTTTTTTTTTTTTTTTTACACAGTGATCACCACTTATCAAGGCCCGGAAGCCACTCAGGGATAAGGGTTATTGCAAGTACAGTACGTTAGTGTGGAGATTTGATGAAGTGTTTACTTAAGGGGTCGGTTCATTAGGAATTTGTTAACATTGGACTTGAAGACATCCAACTTGTAGTCCAGTGGGAAGCAGGCAGACGGAACAGAGTTCCACAGGCATGCAGTTCTAAGAAAGAAGCTTTGTTTATGGAATCCGCGTTTTGATTTAGGCACAGATATAGAGTGGGGGAAATTTTTCACAGTGGATTCAGCTAGACGGGTGTTTTTCGTGAAAGATTGGCGAGGGGGGACCAGAGATTGGAGTTGAGATGAGCACCTGCCATGGAAATAACGATAAAACAAGGATAGGCTCGCAACGTCTCTTCTGTGGGAGAGAGGTTGCAGGGTAGAGAAGAGGGCATCCCCCACTAAGCAACGAAGTCTATTTTGTACTCTGTCAAGGCAGGATAGGCTGTTTTTAGCAGCTCCTGCCCAGATATGGCAACAGTATTCCATCCTTGGACGTACTTGGCTTTTATATAGATAGAGAATTGCATCAGTAGTGAGATATCTTCTGGAGCGATAGAAGGATCCCACCATCTTTCCAGCGACCTTGGCAACAGACTTGATGTACGTGTTCCATTTCAGATCAGGAGTAAAGGTCAAACCCAGAAGCTTGTCAAAACACGGGGACTCACCCAGACGAGAGCCATCCATCACAATTGATGCCAGATGGGGATCAGAGCGTTGATGATGTAAGGATAGGAGTTTGGTTTTGGATGCATTAAAGGTAACCAGCCACATCTTCCCCCACTGAACCACGCGCTCGAGATCAGAGGAGAGAGAATCAGAGAGAGCTTTGTCATTTACAGCCTTTGATGTGTTGCCGTAGATGGTCGTATCATCAGCATAGATGTCAACGAATGATTTAAGTATGTGTTTAGGGAGGTCATTGATGTAGATCAGGAAGAGAGTTGGGCCTAGGATTGACCCCTGAGGGACTCCAGCATTTATATTGCAGGCCTCCGATTTTTGTCCATCAACCACTACCCTTATGAGCCTATCTGAGAGAAATGATTTAATGATTGAGAAAACATTTCCAGTTATACCGTAGCTGGAAATCTTGTGAAGTAGACCCTTATGCCATACCTTGTCGAAGACCTTTGATATGTCAAGAGCAATTGCCCTAGAAAGGAAGCCTTTGTCAAGAGATTCACTAATCCTGTGGGATATAACCGTCAGCACATCTGCGGTAGATCTTGCAGAGTGGAAACCATATTGAGTGTCACTAAGAAGGTTATTCCTGCTGAGGTGGTTGACTATTTCTCTATTTAATATGGATTCCAACAACTTACTCATAACAGATGTGCTTACAGTTATATCTCATAGGATTAGCAAATCTCTCGATGGAGACAACCTTTCTAGGGCAATTGCTCTTGACATATCTAAGGCCTTTGATAGGGTATGGCATAAAGGTTTACTTCATAAGATCTCTAGCTATGGTATTGCTGGAAATGTCTTCTCAATTATTAAATCATTTCTTTCTGATAGGTTCATAAGAGTAGTAGTTGAGGGGCAAAAATCAGAAGCTCACAGTATTAATGCCGGTGTCCCTCAGGGGTCCATCCTGGGCCCAACTCTTTTCCTGATCTACATTAATGATCTTCCAAATCACATCCTTACATCATTTGTAGACATTTATGCTGATGACACTACCATTTATGGTAGCACATCTAAGACAGTAAACGACCAAGTTCTCTCCAATTCTCCCTCCTCTGATCTTGAGCACGTAGTACAATGGGGTAAGGAGTGGCTGGTTACTTTTAATGCATCTAAAACCAAGCTTCTCTCTTTACATCATCAACATTCTGATCCACATCTGGCATCAATTGAAATGAATGGCTCTCGTCTTCAGGAGGCCTCAAGTTTTGACAAGCTTCTGGGCTTGACCATTACTCCTGATCTTAAATGGAACATGTACATCAAATCTGTTGCCAAGGCCGCTGGAAAAATGGTGGGATCTTTCTATCGATCCGGTAGATATCTCACTGCTGATGCAATTCTCTATCTATATAAGAGCCAGGTACGTCCAAGGTATGAATACTGTTGCCACATCTGGGCAGGAGCTGCTAGAAAGGACTTGTCCTGCCTTGATAGAGTTCAAAATAGACTTCGTAGCCTCGTAGGAGATGTCCTTTTCTCTTCCTTGCAACTTCTATCTCACAGAAGAGATGTTGCAAGTTTGTCTCTGATGTATCGTTATTTTCATGGAAAGTGTTCGACTGAGCTTCAATCTATGGTCCCCCCTCGCCAAACTTTCACAAGAAACACTCGTCTAGCTGTAAACCCTATCAATAATTCCTCCCACTCTTTATCTGTGCGTAAACCTAAACGTAGATTCCATGAACAAAGCTTCTTTCTTAGAACTGCACGCCTGTGGAATTGTCTTCCGTTTTTCTGCTTTCCGGCTGACTACAATATGATTGTGTTCAAGTCTAACGTAAATAAGTTCTTGATGAGCCGTTCCATATAAGTTATCAAATTTACCAAATTTTCATTACTAATGATTACTATATTGTCCAATGTCTACTGTACACTCTTTAACCCTTATCCTTGAGTGGCCTTTTGGCCTTGATAATGTGGTGATGCCTATGTAAAAAAAAACAAAAAAAAACGCACACAGGAGACTTATTGGTCTGTACTGAGAGGGAGATGACTTATCATCACCTGAATTCTTAAATACAGGGCAAACTGATGAGGTCTTCCAGGGAGTCGGAAAGCACTTCTTTTTAAGGCAGCGCTTAAATAGTTTCATAAGTATGGGAGCAAGTTCTGGTTGAAGCTTTTTTAACACTATAATTGGGATGCCATCAAGGCCAGTTGCTTTACTGGAATCTAGGTTCTTTATTAGCTTGGCGACCTCATGCACAGATATTTGTATGTTACCTAGCTTGTTCTGTGTTATAGGAGGAAATATGGGGAGTTGATGGTCTTCGTCGCATAGGGTAGAATTAGCCGCAAAGTTCTTTGCAAATAGTTTGGCCTTGTCTGACACTGACGAGATGACCTCTGGTCCATTGATAATGGTTGGGATAGAACGCATACTTCTGTTCAGGATCCTATTTGTTATTTGCCAAAACTGGTGGGAACCAAGCCGCTGATCAGCTACTTTGGATTTAACAGACTGGGCATATAGCTCTCTTGCATTTTTTATTACTCTTTTACAGTGGTTGCTGGCAGTCCTGAAAGCAGCTTTAGTCTCAGTGCATCTATTACGTTGGTAACTATGGAAAAAGTGATTTCTATGCGCGATAGCAGCAGCACATTCTGGGGAGAACCATGGCTGGCTGTTAAGTTTTTGTTGCAATTTTAATCATCTTTTAATAGTCTTTTCATTTCATCTCACTATTTTCATTTTTCAATTTCATTTTTTATTTTTTACTACTCGCCCGAGGATGACCAATGGAGGTCGAAAACGTTCGCGATTATGGGAAATTTATTTTTTCACTCGGAAAAAAACGTTTGGAAAATGGTCCAACAAAGAGAAAAGGAGGATTACAAGAAAAACAAGCAAGAGTTATCTGAGCTATTTAGCAAACGTGCATAAAAGAAAAAATGCTGCCTAAATATATATATATATATATATAGTGTTGGGACGATTAATCAGAATCGGGAATCGAAAAAATTGGAATATTTGAGGGTATCGGAAAAATTTGTACTGATTTTCCGATGCCAAAACGATTGTTTTGTCTTTTTTATTTGATTTTGTTTAAAACTAAATCTTCGATGGCTGGTAATAATGATAAGATAAATATTAATTGATTTTAAACGACCAGTGAAGCTAAAATCGATAGATCGTTCGCCACAAGTATATTTTATATAGAGTTTTACAAAGAATCGGAATCGGTAATTGTATCGGAATCGGGAAAAATATTGCAATCGTCCCATCACTAATATATATCTAAAAAAAAAAAAAAAATACAAACGTACTTGTAATATTGAGAGTAATCGTTTCTACATATGTTCCCGAGTGGTCAGTGCATTGCCACGTAGGTGCCGCTATATCAACACTGTTTATAATCAATGTCAAATTCTGTTCAATTCTTGATATTTCATACCCTGAAACGTTATTGCATTGTAAATTGGGTCTACACTTGAGTCCTGTTGAAAGAGCATTATTCATACTGCTCCAGATATAGGAACCTTTTATAGATGACGGGAAAATGCAAACCAACTTCGCTGCAGTGCCCTCATAATAGTGTGAAGCATTCATCTTTATAGTGATCTCTGGAAAAAGAGAAGAACATGTTTAATTTTAGAAATTGATCATATCATATAAGAGAATGCAACGACAACAACAACAATAGGGTGAATCAAACAGAAAAAAAATAAGTGGAAATAAATATAATTATCCACTGACATGTGTTTTGTCGTCTACGACTAATCAAAGTGGCTAAATCTAGAGAGATTTGAAATCAGGACCCAATAGTAATAAGCCTAAACCTCTACCACTGAGCTATCTCGTGAGATCGCTCAGTGCTAAAGGTTTAGGCTTCTTACTATCAAGTCCTGATTTCGAATCTCGCTAGATTTAGCCACTCTGATGAGTCTTAGATGATGAAACACATGTCAGTGGATAATTATATTTTAAAAACAAATTGGTTAAAGAGAAAATTATTATTCCCACCTCGCATTTAGGTAAAAATGCACTTTCGTAAATAATTGAATTCATTCAGAACGTATCGCAAAAACAAATAACATCTAAATAAATCACAATATGTCCAAAACAGTTGGCGAGATGGACCAGCGGATAAAGAGATCAGGTTCATTACTATGGGGTCCCAATTTTGAATCTTGCTAGATTCAGCCACTCTGATGAGTCTTAGATGGCGAAACACATGTCAGCAGATAATTATATTTTAAAAACTATATGGCACTCTCCATTTGTGGGTACCAAATTGGTAAAAGGGAAAATTATTCCCAACTTGCATTTAGGTAAAAATGCACTTTCGTATAAATAATTGAATTCCATTCAAAAGCATCGCAAAAAATAAAATATATATATAATATTAATGTACCTACTTTTGTTGTACACAAGTAATTTTAAGAAATAAAAACTTCATTTCATATATTACTTACTTACATACATACATACATACATATATATATATATATTTGGACATTTATCTTTACATTTTTTTTTTTTACAAGAAAAATTAAAATACAATATTATCCAAAGAGCATTTTAAGTGGAAATATCTAATGGCTAAAAAGTTTGCGCCAAAGTTCATGACAGAACTAACATCTGCTCTAGACCAGCTTTTCTCACCCCTTTATTGGTTGCGGAAAAGCTAAATAATACATTTCTCAACTCTAAGTTTGTGCATACGCACTCTGACACTAATGCACCCACAACACATCAACTCTTTCACACCAACAGAATCGGTAATTGTATCGGAATCAGCAAAAATATTTGAATTGTCCCACCACTAGTGCAGACATATATATATAACTTTTCACACTACCATCTGCTCATCAAAAACAAATACATAAACTTATTCATCTATATATATAAAAGGCAAATGTGCACAAATTTTTGTATGTCTCGAAAAGGCTTTTTTCGCCGACAGTCCCGGGGGGGGGGGGGGTTACTAGTGCTTAGAACTGTTTATATACCCCCTAGATAATAATATTTAGGATTTGGGAATGCGGGTCGCCTCTAGATTTATTTACAGCGACTTTTACAAAATTATTGCCACTTCAGCCCATCATGTGTTTGTTTATTTTTTTTTTTTTTGTATAAAACCGAAACTAATTCAAAGCTAAGGCATGTTCCCGGCAATCGCACCGGGAAACGTCCAGAAGCAATCAGCTTTGATCAATGTGGGGCCAAACTCCTTATATCAGACAATTGCTATTCAATCTGGACAATGGGGAGCTGGTTCCCCCCCCCCCAACATCTTGGGGAAAAAGCCAGTCAAAGTTGGGTAAACAAACCCAAAAGCTGCCCCGCAATAAAAGTTAACTCTGCTACTTCTATTTGACCTCATTAATGAGGTCAAATAGAAGTAGCGGGCACGTGTCAATTCTGTTTTTAATACTTAAATAAATTCAAACGTGTTTCAGTTGCTCTTTGTTGGCAGAACGGGTAACGTGTCTTTAACGTGCCCACTTTATCTAAAGGTTGTAAGTTCGAATCGTGATGTGAAATGTCTTTTTTTTTTTCTTTTTTTTTTTTTAAAGGTTTAATATTGAAACAGGGTTTATTAAGCTATTTTTCACGTTCTATGTTTTTTTTTTTCAGATTTTTTAAATAAGTTTTAAATGTTCGTTTTCCTGTTTTGTTTTCATCACAATCGCGTTTCCTTTCTTTGTTTTTTCGATTTTTAGAAATTTTTAACCTCATTCGTTTGCCTTACGTTGTTTTTTTTTTTCTTTTTTTAAGTTTTGACATTTTTTTTTATAATATTTAAACAGGATGATTACTTCGCTTATTCTTTTGTTTTGATTTACCCCCCCCCCCCGCCCGAGCACACACACCTCTAAACACCCGGGCAACGCCGGGTACCCCCGCTAGTAGAATAATATACTCTTTTTTTTAACGAAGGCTGTTTAAAAAATTAGAATGCTTATACATTCAAGTATCAACATAAAATTTGTTTTGATTTAACCCACTAATCAATTACTCTCACTCGTGGTCGAGACAGTTAAGTAGTTGGCTTATGTTTCCACCTCCGCGTCAAAGCTTCTGGGGGTTCAATCCCGCCTCCCGACCAAAACTATTTCTTTTTTTCCTTTTACACCTTTAAAACACCCGGGCAACGTTTTTTTATTACTTTGCATATTCTTTAGAATTTTTACCTTTGTTTTTAAATTGAACGAAACTTAAAAAATATTGTGTATTTTTTATATTTTTATGTTTATATGCATTTTAACTGATTATTTTTATACTTTTTACATTTTTATGTTTAAATGCATTTTAACTGATTACATTTTTTTACAGAACGATAAAATTTTAATTTGCTCGATTACAACCCTACTAAAATGGAAACGCCTAAGAATCATTTGAGGCATATAATGTTTTACGAGTTCAAGAAAGGAAACTCAGCAGCCGAAGCATCGGCTAGAAATATTCACTCAGTTTATGGAAAGGAATGTGTGAATCAAAGAACTTGCAGAAGATGGTTTGCAAAATTCAGAAGTCGAGATTTCACTCTTGAAGATGAAGATCGAACTGGACGTCCAATTGAGTTTAATGATAGGTTTTTTTGAAGCAGCTCTTGAAGAAAATCCTGCTTTATCAGTTGACGAATTTGCAATAAAACTGAGTTCAAACCATACAACTGTTCATTGTCATCTTTAATTACTTGGAAAATGGGTGCCTCATGAATTTTGTGAAAAAAAAAATCTCAAATCATAAATTTGGACAGAACTTATATATTTAAATACATATTAAGAAAACAAACTTCGATACATCTAATAAAATTGGACAAAAAACCTAGAGAATATCTCTTACATGTAAACAATTTCTACGGTGAAGGACTAAATTGGTTGGTTGTTTTGTTTTAGGATGTATCAACCCATCTTGGGTCATTTAATGTCCACTCAAATTTTATAAAAGTTAACAAAAAGTCAAGAACTACACTATGATCTCGGCTCGATCTTATCAAATCAGGTTGTGTTCTTTTTACTGGAGTTTTGCTTTTTAATTGTATTTCTTTTGTTTTATTTTCACTTATGTCCTTCTTAGAATCCAAAGTTCAGATTGGTGATCTTTGATGTCTTTCACTCGTCGATTCAATCGTCCGAGAATTCGCTTTGGACATTTCTACATTGCTTTATCCACATTCAGTTTTGGTTTCGTAATAAATCTACATCATTCATAGACATTTATGTTGACAACACTACCATCTATGATAGCACATCAAAGACGGTAAACGACCAAGCTCTCTCTAATTCTCTCTCCTCTGATCTTCAGCATGTGGTACAAATAGGGAAAGAGGTAGCTGGTTACTTTTAATACATCTAAAACCAAGCTTCGATCTTTACATCATCAATGCTCTGGCATCAATTGAAATGAATGGCTCTCGTGTTGATGAGGCTTCATGTTTTGACAAGCTTCTGGGCTTTATCTTTACTCTCGATCTAAAATGAAACACGTACATCAAATCCATTGCTAACGTCACTGGAAAAATTGTGGAATCCTTCTACCACTCCAGTAGATATCTCACTCCTGATGCAATTCTCTACTTATATAAAAGCCAGGTTCGGCCAATGATGGAGGACTGTTACCACATCTGGGCAGGAGCTGTTAGAAGCAGCTTATCTTACCTTGACAGAGTTCAAAATAGATTTCGTAGCTTAGTGGGGGATGCCCTTTTCTCTTCCCTGCAACCGTTTTCCCACAGAAGAGACGTTGCCAGCCTGTCTCTGCTTTATCGTTATTTTCATGGCAAGTGCTCAGTTGAGCTTCAATCTATGGTCACCCCTCACCAAACTTTCATGAAAAACACCCGTCTAGCCAAAACCACTATCAATAATTTCCCACACTCTTTATCTGTGCCTAAACCCAAACGTAGATTCCGCAAACAAAGCTTCTTTCTTAGAACTGTATGCCTGTGGAACTCTCTTCTGATTGTCTGCTTTCCAGCTGTCTACAATCTGATTGTCTTCAAGTCCAACGTAAACAAGTTCTTGATGAACCGTCTCCCTAAGTAATCAAATTTACAAAATTCCCACTACTTATGTTTACTACGCTATAATCACATTGACTAATGTATACCCAGTCACCCTTATCCTCGAGTGGCCTCCGGGCCTAAATAAGTGGTGATTCCTGTGTAAAAAAAAAAAAAAAAAAAAAAAACTCCCTACATAGTAGCCCTCTAACTTATGTCCCGGTTAGTAGCCCCCTATATGGAAGTGACACTGTACGTTGTATCCGGTGGAAATGTAATTTAAAAACAACAACAAAAAAATACAAATAAAAATCCGGGTTGGCATTTTTTTCTTTTTGAAATGGTGGAAATGTAATTTAAAAAAAAACAAAAAAATACAAATAAAAATCCGGCATTTTTTTCTTTTTTAACAAAAGTTTTTATTACCATTATTTTCTGGCACCACTTGAAAAAGTTTCTCGCAGTCACGTGTCTATTTTAGCCTGGAGCGTTTCTCCTTCCAACCGCACGTCAGGCACAGTTAGCCAATTCTTGCCTTTGCATTCACGCATCTATTTCCTTCGTCATTGTCTTTCTTTCTCGTGTGAGCATGTGTTGAATGAGGCCTTCTATAGAAAAGTCAGGTACAGCCAATGATGGAGTACTGTTGCCACATCTGAGCAAGAGCTGCTAGAAGCAGCTTATCTTACCTTGATAGAGTTCAAAATAGACTTTGTAGCTTAGTGGGGGATGCCCTTTTCTCTTCCCTGCAATCTCTTTCTCACAGAACAGACGTAATGAGCACGTCTTTGCTTTATAGTTATTTTCATGGCAAGTGCTCGTCTGAGCTCCAATCTATGGTCACCCCTCACCAAACTTTCATGAAAAACACTCGTCTAACCAAAACCACTGTCAATAATTTTTCCCACTCTTTATCTGTGCCTAAACCTAAACGTAGATTCCATGAACAAAGCTTCTTAGAACTGCACGCCTGTGGAACTCGCTTCCGTTTGCCAGCTTTCCAGTTGACTACAATCTGATTGTCTTCAAGTCCAATGTAAACAAGTTCTTGAACCGTCCCCCTAAGTAATTCAATTTACAAAATTTCCACTACTTATGTTTACTATGCTATAATCACATTGACTAATGTATACCCAGTCACCCTTATCCTCAAGTGGCCTCTGGGCCTTGATAAGTGGTGATTCCTGTGTAAAAAAAAAAAAAAATCAGGTTGTGTTTTTTTTTTGTTTTTTTTTTTACTTTAAGTCTGCTTTTTAATTGTACTTTCTTTTGTTTTATTTTCAATTATGTTCTTAAAATCCAGAGGTCAGATTGGTGATCCGACGTTTTTCTCTTGTAGATTCAGTCGTCCAAGAATTCGCTTTGGACATTCCTACATTGCTTTATCCACATTTAATTTTGTTTTCGTAATAAAGCTTGGTTGATTTTATTTTTTTTGAATACATTTTTTAAAAGATCTTGAAATGATGACCGTTCATTTGTGCCCAAATTTAATAATTTTTCTAGAGATTTTTTATAGTTATCTATTTGAATGGTGCCCCGTAAGTTTTTGATTTGTTTTTTGTACAACATTGGCAAATTTTTTTTTCTTTCTTTTTTTACAAAGGAATCACCATTTATCAAGGCCCAGAAACCACTCGAGGATAAAGGTTAAAGAGTGTACAGTGTTCAAAAGGACAATATCATAGTAATCATTAGAAGTGTAAATTTGGTAAATTGGATTACTTAAGGGGAACGGCTCATCAAGAACTTGTTTGCATTGGACTTGAAGACGGCCATATTGTAGTCAGCGTGGAAGCAGGTAAACAGAAAAGAGTTGCACAGGTGTGCAGTTCTTAGAAAGAAGCTTTGTTCATGGAATCTACGTTTAGGTACAGATAAAGAGTGGAGGGAAATTATTGATAGTGTTTTACAGCGAAAGGAGTGCTTGTGAATGTTTGGCGAGGAGGGACCATAGATTAGAGCTCAGACGAGCACTTGCCATGAAAATAGGGATAAAGCAGAGATAGGCTCGCAATGTCTCTTCTGTGGGAAAGAGGTTGCAGGGAAGAGAAAAGGGCATCCCCCACTAGGCTACAAAGTCTATTCTGAACTCTGTCAAGGCAGGATAAAATTTCCTAACAACTCCTGCCCAGATGTGACAGTAGTACTCCATCCTTGGATGTACCTGGCTCTTATATAGATGTAGAGAATTGCATCAGCAGGTAGATATTCTTTATTTGTTCCCATATAGCTTTCACCATTTTTTCTAGATTGTTGGATGGTAAATTTTTAGTGTTTTATATACACCTTTTCTCTCTTGTAGACGTCACAGATCAAGGCAGAGTGTTCTTCATGGCAGTTTGCACATTTTATATTTTTTGCACTCACTCTCTGTGTGGTTTGGGTCATGTTCATCACACTTCCCCACACACTTGGCATCATCTACAAATGTTTTTGTGATGACCAGGTTTCTGACATCTGAAACAAAGTTGAGTATATACTTCTGTATCTAGTTTTTTTTTTTTCTGATGGTAATTCTCATATTTCTTTTACACCCTATTTTTTTTTAATACAGTTTCAATTTCTTTTGTTTTGTTGTTTTTTTTACACAGGCATCACCACATTATCAAGGCCCAGAGGCCACTCAAGGATAAGGGTTAAAGAGTGTACAGTAGAAATTGGACAATAGAGTAATCATTAGTAATGAAAATTTGTTAAATTTGATAACTTATATGGAACGGCTCATCAAGAACTTATTTACGTTAGACTTGAACACAACCATATTGTAGTCAGCCAGAAAGCAGAAAAACGGAAGACAATTCCACAGGCGTGCAGTTCTAATAAAAAAGCTTTGTTCATGGAATCTACGTTTAGGTTTAGGCACAGATAAAGAGTGGGGGGGGGAATTATTGATAGTGTTTACAGCTAGACGAGTGTTTCTTGTGAAAGTTTTGCGATGGGGGACCATAGACTGAAGCTCAGTCGAACACTTTCCATGAAAATATCATCAGAGACAAACTCGCAACATCTCTTCTGTGAGATAGAGGTTGCAGGGAAGAGAAAAGGACATCCCCTACGAGGCTACAAAGTCTATTTTGAACTCTATCAAGGCAGGACAAGTCCTTTCTAGCAGCTCCTGCCCAGATGTGGCAACAGTATGCCATCCTTGGACGTATCTGGCTCTTATATAGATAGAGAACTGCATCAGTAGTGAGATATCTACCGGATCGATAGAAAGATCCCACCATTTTTCCAGCGGCCTTGGCAACAGATTTGATGTACGTGTTCCATTTAAGATCAGGAGTAATTGTCAAGCCCAGAAGCTTGTCAAAACTTGAGGCCTCCTGAAGACGAGAGCCATTCATTTCAATTGATGCCAGATATGGATCAGAATGTTGATGATGTAAAGAGAGAAACTTGGTTTTAGATGCATTAAAAGTAACCAGCCACTATGCAAGTTTCCTGCTTCTTTTTGAGGTGTTTAATCCAGTGGATACACTTTGCATTTGGTGTTGTGGAATTCATGTTGAGTTTCTGTGTTTCTTCTTTTGAACTTCCACTAGCAGACTGCCACTTTGAATTTTTTTTTTTTTTTTTTTAACATTTGTTGAATTTGACTTACTTGATACAGGTCTAATTAGGCCCCGTTTCTTAGTGTTTTGTCCGAATGAAATGAAACTTTGGTCATAACTAGTGAATTATATTCAAAACATCACATCAAAGGACTAGGCCTTTTTTTTCTCCGTTGACTGTAAAATGCTCAGAAAAACAATTGAACGTCCTGTTTTTTTTGGGGTCGCCTGTATAAGTTGATATAACTGTTAAAAATGTTTTTGACTCATAATGGGGGGGGGGGCAGGGCATGATTCCAATGATCGTTTTTATAACCACACTTATAATAATCATTTCTTACCAATACCATTTATTTTCTAACCAATATCATTTATAACCACACTTATAATCATTTCTAACCAATACCATTTATTTTCTAACCAATATCATTTATAACCACACTTATAATCATTTCTAACCAATACCATTTATTTTCTAACCAATATCATTTATAACCACACTTATAATAATCATTTCTAACCACACTTCTAATAATCAACGAATCACAAGCTTCAAAAGTTACTATAAAAAAATGTTGAATTTTGGATTCTATCAGTTCGCCGCCGCCTCTGTCATGGAACGACGGAAGATTGAGACTGCATTGATTCTTCGCCGCCATCTTTGTTACTAGGAATTACTGAACATTCAAGATCGAGACTACATTGATTTGATTTACTGCTGCCATCTTTGTTCAACATAATGTCTCAACACTTAATAACTTAGAAAAAGAGATAATTTGTCCAGTTTAATTTCATCCGGTGATTCAATAATAAATTTTGGAAAGCCTAAGTTTCAGAATCTGAATCGGATAAATACCTTTTCGATTAAAAAAAAAAATTTTTTAAGTGCGTATAACATAATTATATCAAAACTTCTATCTCTCTACCTATACCAATATGTTTTTCTATCTATTCTTTTTCTTCCTTCCACGTTTTCCCACCCCCCTTTTGCTTCTCTTTTATATAAAACGAGAATATTAGAAATGGCTGAAAAACTGACCTCCCTCCCTCACAAAACCTGGTCAAGTAGTTGACACCTAAAGAATGAATTATTTTGTTTTATTTTTTAGATATTATACATCTGGCACAATGTTGATCAACAAAATACAAACTTTGTGGGTCTTTAGTAGTTTTTGACTTCTTGCTGAACACAAACAACTGCCCTTGATATGAAACTAGCGGGGGGGGGTACCCGGCATTGCCTGGGTGTGTAGAGTAAAAAAAAAAAAAAAAAAAAAAAAAAGTAGTAGTAGGCAGAACCCGTAACACGAAGAAGAAGAAAAAAAAAAAAACCCGAGCCATCATGCAACGGGAAATTGCGAATGTCGAAATTAAGCGTAGTCAATCGAAAAGGGAATGATGGCTTGCAAAAATGCTGATGCAAAAACCGACCCCCCCCCCCCGAAAAAAAAAAAAAAAAAAAAAAAAAAATGGCCCAGTTGAGGGTGAAAGAATTAATGTTTTTGGCCAATTTTTTGATATTTGTCATCCGAAAGATCGGGCTTGAAAATTATACCGACCTGGCATCGCGTGTGTCGAAAGTTTTTGGCAGACATACACACACACACAATTTTGCCCGGGGTAGTTGTAGGTGTGTGGAGAAAAAAAAAAAGGAGTTGGTAGACAGGCAGGTTCGAACTCGTGATACGAAGGCAGAAAAGCTGACATCTTAACCGCTGCGCTTCAGTGACAAAGGAAGTGAAAAACATTAAAAAGTTAAGGTGTGTAAATTTAATGAGGTCAAACATCACGCCACAGGGAAACGAAATCCTTTTTTTTTAAATATTTTTTCATGTTTCACGAAAACACATATTTCTCTTTGATTTTTAGACTTTTATTCTGTTATTTTTTTTCTTTGCAGCATATCAACATTTATTTCTTTTTTCATTATGTGTATGTTGTAGTACTTACCAACAAAACAAACGCCCACATGTTTGTGCCTTATGTAGGCATGCGCGACAACAAAACTTGGGTTTTTATAAGTGGAAGTCTCGAGGTTGTCAGGAATCTCCAGGCGCATGCGCAAGAGGAGGGATTGAGAGAGTGGTATAAAAGGCAGGTCGAGTGAGAAGTTTGTTGTTGTTGTCATTGGACGTTACAGTGACGCGTGCGTTAGCAGTTGATTAAGAAGTTGTTTTTTTTTGTGTCAAGTCGTGCACCTCGGTGAAGGTCAGATAAGTTGTGTACCTCGGTGAAAGTGAAGGTCAACTTTTTTTTTTTCTTTTGACACCGTGCATCTTGTGTGTATGCTTATCTATTTTTTTTCGTCTAGTATTTTTTTTCTTAATTATTTTTATTTATTTTTTTACAATGGACCTTTACGTTGTGTACCGTGGTAACGCCAAGTTCGATTTGTTTTTAATTTATTCCTGTTGAATAAAAAAGAGGTTCG
The DNA here is from genome assembly GCF_053919585.1 of Euprymna scolopes. Lineage (NCBI taxonomy): Eukaryota > Metazoa > Mollusca > Cephalopoda > Sepiida > Sepiolidae > Euprymna > Euprymna scolopes. Next base: position 95,742,771 of record NC_136508.1, on the reverse strand, counting down.
GCAACCAAATTAATGTATGTTATGATATCCGTTTTAGAGGGAGTACGTATTATTTACGTGATGGCCTGTACATATATTATTAAATGTTCCTTGTAGTTAACACACATTTTAAATGTTCATTTAGAGAGGAGACAAAGTGACAGTAGGTACATGTTGAAGACATTTATACAGAGAGAGTTCATATTCACAAGACATATACTCTGATGAGAAGATGAAGTGGTATACATTGATACATACTGGAATGATTAAACACATTACCTTTTCTCGTTGGAATGATGAACACAGAAAGACGGCAGTTATAAAAAACATCATGATAGTTTATTCTTCGACCGGTCGGAAATGATTCTGTACTTCAGGAATTCAAAGTCGTTACATGGTTCCTTCTAAGCCTCCCGCTTCCAAGAGGGTTCCCTGATTAACTGAGAATCGATCTGATCCTCTGATCTGAATCTCTTTATTAACTCTTCGAACCCTTTCCTATATTGAGAAATCATTTTTGCCATGACGTCTGGCAAACGTAACCACAATTCACGTGTTTTAAAACATGCGCGATTTGCACGTTTTGAAACCATTTCTGATGACCAGGAAATTTCCCATTCTCTTTGTTTTAGAAAGGAATTTAACCTACTTGTTAATTCTCTAACCGATATTTTTATTATGCATTCTTTCTAAGAATGTGAATAGATTTTCCAGCCAAATTTTATTTATAAAATATTTTAAAATAATGAACAATTTACCTGAACATTCCATTTAAAACCTATTGTTTTTTAAAACTTATCTCCAGGGTTCGATTCCCGTTTTATCTGATATCATTTTCATTTAACTAATTCTCTTTTTTTACTTACATGTAAAGAGGACAGCCCTTTTCATGTAACATTTGGCTGTGAGGCAGTTTTCTGGTTTTGTTTCCCCCCCCCCAAGATGTTGGGGTTAGGGAAAAACCAGCTCCCCATAAAAGGGAAGTGTCCAAATGAATAGCAATTGTCTGATATGACAGGTTTTATGCCCCGGCACGAGAGGCCAGGAAAATGATTTAGCTTCTCGATTAGTTTCGCTTTTATACCAAAAACGCAAGGAGGCAGAAAAGCGGGAAATTTATAAAATAAAAGTCAACCAAAATAAATGTAGACACAATGTTCCTTCGTAAATCGGAGATATTATAATCTCGTAAATATATAAAAAGTTCTAAGAAATACTACCCCTGCACCCCCCCCCGCCCCATGAGACGCCACCCTGCAAAAGCCTTTGCCGGACATACAAAAAAAATTACGCAAACACACACACACACACACACACACACACACATTTTCACTTTTATATATTAAATGATATGAAAATCCACTTACTCATTGATGCTGAAACCAGACCCAAGCTGATCAGCAGGACCGCAAGGACACATCTGAAAAACAAAAAATAAAACAATTACAATTGTGTGTTTCACATTAAACACTGGCATACAGTGAAGTCATTTTACTTTCTTTTTTTTATTTGTTTGAACATTTTAAAAAAAAAGAGAAAAAAGAAATAAAGAAAAAAAAGAAAAAAAGAAAAAGAAAAGAAAAAGAAAAAAAGAAAGAAAAAAAGAAAAAGAAAAAAGAAAAGAAAAAGAAAAAAAAGAAAAGAAAAAAAAAGAAAGAAAAAAGAAAAGAAAGAAAGAAAAAGAGAAAGAAAGAAAAAAGAAAAAGAAAGAAAGAAAAAAGAAAAAAGAAAAAGAAAGAAAAAGAAAAAGAAAGAAAGAAAAAGAAAGAAAAGAAAGAAAAAGAAAGAAAGAAAAAGAAAGAAAAAAAGAAAGAAAGAAAGAAAAAGAAAGAAAAAAAAAGAAAGAAAGAAAGAAAAAGAAAGAAAGAAAAAGAAAGAAAGAAAAAAAGAAAAAAGAAAGAAAAAAGAAAGAAAAAAGAAAGAAAAAAGAAAGAAAAAAGAAAGAAAGAAAGAAAAAGAAAAAAGAAAAAGAAAGAAAAAGAAAGAAAAAAGAAAAGAAAGAAAAAAGAAAATAAAGAAAAAAGAGAAAAAGGAGAAAGAAAAAAGAGAAAAAAGGAGAAAGAAAAAAGAGAAAGAAAAAAAGAGAAAAAAAAGAAAAAAGAAAAACTTTAGTTGTAAGACAACTCTTCATGTTGTAATTGGATTATTCAAAACTGCTATTCTCATCTTGGACATTATTTGTACAAAGTTTCAGCTGATGTAACGTCCAACTTTCTTCAGTGTCAAATACTGGAATTTGAAGTTATTAGACATCAAAGCAACAATTTTTATCTTGAAAAATACATCGGCTTCTTGTTTTGACATCTAACAGTTTCACATAAGGCATTCTCAACTGTTTTTTTTTTGTTGTTTTAATTCTTGTCTCCATTTCAAGTTTGTCACCTGGAGATGATTCAATGAAGAATTGAAAACGTTCATGATACATATGAAACATTTAAGTTTTCTTTTGACATAAAAGATTTTTACAATTTTGAAAATAAGAGCTATAATCAAGCAGTAGTATTCTGTTAATCTTAATGTTTGCTTAAATGAAACAATGCTACCTAAAACACACACACACACACACATTACATAGAAAAATGCAAGCATGAAAAGTAATATGGTTAAGATTAAACTTAGAAAAGTAAAAGGACTAGTTGTTAAAACTGGAAAAGAAAAAAAGATATTCTAGTAAAAAATATAATAAATTTATAACTTTAAATATGGCAGTATTAATTAAGAATTGATTATATAATGTTAAATTGAATTTTTTTAAATTCTTAATGCTGTAATATTTTAAGTTATAAATTTATTATATTTTTACGAGAATATTTTGTCTTTTTTCTTTTCTAGTTTTAACAACTAGTCCTTTTACTTTTCTCAGTTTAATCTTAATATTACTTTTCATGCTAACATTTTTCTATGTAATCCATGATTTTTCCAGGCTTTGCTTTGAAATAATATTTTCTTTATGTTCAATATTATACGCATTGTCAACAGTCCATAAAATAAATACTACCAACTTCTTAAATTGACTAAATAAAAAAATTAAAAAATCAAATAAAAGACGTAATTAAGTAAATAAACAGAAAGAAGGGGAAAAAAGAGAAACAGAATTAATGGGTGACGTAAGTGAAAGATTATTAGCCTTAGCACAGCAAAAAGCATCACTTGTTAACTCTCACTATATAACCCAAATAAGATGGCATGTGAGTAACATTCCCGCTATGATTTATGAAGGTGTCGACGATGAAAAAGTTGCTTTGGTAGCTAATCAGAAAAAAAAAAAAAAAACGGCTCATGTTCCTTACTTATTTTGAGGACTTGAACACTAGTAATTTTATTATAACTTTTGTTTTAATGAACAAAAAGGGAAAATTTTTATTTCAAAATAGAGCTGAGAAGGTGGCCTATGAACTGTAAAAATTGTTCGAAATTTGGTTGCAGTGAAACTTTAAAGCAGTTCTAAATGAGTACAGCTAACACTTAACCATATATTTAACCACGGTAATGTTTGAATGATATAGTGAGTTTTGAAAATATATATGGCAATTAAGCTGCACAGAATTTCCTGAATTTCATCCTCATGAGGATTCATCAGGCTACTGCATGGAATCTATGTTACTTCATGTCTTTATATATTCCTGTGGTACTGAGTTTGCTAGTCAGTCAATTAGATTCTTTGTTATTTACAGACCCATTTATCTCAGCTAATGGGTGCGCATTTTCCAGATAGAAGTTTACTTAACCAAGTTCCAACCTCTGTCCTATCATCGCAATGTTGCATTTCTGTGCCTGTTTTACAAATATTTTATAGAACGTGCTCTGCCAAACTCATTTCATTGTACCCCCTCCAACGTACATATCCCCAACAAACCCACTTAGCAACAAGCAATCTCACTCCCTCACTGTTGAGGTCCCTAAATCCCAGAAAGCTTTCTACTAGTTTCTTCCCCCGAACAGCTAGACTCTGGAATTCCCTTCTTGCTTCTCTAACTGTATTGATATGCAGAAGTTTAAATGTAATGTTAACCAATATCTTGTTAATCTTTCCTAAATATAGCCCCTTACATCCAAGTAGCAATATGCTTTGTTAGAGATGAACGGGAGATAAAAAAGAATAAATAAAATAAAAAAAAGATACATAAATTTTATATCTTATATATATATATATATATATATATATATAAGCGAAAATGTATGTGTGTATGCTTTTTCTGTATGTCTACAAAAGGCTTTTTTCAGAGAAGCGGTCGGTCGCCTAACAACTTTTTAAAAACTTTTTATATCACATGTAAATCGTAATATCTCAGAGTTAACAACGGAGCTCGCCTGTCTACTTAATTTGCTCGACTTCGGGGAGATAAATATTTAACAGTTTTTGCTCGCCGCATGTGGGTTAGGCCTTTTCCTATAATAAAAGCGACACTAATTCTTGCATTATTTTTCCGGTCTCGATCACCGGAAATGTCCGAAAGCAATCAGCTTTGATCAATGTGGAAATATTATTTCCTTATATCAGAAGACAATTGCTATTCGACAAGTGTAGCTGTTTCCCCCTACCCCCAACGTCTTAAGAGAAAAAAAAAAAAGCATTCCCACACTAAATGAAATGCTACCCCGCAGTCAAAAGTTGACCTCATTAAGTCATTAAAACGTGCACCTGCTAATTTAAGCAATTTAATAAATTCAAACGCGTTTCCATTAGCATCTCGCGGTGGCCCAATGGTTAACGTTGCACTCTATTTTTCACACTTTAATTTCCAACTTTGCCTCAAGGGTTCGGGTTCGATCCTCATACTTACCTACCAAAACATTTTTATTTATTTTAACCCCCCCCCCCCCGGCGGAGTTTTGATTTACCCAAAACCACACATACCTCCAAACACCTGGGCAACGCCGGGTACCCCTCGCTAGTAGGTACATAAAATCTATTTATAAAAGCCTATATGTCTGTCTGTTTGTCTCCATATTTTCAAACTATCTCAAACACTAAAAGTTACAGAACAGAGACCTCAAATAATTGGATTTTTACAGACCGTTCTTTTATGAGTCCTTAGCCAGTTAAAATAGTTTTTAAGGGGTTAAAAATAGGTCAAAATTTAAAAAATCATTAAACATTTTGGACATTCATCTTAATTTATTTTTAATCAGTTCATATGCATGTCACATTGGTACAGTGGTAACGTCACCAGCTTTGAATGCTACAGTTTTGATTTTGATTCTAGCTGATGGCACCGAAGTACTTTTTTTTCTTTTTACTTCTGAAATCATGATTCTATAATATATATATATATATATATATATAATCTGGATAAATTAAAATATCATATTTAAACATATTTTACTCCCAGGACCCCCCCCACACACCTCGCTAGTAATATATATATATATATATATATATATATATATATAAACCTTAATTCAAGTAAAGCAACTGGCCCTGATGGCATAATTAAAGTGCTGAAAAAGCTTCAAGCAGAACTAGCTCCCATACTTACAAAACTGTTTAATGATGGTCTTATGGAGAATTGCATCCCAACACCCTGGAAAACCTCATCAGTATGCCCTTTATTTAAGAATTCAGGTGATTGGTCATCACCCTCTCAGTACAGACCAATAAGTCTCCTGTGCATCCTGAGTAAGTTACTGGAATCTGTTAAATAGAGAAGTAGTCAACCACCTCAGCAAAAATAACCTTAGTGATATGCAATATGGTTTCCATTCTGCTAGATCTACATCAGATGTGGTAACAGTTATAACTCATAGGATTAATGAATCTCTCAATGGAGGCTCCCTTTCTCGGGTAATTACTTGACATATCAAAAGCCTTTCATATGGTATAGGTCTACTTCGCAAAATCTCCAACTACAGTATAGCTAAAAACTTTGGTCAAGATCAAAATGTAGTATCTGTTCTTCAGATGCTGCACTTCATTTTCTTGTTCTCTTTCGGTGGAGGAGAAATCCTTCACGACTGAGACAATTTTTATTTTTGTACCTTTTCTCCACGTTAAAAAACGACCCTGGTGTCTAACTGTCCCATGGGGAGGCATAGTAAATAGGTACATCAATGATCTCCCAAATCACATCCTAAGATCATTCGTAGACATTTATGTTGACAACACTACCATCTATGGCAACACATCAAAGGCCGTAAACGACCAAGTTCTGAGTCTCTCTCCTCTGATCTTGAGCACATGGTACAATGGGGAAATAGGTGGATGGTTAATTTTAATGCATCTAAAACTAAGTCTATCTTTACATCATCAACGCTCTGATGCCCATCTGGCATCAATTGAAATGAATCGCTCTAGTCTTGAGGCGGCTCCATGTTTTAATAAGCTTTTGGGTCTGAGATAGAACACGTACATCAAATCTGTTGCCAAGGCTGCCGAAAAAATGGTGGGATCGTTCTACTGCTCCAGTACATATCACACTGCTGATGCCATTCTTTACGGATGAAGTACTGTTGCACCATCTGGGCAGGAGCTGCTAGAAATGACTTATCCTGCCTTGAAAGAGTTCAAAATAGACTTTGTAGCCTAGTGGGGATGTCTTTTTCTCCTCCTTGCAACCTTTTTCCCACAGAAGAGACGTTATGAGCCTGTCTCTGCTTTATCACTATTTTCATGGCAAGTGCTCGTCTGAGCTCCACTATGGTCCCTCCATCACCAAACACTTCAGAGCTTGGATTAGATAGAGGGGCCATCTCCAGACTCAGAACAGCTGCATAATCGAACTAAGACGAAATCAACTAAAACTGATGATGATCATCATCATCTATATATCAACAGGATAGCATGTGTGTTATTTATTTTGTGTGTCATGTTTACATCCGAGTGACTGTCGTTTAATTGTTATGGACTTCCATTTCTTGTAATAAATAATAACTCAAGTCATCTATTTTTTTTTTTATAAATAATTTTAAGAATTCCTGACAAGTTTTGATTTCGATTCAAGCTGATGCACCCAAGTCATATGGATATATTTTTTTATTTTTGAAATTGCAACTTTAAAATATATAAATAAAAAAATAAAAAAATAAAAAAAAAATAAAAATAAATAAAAAAAAAAATCGATAGAACATTACGAAATCTGCAAGAATTAAAATATATTTAAGCGTTCTTTACGACCGGGCTATGCCGGACTTCCCTGCTAACTTAGATAAATAATTTTGCAGTTTTAACAAAAGAGCTAAAATAATATCAGAGTGCCGCCATTTACGCTGAACACCTATAGAATGCCAACATCAATATATTACGTATGAATTTTTTTTTTTTTTTTTTTATGCAGTGATCACCACTCATCAAGGCCCGGAAGCCACTCAGGGATAAGGGTTATTGCAAGTACATTATGTTAGTGTGGAGATTTGATGAAGTGTTTACTTAAGGGGGCGGTTCATTAGGAATTTGTTAACGTTGGACTTGAAGACATCCAAGTTGTAGTGAAGTGAAAATCCGTTGCTTCTGTCGAAAGTTTTAGGCAGACATGCAAACATACATAGATTTATATATTTGTAGCTCAAATTTCCACAGGTCCTGCTAGTTCTTAATACTATTATTATTAGCCATGGTATGAATTACGACCCGCGTTTGTGTTTGTGAATGGACAAGTGCAAACAACCTTTTTTTTTTTTCTACCAATCTATAGTTTCAACTGAGAAAATCAAAATTGAGAGAAAGACACAGAGTCCACATGAAGGGCGGGGGAGAGGAGACAGGAAGGCATCAAACTACCCCACCCTCTTTGATGAATTGCTTTACGTCTTAGCTTTCATGGCAAAAATCAACATTTTTGGTTTTCAAAGAGGAAAAATTTGAACCAGAAAGGTTTATTATGCATTAAAAAAAAAAAAAAAAAAACAGCAGACTTCCGGTGAAAAGCAGAAACCTTTGTACAACTTCATTTTATACATTTTTTCTTGTTGCGGGACTACCGGTGGTGATGTTAGTCCCGCACCTTAAATCCCTAAAGAAAAGAAACAAAAGTCAATGTTTAGTTGTCATCGAAAGAACTACACCGTGTGTCGTCATAAATACCAGCCTCTCCTTTTAATTAGTTTCTTTGTTTATTATTTAATGTGTACAAACCAAGAAATAAATACAAATGACTTGTTTAGCCAACAATTTGCAGAGGAAATTGAAATGCAGATCTTGAACAAGGATAGGCACCACGTATCTTTTCTATTTATGAAATTACTAGCATGGGTGCCCGGCGTTGCCCGGGTATTTGGAGGTGTGTGTTGAAAAAAAGCGACTCCTTGTAGAAAAGTGCCCAGTTGAGGGTGAAGACAATGTTTTTAGCCAATTTTTCGGTATTTGTCGTCTGAAGAGTCGAGCTTAAAAACGATACTGATCTTTTGAAAATCCGTCGCTTCTGTCGAATGTTTTAGGCAGACATGCAAACATACATAGATTTATATATTTGTAGCTTAAATTTTCGACCCAAACCGATTAAAAAGCTTGTCCCTATCTCTGAATACCCTTTATGTAAAATTTCAATATATAGATTATGTGGGAGGTGGGGGGGGGTGAATATAAATAAACGTAATTAGAATTTTTTCAAAAATCAATAATATATTTAAAAGTAGTAGCATCCGACGTTACCTGGGGGGAAAAAAAAAAAAAAAAAAATCGCATATATTTTTAGCCGATGTTTTATGGCCAAGAGTATTTTTTTTAAATTGCATTTTCACCCCAAACAAGGCACAGTACCACTTTGATGTAGGGGGCTAATATCTGGGACATAATTTGTAGGGGTTCTATGTAGGAAGCTGAGCAGCAAGATGTTTACATTACACTTGAACTTCTGCATGTCAGTACAGTTAGAGAAACCGGAATCCGGAAGAGAATTCCAAAGTCTAGCAGTCCTAGGAAAGAAGCTATTAGAGTAGAAGGTTTTCTTACATCTAGGGATCTCTACTGTGTAGGGGTGGAATTTTGCTGCTTCTCAGGTTTGTCGGGGGAGGGGGTGTTTCCATTGAGGGAATACAAGGGCTTGTAGTTCGTCAAAGCACCGTACTCATAAAACAGGCAGAGGGATGCAACATTTTGTAGATGGGACAGTGGTTGAAGCCTAACAGATAGTGCAAGACTTATTAGGTTGGTGACTCTTTTGAACCCTGTCTAAGAGGGAGAGACTAGTAGCAGATACCCCATCCCAAATGTGGCAACAATGCTCCATACATGGGCGAATGGTGACCTTGTAAAAGTACAGGTCCTCTCAAGCGTAAGTAACTTTCTAACACGATAGAGAGAGAGCCCACCTTCTTTGCAGCAGCCTTGGCAATGCACTCAATGTATCTGTTCCAAGTCATGTTCTTCGAGTTTGAACAAAGTACTTTCAGGTAATGTATCATTAGCCATGGCCATTAGTGGTTGAAAAGGTTTCTTGTAGTCATTAAAGAAAAAGAGCTCAGCCGTGGCAGCATTGAATGTAACCATTTTTGTCTCCATTCCACCACAGACCGGAACTCTTCCTCTAAGGTTTCCTATTGCCTTGGATATGTACTCATGACATCAAGTATCCGCATGTTGTTCAACAGTGACTTTTTTTTTTCAAGTCCAGGATACGCTTAGCATGCACAAAAAGTGAAACATTTAAGAGCTTCTGAATTGAAAGCATCGTTTAAATGGCAAATTAAATTGAAATGCATAATACGCTTAACAACAGCACGCAGGTATTTAATAATTTCGTTTCCTTTCGTAATAACACCATGCGGCGGAAGAAAAAGAAAATCCTGAAAGACGGGTTACGTCAAAATATCATTTAAACAAATAAACATTTGTTTATTTAAATTTTTGCGTTGTCTGACTTTAAACGTATTATATATACGTATTTCAATTTAATTTATTATCTAAACAAATGAAGCATGCATGGTTCCCCGTGAGTGCACAGTGAACGAGGCATAAAAAACATAACTAAGATCAGCATTTGCTGCCCCCTCATTTAGCCGAAAAAGTCCCCAGGGGACGGCAAATCCTGGTGAAAATGAACAAACAGTGCTGTTTTAGGCCTTAACATGTATATTTAAGCTGTACACAATGCAAAAACAGAAATGAATAAGTCCATCATTTCCCCCCCCCATTTAGCCCCCAAGGCTTGAACATATTTAAATTGGAGTTCAGCACTATGCAAAACTGCTAAATAGACATACACACAAAATTTGTATAGACAAATAAAATTATATAGAAATCAGTTACAACTTTTCAGAAAGTTTTATAAAAATCTAAGGCATCATTTTTTTTTCAAATAAGTACAAAAGTTTCAGCCATTTTAACCCGAAAGGCACCCCTGAGAGGGCAACTGGAGTTTTCCTGGAAAATCCGTTCTGTTACTTTTCTTTACTCATATCATGTTTAATGTTTCTGCAAACTCTAAAATTCCAAAGCGTAGTTATTGAGAAAAGTGTGAACAGATAAACGGACAAGGGTGAATTTTGTTCAGCACCATGCTAAACTGCTAAATAGACATACACAGAAAATTTGGGACAAATTTTGTAAAATAGTTCCAAAAAAGGAGTGTTTTTTATTAGCCCTAGTAAAAAAGCGGATGGAGGATCGAAGAGACGGATGGTAGATAATGAAGTGGATCTCGTTATGGGAGTATTTTAAGAGCAAAGGGTGGCGGCGACAAGATTGCAGAGGGAATGGCTAACTTAATGATGAAGTGTCTTGTTTTAGCAACCCTCTCGGGGATGTTGGTGGACAAAGACAGAAGTTACCATGGACAATCCGATAAAATTTCAGGAGGCTTGGAAAATTGGTTTGACTGAATGACATAAGAGGTCTCGAATGGCCCGTGCTCGAGGCCAGGTGGAAATTGTAAGAGAATGCCTGGAGATTGGGGGGCAAGACAACGAAGATGTGGTCGTAACGATCACATGGCAAAACGCCGGTTAAGCGTCAAGAGAAAACGGGATGATATGCTACCCCATGATCTCCCGGATGGCAAAGCTCGAAGGAGAGAGATTGCCTACATCAAGAAGTGACTAGTATCACTGGGGGGACGATGGTGAAAAAGGCATTGATAAACGCTCCACCTGGAGGGCAGTCAGGGAGATCGATGGTCATCAGTCATAGCTGCTTTGATAGCTTCCTGCATTCTCATTAACTGTTCATAAGGGCACAGATTAATTGTATTGAAGTGGATTGTCTGTTTAAATAGACTAAAAAAAGGAGTAATTAATAAAATCGAAATAGGAAGAGTAGTTATGCACTGACAGGAAGATTTCTCTCGCGTCATTTCGGAAATGGGCGTGATCAAGCTAATGTACCTGTTGGGACCAAGAGAAGAAGGTCTAGCAGCAGAGCAGGGTTAGGGTTAGGTGAAGAAGGCACTGATAAACACTCCACCTGAGATCGATGGACGTCAGTCATAACTGCTATAATTGACATAAGGGATAATTAGGAGGTGGAATAGTATATCCGAATATTAAAACTCTTGGACGTTAAATTGTGAATATTAGACGCCAGTGCACTGCAGAACAGGATTATAGAGGGAGCAGCTATATCTACGATAGAAGCACTATGCGGAGTGATTATCGAAGAACACCTTAGATTGATGAGGTCGCGGATGGAGCACTTTTTAAGGGAGTTGGACAAGGGGAATTTGAGAGAAAAAGTAGACCCATTGGAAGATCTGAAGGTCAGAGAATCAGGAACTTCTGTGAATTGATTGTGGGGGGGGGGTGATAAGGTGTGGCAGTGGTGTGGTGTATAAGAGGACGAATGAGGTTGAAAGATATTGAGAAGCACCTCGAGGCTATCTGCACCGATGACAGAGGTAATTCAAGTCCAAACCCGCCGGCAGCCCAGATGACCCCACCTGAAGAAAACCCAGTTCCGGATGAGCAACTAAGGGGATGCAGCACGCATGTTGAGAGTTACATTTAGTCACTACAAACAGCCTTCTGTTTCAGTAAATTAAACTTCATCAGGCGATCCTGAACTATTCGACGCCATAGAATATACACTATATATAAGAAAATAGTTAAGTGTGATCTTGTATTGGTGCATTTTATACACCACTTGAATATAAGGTTATGTCGGTTTGCTCAATCAACAGTGCTAAACGGAGTCATTAATTGCGTATTTGGTTAAACATAAGCGAAATAAAGTTATTCCTCTTGATTCCTGATGGGAAATGATTCGTGTGCGTTTTCTATCTAACATATCCCAGAAAATGAGATGCGGATGCATTAAGAGAGACTTTGTTTCTTTTCTCTGTCCTGTTTTATTGGAATTCTTGCAGGGCACTGATCCATGAACTACCAAGGAAGATCCTGATCATGACGTTCAAGATGAGAGGAAGTAGATTAGTTCAATAAAAAAAGTGTGTATTAATTACCCAGAAAAGGCTCAGTAGACTACAAACTCATGTAACTTTTATAAATTTTTGATAAAAAAAAAAAGAAAAAAAATCAAGTAACTTTTGTGAATTTTTAATCGAAAAAAAAAAAAAAAATGAATGAATTTTTAATTGGAAAAAATTTGAGTAACTTATGAATTTTCATTGAAAACAATATCAGTAACTTTTATGGATTTTTGATTGAAAAAAAAAAAAGAAATTAATAACTTTTGTGACTTTTTACTTGAAATTTTTAATTGATGAGTTTGGGATTCATAAGCTGATTAAGTGGTATATCCGTGGTTAGTGTTAGGGTTATAGTCCCAGCAAATGATTCACGGAGGGTCCTGATTCTTATTTTAAATGGAACTAACCAGACAAACTAAAGTGATGAGACAGGGAACATAAAATATCATTTGCAAATAAGGATGAGTACAAAATTTCAGATAAGAATTTTTTCAGAGCTAGAGGGCTAAGAAGATAATGTTCTAGCATAGCTTGACGATATTTTGGTATTTTCAGACACAGCTGAAAATCATCACAAACACATTCAAAAGGTGTTGAACAGTTTGAGGAAGCATAATCTAAGATTAAAACCATCGAAATGAGAGTTTTTCAAAGGAGAGACTCAATACTTTAGAGTTAATAGAGAAGGCATATAGTCTAACCTGGAGAAGGTAAAAGCTATTCAGGCTGTATTGAACCCAAGTACAATTAGGGAAGTTAGTGCTCATATTATAGGAGATTTATCTCCAACATATCTAGTAGCCGAACGATTAATATACCTAACTAGGAAGTATGCAAGATTCGAGTGATAAATGTCAGCTTTTGAAAGACTAAAGAGTTGGTAACTCTAGCATATCCAGACCTCAACCAAGGATTTTGTGACGGGTGCATGTTTGACTCAAAAAAAACATGGAATGAGCTTGGGACGCCCAAGTTGTAAGTCTTTATCATTAACTACTTAACGTCATAAGCCAGTAAGTCAAAACTCTGGGTTCTGATTAGTTGTTATCTAATGGGAGGAAATGTCTTCTATATAAAGATAAGTGTAAAAATATAGATTTATTAAAACAAGTTTTTTTATTTTTTTTTTATTTTCCTCCGTAGAAAATTGTAACGTCGAGTATAGGGCAGCCAAACCAGCTGCCAATATTATCCTGCTTTTTTTTAAAACCAACCGAGAGCTCTTTTTTGTATCCTCATTGTTCCCTTAAGTGGAATTGTCTGGATCTCTTTTGCACTTGGTTCACCAGGAATATTAGTTAGGTAGGACTTCAGATTCTTTTTCATAAGCCCTGTAGCACCTATAATAAGTGGTATGATTGATATCTCCTTAAGATTCCAGTTTCTTTTCATATCATACATGAGACCTTGGTATTTGGTCTGTTTCTCCCTTTCAGCTCTGTTCAGACCGCCATCATTAGGGACACTCACTTCAACCATGGTTGCCACTCTGACTTATTCCATATAACTATGTCAGGTTTGACAGCAGCATTTTCAAGGTAGATGGCTGTAGGGATCACATGGTCGTAATATATGGTATATAAGTAATTTCCAACTGTTCTTTCAGGTTGATGTTCCCAGGACTTGCTGCTACATTGGATGCTTAATTTTTTTACAGATGGTCCAGCACTTACATACTCCTATCATATCTCGCCGTGTAGTAGCCATCCCTGAAAAGAACCTTGCAACTTATTACCAGATGACTTTAAATGCTTGCGTATATGTCATTTTGATTTTACAAAAATAATATTGAGTCAATTAAAAACATACAAAGTTTTGAAAAAAAAAAAAAAAATTGTTTCACATGATAAAACAATTAAAAAAGGATGCGAATGCCACAACTTTGACACATTTATAGCCACCAGACCAGCATTGACAAATAATCTCACATAATGTATGATCTTTTGCTAGACTCAAAGCGTCGTAAAACACTATGTCAGCCTAACCTAATAATATGTCCCCCCCTTTTTCCAATAAAAAACATCAATACGCTTTTAATGTTAGCACCACCACACCGAAAAAGAAAAAAAAGAAAAGAAAAAAAAGAAAAGAAAAAGAAAAAAGAAAAAGGAAAAAGAAAAAAAGGAAAAAGAAAAAGGAAAAAGAAAAAAAGGAAAGAAAAAAAGGAAAGAAAAAAAGAAAGGAAAAAAAGAAAGGAAAAAAAGAAAGGAAAAAAAGAAAGGAAAAAAAGAAAGGAAAAAAAGAAAGGAAAAAAAGAAAGGAAAAAAAGAAAGGAAAAAAAGAAAGGAAAAAAAGAAAGGAAAAAAAGAAAGGAAAAAAAGAAAGGAAAAAAAGAAAGGAAAAAAAGAAAGGAAAAAAAGAAAGGAAAAAAAGAAAGGAAAAAAAGAAAGGAAAAAAAGAAAGGAAAAAAAGAAAGGAAAAAGAAGGAAAAGGAAAAAAAAGGAAAAGGAAAAAAAAGGAAAAGGAAAAAAAAGGAAAAGGAAAAAAAGGAAAAGGAAAAAAAGGAAAAGGAAAAAAGGAAAAGGAAAAAAAGGAAAAGGAAAAAAAGGAAAAGGAAAAAAAAGGAAAAGGAAAAAAAGGAAAAGGAAAAAATGAAAAAGGAAAAAAAGAAAAAGGAAAAAAAGAAAAAGGAAAAAAAGAAAAAGGAAAAAAAAGAAAAAGGAAAAAAAGAAAAAGGAAAAAAAGAAAAAGGAAAAAAAAGGAAAAAAAAGAAAAAGGAAAAAAGAAAAAGAAAAAAAGAAAAAAAAAAGAAAAAGGATAAAAAAGAAAAAAAAGAAAAAAAGAAAAAGTAAAAGAAAAAGAAAAAAAAGGAAAAGAAAAAAAAAGAAAAAGGAAAAAGAAAAAAGGAAAAAAGAAAAAGGGAAAAAAGAAAAAGGGAAAAAAGAAAAAGGAAAAAAAAGAAAAAGGAAAAAAAAGAAAAAGGAAAAAAAAGAAAAAGGAAAAAAAAAGAAAAAGGAAAAAAAAAGAAAAAGGAAAAAAAAGAAAAAGGAAAAAAAAGAAAAAGGAAAAAAAAGAAAAAGGGGAAAAAGAAAAAGGGGAAAAAGAAAAAGGGGAAAAAAAGAAAAAGGGGAAAAAAAGAAAAAGGGGAAAAAAAGAAAAAGGGGAAAAAAAGAAAAAGGGGAAAAAAAGAAAAAGGGGAAAAAAAGAAAAAGGGGAAAAAAAGAAAAAGGGAAAAAAGAAAAAGGGAAAAGAAAAAGGGAAAAGAAAAAGGGAAAAGAAAAAGTATGACATAGGATGGACATAGCGTTTGAATTAGAAATCATGTACGAGTCAGAAACATAGGAAGTGGCCAGTATCTATCAAGTTACATAGAAAATATCCAATTCAGACCAGCAGCGTCAGTTTCAAAACTGAGTTTTCTGCATGGCCTCCCATCATGCAATGATCAGATATGGGTAGTATCTACTATTTATTTCCTGCTTCAGGATGGTATTAAATTACAACTCAATATATGACAACAGGAATTGTTATAATTTACTGATCAGGACAGAGATTATTCAGAATACTCTTGCTTCTGATTTTTTTTAGATGTGGATCGATAATTCATATTTTGGATTATTCAGACTACTATTCACATCTTGAGTGTTATTCGCACAACATCTTGGTCGATGTAACCTCTAACATTCTCCAGGTGTATCTTGTCGAACTCAGGAATCTGCACAGAGTTAAGAACAGACCCTTTATTTCATCCACAAGGGTAACATGCTCTTATCCCGTCAGTCATGATTAGGTAGACATACGAAGTTAAATAGTAATTTAAGTGCTACCCACAATGAAGATTGCACCTTCAATTAGATATATTATATATTAGGTACTCTTGAGTTGGAAGCCCTGTTTAGTTTTAGAACAGTTTCCGATGGTTAGTTGTTCTATACAAGTCTTGGAGATGATGAGTTCTCAGTACAGATTCTGAACTTTATAATTTTGTAGCCAAAGAGCAAAGATTCTTCCCGTGTTGACACGAAGAAAAGAAAACATATGCAACGTTGCTAAAAAAAGGTTTAATTTTTATGGAGCAATTCTGGTTTCTGATTGGTTGGTAGCAGAATGTGAATTAATTTGGTTCGTCAGTTCCTAGCAGCAACATTTATAAATAGAATCTCCCAATTCTGAGGGACCATATCCCATTATAAGCCAAAAATATTGCAACAGGTACAATATAATATTCAATAGAAAATTGGCTCTGTAATAATAAATACAACATCTGCATGCATTGAAATAAATTTAAGCATATTTTACGACCGGGCAAGGTGGCTCTTGCTAGTAAACAAGAAAAGTGTCAATTTATTTAGGCCGATATAACCTCCAACCGTTTTCAAGTTCACCTGTTTCAACTGTGGAATCTGTATGAAATTTTTAACAGAATCCTTTAATCCATGGGGGTAGCTTGCCCCCATTCCATTAACTGGTTGTGATCAAGATTGCAACTATGTATCATTCACACATCATCCCTTTCCAGGTCCGGTTCAACTTCTATATATCATCACACTAGATACGCGTGCCGATTAGCAATGGCACAAATTCCATTAACTTATTTCATCAACTCCAAACTCTTGCAACTTTGATAACCTTAACAATCTGATAACCTTAACAATCTGATAACCTTAACAATCTGATAACCTTAACAATCTGATAACCTTAACAATCTGATAACCTTAACAATCTGATAACCTTAACAATCTGATAATTCAATAATTCCACTGTATTACCCCACTACCGGAAAACAGACGTCATCAATCAGCACACATAACTGATGCAGATTACGCAGACGATATTGCTTTGTTCGCGAATGACACTGTTGATGCGCAAACATTATTATGCAAGTTAGAAAAGTCTGCAAATGACATTGGTCAACACATTAATGTGGATGAGACAAAGTTTATGACTTTCAATGTGAAAGGAGAGATCAGGGTTCTGGTTGGATCAACATTGAAAGAAGTCGCCGAGTTTACGTATCTGGGCAGCAACATAGTTTCCACAGAGAGAGATATCAAAATTCGCATCTCAAAAGCATGGGCTGCATTGGATCAGCTGCGTTCAGTTTCGACTTCAAGGCTAACTGACAAACTAAAAAAAGGCAGTTCATTACAGCAGTGGTCGAGTCTGTTCTTATATACTATGCTACAGCTTGGACACGCACCAAAAGATTGGAAAGAAAACTAGACGGCACATACATTTGTATGCTACAAACAATATTAAATATATCTTGGCAAGATCATCCCACGAAGCAGCAACTTTATGGCAACCTACCTGCCATATCTAATACCATCAGGGAAAGATGCCTACGATTTGACGGTCACTGAGGAGAAAGCATGAATTAGTGAGTGATGTATTGCTATGGACTTCATGACATGGACGCACAAGCAAAGGATGACCTAGATCCACGTACATCCAGCACACGACGCCAACTGTGAACCTGAAGATCTGAGGCAGCTGATGGAAGACAGGAAACTCTGGAGAGGAAGAGTCACATTGGTCCTGATGACGACTACCCGACTACAAAGCTAAGAAAAGAAACCAAACCGCCCAACTGCTAAGATCACTCAATATCATACACCTGACCCGTGACAGAGACTATAAATTGTAATGTCTGAGCATGTTCATGCTTCTAGCCTTGACTTCTGGCCAGTTGTGAATCCTCAGGTAAACCAATTTCTTTTGTTCATTTTTATTTTTAATAATTTTGTTCAGTTCTGTCACGATCACAAAAAACTGATTTGCACCCAACGACCTAGCAAAATGCATCTACATCGTATTGTAACGTTGCTGTTATGCACGAACCATGTTCGTTACAGTTCTAACTTCTCTCAGACCCCGCTACATCGTTCAGCACCACCAAAAAAGAACAAACATAAATAAATCTGGGTCGGCATCTTTTCCCTTCTTAACAAAAGCATTTTGTACTATTACTTAGTCTTCCTCGACTTTACACGTCCATTTTGTTGGAGCTGCACTTTTCTCCTTTTTCCCCCCCCCACTTCCTAATTTGCATATGCGCTTTATTCGGCTACTGCTGCTGTTAATCTCTTTGCTAGCCAGCCATCCTTCGCTGCTGCTGCTATTTTTCTACACACTCATATGCATTATGTTGCAGTATATATCAATGATTCTACTGTTGACATTGGTTTCCCCAGATATTTATCTGGTTAGGATCCTTTCTAGAAAGAAATTTGGAGGGATCATGTGAAGGTTGCCAACATCAAAAGTGAAAAGTGTTTCTGTGGAATGAACTGGATTTGAACTTGATACACCCAGGTTGTTAGTTAAACACTTTGTTATCGTCACGTCTCTTCCCCCAATCTGGGCAGATAGAACTTTCCTCTTTGAAGGAAAATTTCCAACACTACAACCATTGATCATCACTTTTGTTTTGGTAATATCTTCTATTATATAAAGGGCAAATTTCTGTGTTTGTATGTCTGTTATCGTTAGAAAGAGTAATCTCAGACAAAGATATCGAAAAATTGGAAAAAATTATTTTGTGTAGAAATGTCGTTTCGTTTGAAGCACAGCTCAAAGTTATTAAGTAGGTCATACATCACTTGTGAAACAGACAGATACTAAAGCATCAGCATACACCATCTCTTCTGGACAATTCGTGTTTCCTTATTCGATCACCAATACATAACAATGAATGACTCAACCCGGATTTCCTGAACGTCAGTGACATTCATTTTCGGACACTTGTAAACTAGGAAATTACAAAAAAAATGTTATAGCCATCCATAAATAACACTTTACGGCAAAGGATTGGCTTTAAATTAATAACAGAAAAATGATTGTGGATTAACACCTTCAGCTACCAATCCCTCATCCCCCCCCCAACAAAATGTGAGTCTTCTTTCTTTTTTATGATATTTGTGAAAGACATCTATATATATATATATATATATATATATATATAAAAGGCAAAATGTGTGTGACCATTTCGTGTATGTCTCGCAAAGGCTTTTTTCGCCGACGATCCCGGAGTCGTTACGATCGCTTAGAACTGTTTATATATACCCCCTATATAATAATATCTAGGATTTGGGAACGCATGTAGCATCTAGATTTATTTACAGCAACTTTTACAAAATTATTGCTATTTTGGTTCTCACGTGTTGATTCGGCTTTTCGTATAAAAAGCAAAACTAATTCAAAGCTAACACTGTTCTCGGCATCGCGCCGGGAACGTCCACAAGCAATCAGCTTTGATCAATTTGGGGCTAAACTCCTTATATCAAACAATTTGTAATGCCCTTTCATTTTGGGGAGCCGGTCCCCCCCCCCACCATCATCTCGGGGAAGCAAAAACTGCCCCGCATTGAAACAAAGTAAACAAACCCCAAATAGGTGTCCCACATTAAATAAAATACTGCAACGTCATCTCTTAACGCTCTCGCGATGACCTCATTTAGTGACTATCTGTCAATCAAACCTCTTTCACTCTTTATAAGCCTTACTATAACACTAATCAATTCCTCTAACTCCTGGCCTAGGCTGTTAAGTGGTTGGTGTTTGTTTCACCTCCACGTCAAAGCTTGCGGGGTTCAATCCCGCCTCCCGATCAAAACTATTTTTTTTTCTTTTACATCTTTAAACACCCGGGCAACGTTTTTTTTTTTTTTTTTTTTTTTTTTTACTTCACTTATTCTTTAGTTTACCTCCTCCCCTCCTATACACACAGCGTTTTTTTTTTTTTTTCCGATTTTGGTTTTTCCGATGTTTTTAACATCGTTTCAGGGTTATTACTTAACCCCCCACCCCCCATACACACACCCCTAAACACTCGGGCAACGCCGGGTACCCCCCGCTAGTCTATAATATAAATCTCACCTGTCTGTTTAAATGTATGTATGTACATATATGTGTATGCATGTCTACCTAAAACTTTCGACAGAGGCGACGGATTTTCACGAGATTGGTATTATTTTGAAGCTCGACCCTTCGAACAACAAATATCGAAAAATTGCCTACAAACATTAATTCCTTCACCCTCAACTGGGCACTTTTCTATAGTGAGGGGGTCGCTTTTTTCGCCGATACTTCCAAAAGTCATCCCCTCTTTTCGATTGACTAGCCTTAATTTAAACCTATGTCATGATACCGTTTGAAAGTGCGATGTCTCGGACAAATGAGAATTTGAAAAAAAAATGGTCAATTATTTCCTATAGAAAAAGACGTTTGCAATGAGGGAGGGTAGCAAAAAATCGTTCCTTCATGACAATTTAGCCAAGCGCTAGTTCTATCTAAGAATAAAAAAAATATTAAAAGAACACTATAGAAATGTAAAAAACAATTTTTTAATTATTTTCATGTGAATTTATTTTAAATATATATATTTTTTAGAGAAATGTAAAATATATATATTTTTTAGAGAAATGTAAAATATATATATTTTTTAGAGAAATGTAAAATATATATATTTTTTAGAGAAATGTAAAATATATATATTTTTTAGAGAAATGTAAAATATATATATTTTTTAGAGAAATGTAAA
This sequence comes from Euprymna scolopes, assembly GCF_053919585.1. NCBI lineage: Eukaryota > Metazoa > Mollusca > Cephalopoda > Sepiida > Sepiolidae > Euprymna > Euprymna scolopes. The sequence continues at coordinate 95,722,014 of NC_136508.1, read as the reverse complement.
ATATATATATTTTTTAGAGAAATGTAAAATATATATATTTTTTAGAGAAATGTAAAATATATATATGTTTTAGAGAAATGTAAAATATATATATGTTTTAGAGAAATGTAAAATATATATATGTTTTAGAGAAATGTAAAATATATATATGTTTTAGAGAAATGTAAAATATATATATCTTTTAGAGAAATGTAAAATATATATATCTTTTAGAGAAATGTAAAATATATATATATCTTTTAGGGAAATGTAAAATATATATATCTTTTAGAGAAATGTAAAATATATATTTTTTTAGAGAAATGTAAAATATATATTTTTTTAGAGAAATGTAAAATATATATTTTTTTAGAGAAATGTAAAATATATATTTTTTTAGAGAAATGTAAAATATATATTTTTTTAGAGAAATGTAAAATATATATTTTTTAGAGAAATGTAAAATATATATTTTTTTAGAGAAATGTAAAATATATATTTTTTTAGAGAAATGTAAAATATATATTTTTTAGAGAAATGTAAAATATATTTTTTAGAGAAATGTAAAATATATTTTTTAGAGAAATGTAAAATATATTTTTTAGAGAAATGTAAAAAATATATATTTTTTAGAGAAATGTAAAAAATATATATTTTTTAGAGAAATGTAAAATATATATATTTTTTAGAGAAATGTAAAATATATATATATTTTTTTAGAGAAATGTAAAATATATATATATTTTTAGAGAAATGTAAAATATATATATATTTTTTTAGAGAAATGTAAAATATATATTTTTTTAGAGAAATGTAAAATATATATTTTTTTAGAGAAATGTAAAATATATATTTTTTTAGAGAAATGTAAAATATATTTTTTAGAGAAATGTAAAATATATTTTTTAGAGAAATGTAAAATATATTTTTTAGAGAAATGTAAAAAATATATATTTTTTAGAGAAATGTAAAAAATATATATTTTTTAGAGAAATGTAAAATATATATATTTTTTAGAGAAATGTAAAATATATATATTTTTTTAGAGAAATGTAAAATATATATATATTTTTTAGAGAAATGTAAAATATATATATATTTTTTTAGAGAAATGTAAAATATATATATATTTTTTTAGAGAAATGTAAAATATATATATATTTTTTTAGAGAAATGTAAAATATATATATATTTTTTTAGAGAAATGTAAAATATATATATTTTTTTTTAGAGAAATGTAAAATATATATATATTTTTTTAGAGAAATGTAAAAAATATATATTTTTTAGAGAAATGTAAAAAATATATATTTTTTATAGAAATGTAAAATATATATATTTTTTATAGAAATGTAAAATATATATTCTTTTATAGAAATGTAAAATATATATTTTTTTATAGAAATGTAAAATATATGAACAAATGGTGCAGTTTTAAGCCTTAACGCATGTAAATTTGAGTTCTGCACCATGCAAAAAAATAAAATAAAAAAAATAAAATTTATTTTAAACGGGGGGAAAAGAAAAATGGTAATAAAGAAATAACCACAACTTTTATAAATCAATTTAAATATTCAACAAGCAAATATTCCTATTTGCACAAATAAATTTTAACTCGGCAATAAAAAATATTATGAATCAAAATGGCTTTCCAAATAAAAATGAAAAAAAAATATATATAAATGATAGAATTTGATGGGGAAAATAACTTCATATTGCCATGGTAACCATGTAGCCTAGATCCGAGAGGGGGGGGGACATACTAATCAATAAAAAAGAAATGGATGTCTAATATTTCATTAATTGTATTTTATCACAAGAAACCTATTTATAGAAATAAATTATATGCACCAGGTGGTTCCATTAATGTTTGAGCATTTTAAAAAGGCTACATTTTGTTTACATTCTAACTTTTTTACGCTCCCCCTGCACAGGTGTTTGTAATTATGTGAGTATGTGCTGCATTATTGTGGAGAAAACACAGGAGGATCAGAAGAAAGAGAAAAGTGATAATCTAATTTATAAAACTCGCTATTTCTGTCTGTCTGTTTCCATATTTTCAAACTATCTCTTCCGAAACTGAAAGTCGCAGAGCAGCGCTAGGGTAGGTGTATCCGAATTTTGGGGGAATTTTTTACACCCCTAACACAAAATTGCGAATAAAATAGAAAAAACTCGTAATTTATCTTTTTAAAGTGGGTTGTTTATTTTCTTTATTGAATATACTTCCAAAATAAAGTATTAAAAGTTGTTTAAAAAAATAATAGAAATATTATTTATTTAAAAAAAAAAAAGGGTTTACAAAGTGCCGCGCGCCTTTATGCAGCCATTTTTTTTTTACGTAATGAAATCAATTGAATTTTACGAGTTAATTTTTTTTCAATTTTTAAAGTTTAAAAATCTATAAAAAAAATTTTTATTGGTTCAATTTTTACGATATCTTCAGGGTCAATGTGAAATTTTGTGCTCTTTCCAATAAACCGAATATAATATTTTAGACAAACGTTTTTTTTTAAATTCACCCCCACCATTCTGAAATGTCTATTAAAATTTTAATTAATTTACTCAAATTAAAGATAAAAGATCAATAAATAATATATTGTGAATTTTAAAAAAAAAAAAAAAAAAAGTGTTTTTTGGAAATTTACCTGTAAAGTCCAAAGTGTAAAACCTTTCTTTTTTTTTTTTTTAAACCACGTTGATTCTTTTATTAGTTGGAAGCCTATGTTCTGCTTATATTGTCCAGTAAGTATTGGACGTTGACGACAATTTTTTTCTATTTCATTCAATGTTTTCTTTTTTTAGATATTTTAAAAAAAAATTTACTTGATAAAGTAGAATTAAAATATGTTAAATCAAAAATTTACGCATTTTTTTGAGAAAAGAAAAAAAATTCCTTGACTGTTTTTTTTAAGGCAAAAACTTATCAGTAAAATTTGACTAGTTTTAAACTATGGGAACACATATTTCTTCACGCACAAGGCTAGACGGCTAACGCGAACGTGTGGTTTTTACTTCATTCTGTCCATCCGTAGTTTTAAACAAGAACAAACCAGTACTTTTGATGTTTCGATAAGAAAGTAAAACTGCTTACGTAATGGCGCCTTTTTCAAATAGTCGTTTAAAAAATTCTTTTATTTAAAAAATACATGGAATTTAAAATATAAATATGGATAAATTCTTAATGAAGAATAGAACTGCACATTGAATAGTATTTTTTATAGCTAAGTGATTTTTTAAATTTATATCGATTTTTTATAATCGAAGTAAGTAAAATTTTGTTGATTTTCTTCAAATCTTTTTTAAAGAAAACCGATTTAAAAAAACAAATATTGCATAATTTGCTATTAAACCTGTTATTTTTCTTAAAATTTGGTCTTTGCTCCTTCAATTGAAAAAAAAAATTAGGGTTTGAATTACATTTTTCAAGTAGTTATAAGCTTTTAAAGATAGGAGGTCGAATTATTAAATTTTTTTTTCAAGCATTCTTATGGTCGGTTTCTGACACTGCTAGCGCTAGGGACCTCAAATGATTGGATTTTTATGAACCGTTCTTTTATTGGTCTTTAGCCAGTTAAAATAGTTTTTAAGGGTTAAAATAGTTTTTAAGGGTTAAAATAGTTTTTAAGGAGGTCAAAAAGAAGTCAAAATTGAAAAAATCATTACACATTTTTTGCATTCATCTTAGTTTATTTACGCGTGTCACATTGGTACAGTGGTAACGTCACCAGCTTTAAATGCTACAGTTTGGCTTTCGGTTTCAATTCCAGCTGATGGCACCCAAATGCTTTTTTTTTTTTTACTTTTGAAATCAGGACTCTAAAATAATATGTATATGAAATCTGGACAAAGTAAAATATATTTAAGCGTATTTTATGACCAGGCAAAGCTCCCCCTCCCTCACTAGAAGTGCCTAAACAACACATGGATTTACATAAACAGATGAATAGTGTGCCGAGCAAGTGTAAGGGGAGGGATAGGAATGCTACGATATACAAGGGAAGGACAACAGAAATAAATATTAAATAAGGAATGCATTATAGTTCCAAATATAAATGGCAAAGAACACACGTTGTTAGGTTAATAGATAGAGAGATATGCAGATAAATAGTATGTTGAAGAAATGTAAAAGGAGAGATATGAAATGTGTTGGTGGTACATGCTATCATATACAAAAGAAACCTTTTTGTATTAAATTTAGTTTTAAAAATGAGTTTATATATATATATATATATATATATATATATATATATATATACTAGCATTTCAGCCTGGCATTGTCCGAGTGTTTGGAGGTGTATGTTGAGCAAAAAAAAAAAAAAAAAAAAAAAAAAAAAAAAAGCGATCAATTTTTTTTAACTTTGACCCCTATTATGACTCCTTAACATTTATTGTTTGAGGCTCAAATCAAGTTATTAAGTTAGATCCATGTCCAAGGAACCTATATCTAAAATTTAAAGTGTTTAGACCCAAAATTGGCGGAGGAGTTTGGTAGAGTTCTCAAAGGTCAAATCGTTGAACTTTAACCCTTTAACAGCCAAATTTCTGGCCAAAAACGGATTACAAAGATTTTCCCAAATCTCAGTACCCTGTATATAATAATCATAATGAAAATTAGTAATAATAATAAAACTAAAATATTAGTGATAATTGTTTACCAATAATTTGTATTACAATATTACAATGTTTCTTCCGTGGTCAAACCGATGGAGATCAGAGCTCTTTATGTAACTGAATTCCCTATAGCGTTTATGTACACTGGTTACAATTTTTGACAAAGTTAAAGTGAAATGTTCAATAAAAAAACGATAGACACATTTATTCAAGCTTAATGTTGCTTGGTAAGTTTTTTTTTTTTGTTTTTTTTTTTTACATAGGCATCACCACATTATCAAGGCCAAGAGGCCACTCAAGGATAAGGGTTAAAGAGTGTACAGTAGAAATTGGACAATATAGTAATCATTAGTAATGAAAATTTGGTAAATTTGATAACTTATATGGAACGGCTCATCAAGAACTTATTTACGTTAGACTTGAACACAACCATATTGTAGTCAGCCGGAAAGCAGGAAAACGGAAGACAATTCCACAGGCGTGCAGTTCTAAGAAAGAAGCTTTGTTCATGGAATCTACGTTTAGGTTTAGGCAAAGATAAAGAGTGGGGGGAATTATTAATAGTGTTTACAGCTAGACGAGTGTTTCTTGTGAAAGTTTTGCGATGGGGGACCATAGATTGAAGCTCAGTCAAACACTTTCCATGAAAATAACGATACATCAGAGACAAACTCGCAACATCTCTTCTGTGAGATAGAGGTTGCAAGGAGGAGAAAAGGACATCTCCTACGAGGCTACGAAGTCTATTTTGAACTCTATCAAGGCAGGACAAGTCCTTTCTAGCAGCTCCTGCCCAGATGTGGCAACAGTATTCCATCCTTGGATGTACCTGGCTCTTATATAGATAGAGAATACAATCAGCAGTGAGATATTTACCAGATCGATAGAAAGATCCCACCATTTTTCCAGCGGCCTTGGCAACAGATTTGATGTACGTGTTCCATTTAAGATCAGGAGTAATGGTCAAGCCAAGAAGCTTGTCAAAACTTGAGGCCTCCTGAAGACGAGAGCCATTCATTTCAATTGATGCCAGATGTGGATTAGAATGTTGATGATGTTAAGAGAGAAGCTTGGTTTTAGATGCATTAAAAGTAACCAGCCACTCCTTTCCCCATTGTACTACGTGCTCAAGATCAGAGGAGAGAGAATTGGAGAGAACTTGGTCGTTTACTGTCTTAGATGTGCTACCATAAATGGTAGTGTCGTCAGCATAAATGTCTACAAATGATGTAAGGATGTGATTTGGAAGATCATTAATGTAGATCAGGAAAAGAGTTGGGCCCAGGATGGACCCCTGAGGGACACCGGCATTAATACTGTGAGCTTCTGATTTTTGCCCCTCAACTACTACTCTTATGAACCTATCAGAAAGAAATGATTTAATAATTGAGAAGACTTTTCCAGCTATACCATACTTAGCGATCTTATGAAGTAAACCTTTATGCCATACCCTATCAAAGGCTTTAGATATGTCAAGAGCAATTGCCCTAGAAAGATTGCCACCGTCGAGAGATTTGCTAATCCTATGCGATATAACTGTAAGCACATCTGCTGTAGATCTAGCAGAATGGAAACCATATTGAGTGTCACTAAGAAGGTTATTTTTGTTGAGATGGTTGATTACTTCTGTATTTAACACAGATTCTAGCAACTTACTCATGACGCACAGGAGACTTATTGGCCTGTACTGAGAGGGGGATGAGCGATCACCTGAATTCTTAAATACAGGGCATACTGATGAAATTTTCCAGGGAGATGGGAAACTATTCTCCTTAAGACAACGTTTAAACAGTTTTGTAAGTATGGGCGCTAGTTCAGGTTGAAGTTTTTTTGAGTACTATAATTGGAATACCGTTTCTTTATATCTGCTTCCATTGATGTTAATGATAATCAAAGATCACCATTTTTCACAACCTACTCCATCGGCTTGACCACGGAAGTAATATTGTAATACAAGATATTGGTAAACAATTATTATCACTATAATTTTGATTTTATTATTACTAATTTTCATTTAGTGTCCTTGAGTGTCTAAAGTCTCTCTGTGCAGTGGGTTGGCATGAGGATACTTTTCCTTACAAATAAACCCTGACTAAATATTAAAAATCACATTTCATATTCACGGACCAAAAAAGATCTCTTCACTAACCCTAACCCTGGCTTTTACGAGGAATGGTGCAACTACTCCAAGTGACGTTACCTCGAGTAACAGCACGAAGTTGGATATTCCACAATACAAGATGAAAAACACCCGTCTAGCTGAATCCACTGTGAAAAATTTCCCCCACTCTATATCTGTGTCTAAATCAAAACGCGGATTCCATGAACAAAGCTTCTTTCTTAGAACTGCACACCTGTGGAACTCTGTTCCGTCTGCCTGCTTCCCACCGGACTACAACTTGGATGTCTTCAAGTCCAATGATAACAAATTCCTAATGAACCGCCCCCTTAAGTAAACACTTTTTCAAATCTCCACACTAACGTAATGTACTTGCAATAACCCTTATCCCTGAGTGGCTTCCGAGCCTTGATAAGTGGTGATCACTGTGTAAAAAAAAAAAAAAAAAAAAAAAAAAAAAAAAAATTCTTGTCTTGAAATTCAATAAGACCACAAGAAATGAAGAACGGTATATCTGCTCTCCTTTAACAATTACAAGACGCCTCTCCAAGCACAGATATCCATGACAAATAACACCCTACCTGAAAATTCTTCCTTCAAACTCCTTGATTCAAACTAAGTTTCACGGGCAAAGAGGGCATTACGAAGGCTGCTGCAAAGGTGGGTTCCCTCTATCGAGCTAGAAAACTACTCACACCTGAGAGTATCCTGTACCTCTACAAGGCAACCATTCGCCCATGCATGGAGTATTGTTGCCACATCTGGGCTAGTGCATCTACCACTAGCCTCTCCCTCTTTGATAAGGTCAAAAGTTTTCAATCTAATATATCCCACTTTGGCAACTAAGCTCTAACCCCTGTCCCATCACCAAAATGTTGCATCTCTGTGCATGTTTTACAAGTATTGAATGGAACATGCTCTGTTGCACTTGTGCCTCCTTGATGTACATATTCCCGACAAACCCGTTTACTAACAAAATCTCACCCCTTCACTGTTGAGGTCCCTAAATGCCAGAAAGATTTCTATTCTAATAGTTTCTTTCATTGAATAGCTAGACTTTAGAATTCCCTTCCTGTTACCTGCTTTCCTGGCTGTACTGATATGCAGAAGTTTAAATGTAATGTAAACCAACATCCTGTTAATCTTTCCTAGGCATGGTCCCAACCCCTTAAGGCGGAGTGGTGATATGCCTTGTTAGGAGTTAACGTGAATAAAACAAACAAATAAATGAATAAAGCTGGTTGAGTGTATATGTGAGTATCTTTATCATACAAGTGAATGTTAAACGTAAAAAATGATATACATGAAAAGTAATTATAAAATGCTGAATAGGTGTGGGAGGCTGGTATATGGATCTGCAGAATAGATTTTCACGTAGGGGTCAAGGAGTCAGAGTCGAAGTTGGAGACACCAAAGGAGTCGGAGTCCTAGGAATTCTAGGAGTCAGAGCTGGACTTTTACCATCTGACTCCGCAACCATGATCTCAGTGGTTGAGAGGTAAAGGAGAACTTTAATGGAATATTCGAATGTCTACGTGCATCTGATTTAGAGATCAAGTGTTCGCCACAGGAAGCGTGGTCTGTTGATTTCTGAAAATTTCCATTGAAATAATAAAATGAAACACCTTTTGCATTCTTCTTTTGGTTTCCATGAACCGGTAGCAGAGAGAGTACACCTTCTGTTTCTTCAACGTGAGATTGTGACATTACTACTACACTCGGCAAGAAACATGCTTGAACATAAAAATTGCATGAAAACATGATCAGTTGAACAAGATGCGGGATACGATTACTGATAAGCAACTTTCATGAATAAGAGAAATATTTGTTTTTGTGTTTATTGGCAATCGCGATAAGTGTGATATGGTTGACGTGTTAGAAAGAATTTGACAGAAACAAAACCTTCAGCTTATTCTCATTTTTCAATAAGTGGGAGAAAGTGAAATTCACTCCGGCAAAATTTGGAATAATGTCGTTAAGAGATTTGCGACAGTGTCTTGCTCGTTTTGAATGGCATTCGAATGTTACTTAAGCATAAGGATTTTTGATGCCTGGAACAAATAATCACATACTAAGACTATTTGACTAATATAGCAGGGCTCTACATTGCGAGTGAAACAGTCGCATTTTCGAGTGATTTTTCAAAGTGGCGATTAGCAATAATAAAACGCTTATCTTTTGGCGATTGCATTTCTTTCACCGACAATCTTGCAAAGCTCACTACGGAGTGAAAAATATCTTTTAACTTTGTTCGTTGTTAAAAAAAAGTTAAATAATTTAAGCAATAAAAGTTTAATAGAAAAATGTACTCTTTTTTTTTTTTTTTTTTTTTTAACGAAGGCTGTTTAAGAAAATATCTGCAGAAATTAGAATGTTTATACCTTCAAGTATCAACAGAAAATTTTTTGTATATTTAGAATTACATTTATTAAAAAAACAAAAAAAAACAAAAATTTTTATGATGTACATACTCGGTACAGAACGAAGATGTCATATTCTAAAAATCATGTAAGTTTGGCTAGTAACTTTTCTATTTGACTAGTAAGTGAAAATATATAGTTATCAAAGGTCAACTAAAGATACATTTGTCCATAGAGTCCTGTATAGGTTACTTTTTTTAGTTTATTTCCTATGAGTAGGAAGAACCGATGTTGTTCGGGACTGAATGAGAGTCAACAAATGTTCCACCTTTCAATACATTGAAATCTGAAATCGATCATTGTTCAATCAAATCGATTGATTACCTGCTCTAGTCAAAGACCAACAGATTATTGATACTTATTGGAGACATTCTCATGTCAAACTAAAAACATTCCCAGAGACAAAGTATATTTGTGTGAAATAAAAAAAATAAATCGTTACAGTAATTTTGGATCCATAGAGAATGAACTTACACACATGCACACTTCTTTATTCAGCTAGATTTTGGAATTCCCTTTCCCCTACCTGCTCCCCTGACTGTACTGTTATGCAGAAGTTTAAATGTAATGTAAACCAACATTTTATTAATCCTTACTAAGCATGGTCCCAAATAGTAACCTCTTACATGTGTGTGTGCATGTGTGTAAGTATTTACACACACACACACACACACACACACACACACACACACACACACACACACACACACACACACACACACACACACACACGGTCAATTGGGGAAAGAAAAATTATGGGTTCGAATCGTGATGTGAGATGTCTTTTTTTTCTTTTGACTTTTTAAACCTTAATATTGAAGCAGGGTTATTTAAGCCATTTTTCACGTGTTTTTTTTTTTTTTTTTCAGAGTTTTAACGTTCGTTTTTCTGTTTTCTTTTTCCGATTTTTACATTTAACATCGTTCGTTTGCCTTATTTAAGTTTTAATTTTTTTTTTTATATAATATTTAATTTTTTTTTTAATATAATATTTAATTTTTTTTTTAATATAATATTTAATTTTTTATTTAAAAATATTTACTTCGCTTATTCTTATGTTACCCTCCCCCCACCGCCCGAGCACACACACCTCTAAACACCCAGGCAATGCCGGGTACCCCCGCTAGTCTTATATAGAGTTCAAGTGTTAACCCCCAGGAATGCGCCCCCCCCTTTATTTCTGAGAACTTCGAAAGAAGGAAAATGAAACGAGAGAAACACACAGACATACAAAATGCCTTTTATATATAAGTAGGTATTTTTACTTAACTAAAGTAGACATGGTATCACAAAACCCCCTTTTTTTTTTTTATTTAAGCGTAACACTCCATTCACCTCCCTAACTTTGATAATTTCACTTTCTATATCCAATTAGGTGACAGGTAAGCATAATTTGCCAGAGATGCAAGTCTGCTTTAATAATTTCGAAAATGGTGTGGAGAATAAATTTTATACATATTTTTTTTATTTTAATTCATTGCCATTGAGACAAGTGACTCCTGTGGATTAAGGGCCAGATTTGTAGCGGACATCCAAAGCGAGGAATGTGCAGGGAGATGTTTGTTCACATTACATTTAAATTTCTGCATGTTGGTACAATTAGAGAAACAGAGAGCAGGTATGCGTTTCCAAAGTCTATCAGTTAGAATATAAAGTCTGTATGGCATTCGAGTACCTCCACAATGAATGGATGGGATTTAGCAGATTGTCAAATTGATCAGGTATATTTACATCGAGGGGACATCAGAGCAACAAATTTATGGGAGCATATTTCATTGAAGTACTTGTAAAACAAGCACAAGGATGCAATACTGTGGTGATGGGACAGGGGCTAGAGCTTGGTAGATAGTGTTAATCTGCATCAACTTTTTGACTGGCAAATTTGTTGATCAGTTGCAATTAGAAAGGGGAGGTGTCTTATACTAACATTCTGCTTTTGTTGTTATTTCCTAGCAATTCGGCATAATGATTTTGAATGCCTCAAGTGCACAATGACACACTAAGACCGTAGTTGACTAATATAGGTTTCTAGGTACCTCCACAGCAATGTGTAAAACGTCAATAGTACACATTTTAATAGTGACGTCATCATTTCGTATGTTTGTGTTAATTTCTATGGATAAGCGTTCGCATTATAATTATTAATGGAGTTACCTTCCCTTTGAAGAACTCTTCTGCAAATACTGACATTAACCTTTTATCATCGGAATTTGTTTCATGTAATAAATAAATTTTTTAATCATGAAACTCACACGTAACGGAAGTTAGCGTGCAACTGATGCACGAACATAACTTGTTGAACCATGCATAGACCTGTACTTTAAAGACCAGTTGGGCTGGAAAACCATAAGAGTAAGAAATATTGTCTTTTTGGAAGGCGACTTGAAAGTACAATTTGGCGGTAAAGGGTTAAAAGTTTGTAACACACGTAACAGCATTTCAAGCAGGATAAAAAGCTATTCTGTTTCTTATTTACCTCTCAAGGTTAGACACAAGGTCAAGTGTCAAGCTGAAAAGCAAGTGTACAAAGATTTGTGCACTCGGGCCTATAAAAAATGCTTAAGCAGCCCTGCATATGGCTTCATTATTTCAAATAGAAACTGCTTATTTGATATAATGAATAATGAATTTCAAAACAGTTTTTCAAAATGGAAGGTTTTTTTGTTGCATTTGTAGGCATTTGGTACACCTGCATTGCATAAGTGACGGACAACACCAGAAAACATCGGATGCATTACATACACACACACACACACACACACACACACACACACACACACACACACACACACACGATTTGGGCAAAGCTAGATGTTAAATCCGATTGTTGACGTAATTCAATTCCGACCGAAGAGTTGGAGTCATGGAAAAATGACCTAAAAAACATGGAAACAACGGGATGACATATTTTAACCTGGGGTGGAGTGTCAACCAAAGACAATGAAAATTCCAAAGTGAACATTGAATTTCGATGTATGGAATTAAAGATAAGAGATAGGTAAACAGAAAACACAGAAGAGAAAGTTGAACGACTCGAGCATAGTCCCGCACAGACACCATTCTACCAAACCTACATACTGACTGATGTCTCTCGTCATGCGCTATCAGTTGAATTGTAAATTAAACTTCTATTGTTGACGTAATAAGTGAGTTTGTTTTGATTTTAAAAACCACAGCAAAAGAATAAGAGTATGTATATAATTTTGCACGCATTTGATAAAAGTGCAAGCAATAAATTATATAGACCCGGCTATATCACACACGAAGTGCACTGGAATTACGGGTAAACAGATGAGAATTCAGATTTGAAGAAAGTATATTTGGATGGTGAGGGATTTGAGTTTAGTCGGAAGTTTTGTTTACTTGGTGATACCACTTGTGCACTAGGACAGGTCGATTTTGGAACCCCGGTGAGGCAATGGTGATGATAGTTGGGGTTTGACATAGAAAAGACCTACACAAAATATTTTTCTCAAAATCGTTATTTTTACTTGAGGAAATGACTTTAAAAGTTGAAAAATTAAAGCGATTAAAAGTTTTTCGGTGAATTGTCAAGAACGTCCAGTCATCAAAACAATCCGTACTGTTAAGAAAATAGAATCATTATTTAGAATAATTTTTAAACTACATTTTTAAATAAAATGAGTGAGGATAATGAATTAATAAAATAGATATTAAGTGTAAAGGCAAAATTATGTTTTTTTAAATAATAACGACCAAAGTTCGCTTTTTCATTGCAGGAACATTTTTTGGGTGGAAACATTTTAGATTTCACTGTCACAAACACGCTCGTTATTGATATTGAAAATTAACGTTTGTTTATTATTAATTTGAAAACATTACGATTTAGGCTTAATTATCTCGGAAGGAAAAACAAAAAAAGATTTGTTTAAAATATATATTCAAGTGTCTGTAATGAATTTAAACATATTTATTTTATCTTTTTTAATTTGTTTTTCTATTAGGTTGACATAAAAACACTGTCATTTGTTGACGTTCAAATGAATGTGAAAAGAATTATTTTTGCACCAACCTAATATTTCACATCAAATTCTATTTGAAATTTTTATTAAAATACGGTAATACTCCCGTTTTATATTTAAAAAAAAATAAAAATAAAAAAATAGTCCATACAATTTTATTCTACACATTCTTTACGAAACATAACCACGTAAATTTTCAAGTTTCCTACTTAATAAAAAATACTTTGCAGAAAATTAGTGTCAAATATTAATTTCTTTTATTTTTAGGGAGTAATTATTTTTAAGCCTTGTTTTTCTTCTAAAATCATAGTTTTAAAATCAAATAACCCACAAAGATTAATACGAGTAAATAAGGAAACTTCTTTAAAGGTTTTTCGTTATGTGTGCATTCTTGTGTTAAAATAACTTTGTTATTTAGAAAGCCATTCTTAATATGGGAAACAGGTTGTATTGTAACTATTCTGTACTTTCACCTAACAATGTAATAAACAAAAATTTAATAAAAATGAAATTTAACTTGAAAATACTATTAAAAATAGCATAGTAACATAGATGCATAAGCACTGGTTTTTCAAACTCTAAACACTCGTTTAAAATGGCACAGCTACAGCAAGAATAAATCTCTTTAAGGATAAATTCATGTTATCGAAGGAGGAGCTAAAATCTGCTAAAAATGTCTAAACTAAACACTACTATGCCTCTGATTTGGTTTGGTCCTCTCTCTTCAATACATCTAATTCAACCCTACAAAGTTTTTCATTATTTCTTATAACTAGCACTTATTTTTACGTATGAAACTGGAACATAGCCTAAAACAGTTTCCTTCAGCTATAATCCAATTATTTATTTTACTTTTCAGATTAGAATGTCAGTAAAAGCACAATGTTCAGTTTTAACCCGTGGTTCACAAAATTTGCTGGTTCACCTTGTCATTTGGATGAAACAGCACCCCAACTTCACGACAAGTCATCCAGTTTAGTTATTTCCTCGAAAACAGTTATCCCCACTTAAAAAATAGTGAGATTTCTAAGTTAATTGCTAAGGAAATAATTAGTATTTGGCAAGCAGTTGATCCACAAATACCCTTGTTAAGGTAACATTATATAGGACAGAAGGTCAATATATTTTGCTATAAGAGGGCCAAACAGATTGATTGTTGCAAGAGATTTCCTGTCAAAGTGAAAAGAATGAAGGAACACCTATACAGACTGCTTGATATATCTTCTTGTAGCTGTAAACTTTTTGTCTCGAGATGTGATGACTGTGCAGTAAAGTGCAAGACAGAAAATTGTCAAACAAGGCACATAATCTGCACTTGTCCTAACAAGAAGGTAAAATTAATTCTATAGATTCACCTGCAATTATGTTCCTTTTTTGTGGAAAATAAAATAATATATTGGTATTTATTATGTAATCTGGCTCTATTATTAAACATGCAAATTTTTCAATTTTCAGGTTCCACTAGAAGAACTGCCATTTACAGCAATTTCTAAATTAATTGATGGAACAACAAAAAGCCTAACAACATTTACTGGTCCTTTGGGGAAACTTTGTATCAATAATTATCAAGATTTGCCTCAAGTAGAATTCTAAAAAAATTAGTGTCCCTCCCAATCATCATTATCTGATAGCAGAAGAAACAAATAATTTAAATGTGAAGACCAGAGGCTACTTTTTGAGTATGCTATTGGCATTTCTTGTGGAGAAGTTAACTTAGAAAATTGGGCCCTTGAATCAAGGAAGATGGCTAACATAAGCCACAAGATTAATGTCTTTATGGACTAGAGTTGTCTATCCTCAAACACTATGATAAATTAAACATTCTGGTCAAATTTATCACCCAAGTGTATGCAGTTAGTTGGTTTACGATCAAAACCGACAATATTTTTTTTTAACCAACAACAGTATATTTTATTATGATTCAGAGAACAAAACAGTTAACTGAAATCCAAATTACTGTTTTAAACTGTTCAAAATATAGTGTTTTTGCACTACTTCTGGAAAATATAATATCGATGATAAACAGATGAATTGGATGTGAGAGAAGAAGGCATTCAAATGATTTTGTCCATTAGGTAAATAAATATTTATCCATTAAATTTTATTAGTTTTCTTAATTCATCCAAACAATAGTTAGTTTTATTCATATTACATCGCAAAAATATATTTTTTTAAAAAAAAGTGTTTTCAAATAATTTTGTTTTTTTTGGTGTTTTTTTCCCCCAAAAAAAATATTGAACAACTAAAAAAAAAAAAAAAAAAAAAAATTACTGTTATCAATGTTGCAGCCACACTGGTCAAATTTGATTGATTTTTCTCCAAAAGTTGTATATGGGCAAGAAGTAAAACAGACACATTACTACAAAGTCATTGTGCGAGCAAATTAGACCTTCATTTCCTCAAAAGGAAATTATAAAGAACAATTTAGTTCTATTATAAGTTTATATTATTGCCTCTAATAAAAAATTTAAATACATGATTCTGTAACATGTATCAAGTTGTTATATTGTGTAATACATCTCTACATATTTTTTGACTTGTGAAATTTAAGACTTAGTTGCTAATTAGCTTTTTACAATTTTTGTTTAATCAATGCAGTAAAAGTTGAGATATTTTGCTAGTTGTGATTCATAATTAAAATTATAATTCATGTATTTATTTTTCTTTCAATGTATTTCATATAAATATATCAATTTTAATTGAATATTTTATAAAAAATAGTGAAATTTCAAAGTCAGTGTTGTGAAAAATGCTATGAAAATGAAGGATTTTTCAGCATTTTTCTACACGATTTTTAAAATTAAATGCTCAATTTTCTGTTCAAGATGGGAATCTAATTTTTGGTATATGTTCTTATCACATCAAATCCCAACTATCATCACCAGTGCCATGTTGATTTTCTGAAAAAAGTTGCAAATCGACCTGCCCTATTGCGCACAAGGAGGAGCAGATACTGGGAATATTACAAGAGTTAGAATTGGAATTTGTCCATCCATCCAGTGCGGTCGCAATCAAGATTGAACTCACTACACGAGTTTGTAGTGTAATTCAAATCTTGTTCGTAGCTGAATACTTGATGCTTCGCCAAGGCTATCAAGGGTATTTTTTATCGTGACGCCATCAATAGATGGGATGCCTACAACAGCCTAAGAGAGTCCCATCTACCCTCGAGAGAAGGATAAAATGCACCAGTTTCTCAACCTGGTATTTTACCTCGTGGTACATACAGTGCCTCATCTTCCCAAATGGTCACCCATCTGGTACTGGTCAGACTCAACGTTGCTTAACTTCGGTGATCTGGCGAGAACCGGTGTGTCAACGGGATTGTGCTGTAACAAGAGTTAGATGGAGATAGTTTAATACCAACTTTCTGGCCGTTTGTTTTGTAGTTTTTACTTTAAATAGACACACACAAACATAAATACAGACAACTGCACACTCGTTGATAGATAATGTAGATATTGAGGTTGGAGCCAAATTTCTCTCATCAAATAAATCTGGTTAAATATGTATCGACCAGACAACTTTGTTGGTTTCGCACTCTTTCTTTAAATCCCTCTTTCTTTTGACTCGTCACGAGGGCAGAATTATATAATTTTGCACGCATTTGATAAAAGTGCAAGCAATAAATTATATATAGACCCGACTATACCACACACGAAGTGCACTGGAATTACTGGTAAACAGATGAGAATTCAGATTTGGAGAAAGTATATTTGGATGGTGAGGGATTTGAGTTTAGTCGGAAGTTTTGTTTACTTGGTGATACCACTTGCTTACTGTGGCTTTACGGATAAAGTACTTTTTTTTTTTTAAATTACATTTTCACCCCAAACCAGGCACATTGCTACTTTGATGTAGGGGGCTACTATCAGGGACCTAAGCTCCAGGGGTACAATGTAGGGAGTTGGGCAGCAAGATGTCAGTTCACGTTACACTTGAACTTCTGCATGTCAGTACAGTTGGGGAAGCAGGGACCCGTAAGGGAATTCTAAAGCCTAGGAATTCTGGGGAAGAAACTACTGGAGTAGAAAGCTCTCTTACATCTAAGGATCTCTACTGGATTTAGCTGTCGGGAGTATTTACATCGAGGGGATACAAATGCTTGCAGTTTTTTTTGTTTTTTTTTTACAGTGATCACCACTTATCAAGGCCTGGAAGCCACTCAGGGATGAGGGTTATTGCAAGTACATTACGTTAGTGTGGAGATTTGATGAAGTGTTTACTTAAGGGGGCAGTTCATTAGGAATTTGTTAACATTGGACTTGAAGAAGACATCCAAGTTGTAATCCGGTGGGAAGCAGGCAGACGGAACAGAGTTCCACAGGCGTGCAGTTTTTTTCTTTTTTTTACATAGGCATCAACACATTATCAAGGCCAAGAGGCCACTCAAGGATAAGGGTTAAAGAGTGTACAGTAGAAATTGGACAATATAGTAATCATTAGTAATGAAAATTTGGTAAATTTGATAACTTATATGGAACGGCTCATCAAGAACTTATTTACGTTAGACTTGAACACAGCCATATTGTAGTCAGCCGGAAAGCAGGAAAATGGAAGACAATTCCACAGGCGTGCAGTTCTAAGAAAGAAGCTTTGTTCATGGTATCTACGTTTAGGTTTAGGCACAGATAAAGAGTGGGGGGAATTATTGATAGTGTTTACAGCTAGACAAGTGTTTCTTGTGAAAATTTGGCGAGGGGGGAACCATAGATTGAAGCTCAGTCGAACACTTTCCATGAAAATAACGATACATCAGAGCATTCACCGTTAAAATACTTGTAGAACAGGCAGAGGAATGCAACATTTTGTCGATGGGACAGAGGCTGAAGCTTAGATGACAGTTTAGGACCTATCAGGTTAGCAACTCTTTTGTACCTTGTCTAGGAGCAAGACATTACCAATTCCAATTAATCGTCCCAACACTGATATATATATATATGAGATGTATATGTGTGTCAAGACAACTCTTAACCTATATACTCAACAAATTTTTGATCTACAGACTTAAAATTTGGTATATAGGATACTCAGACATGTGGAAAACTACTCATCCATTTTATTTGGAAAAAAGGGCTGCTAAGGGATCGATATTGCAAAATTAGTACTGAAGGGGAGATGGGTCATTGGATTTTTATCTGTTTATCAACTGTTTCACGAATGCGCATACACAAATCATTCACATGACAGCTTCCTTATGTTAATAAGTAGGTTTGAAAACACTAAGATTGTGTCAAGCTGGCCTAATGGGTATCATACTTGATGCACTGTCTTTAGATTTTGGCTTCAATCTTAACCAGAGTATGTTTTTTTGTTTGTACTTATAAGTGAACCGTTAAAAAAATAAATAAATAAATAAATAAAATAAAATTTTTTTACTTGCATGCACACCTCTCGGATTCTTTTCGCTTTTTTTTTTTTTTTTTTTTTTTTTTTTACAGGAATTAAACGTTATATTTAATACCAGCCAACACAGTATATCTGCTAGTATATACATTTTAAGTCCTATCTTTTCTATGTTAATGGTTTTTCTAAGTAATAATGTTATTTATAAAAGCCATACTTAACATGGGAGGGGCAACCGAAAGTAAAGTGTAGACACTTAAAAATAACCCATCATTTTTTGTTGTTTTTTTAATCGTTTTGTTTTTTTTGTTCTTTCCAAACTTTTTTCGTACAGGCACTTTTATTGATAGTACACACATGAAACTCTACTCCTCTTCAAGGTAATCTCCTCCGGCTGCAATTCTCTTGTACCATTCCAACAACTTCTGGAATGCTCCATGGAAGTTCTCTTGTGTGAGCATGTTGCTATTCTCTATCTATATAAGAGCCAGGTACGTCCAAGGATGGAATATTGCTGCCACATCTGGGCAGGTGCTGCTAGAAAGGACTTGGCCTGCCTTGATAGAGTTCAAAATAGACTTCGTAGCCTCATAGGATGCCCTTTTCTCTTCCTTGCAACCTCTATCTCACAGAAGAGATGTTGCGAGTTTGTCTCTGATGTATCGTTATTTTCATGGAAAGTGTTCGACTGAGCTTCAATCTATGGTCCCCCCTCGCTAAACTTTCACAAGAAACACTCGTCTAACTATAAACACTATCAATAATTCCCCCCACTCTTTATCTGTGCGTAAACCTAAACGTAGATTCCATGAACAAAGCTTCTTTCTTAGAACTGCACGTCTGTGGAATTGTCTTCCGTTTTCCTGCTTTCCGGCTGACTACAATATGGTTGTCTTCAAGTCTAACGTAAATAAGTTCTTGATGAGCCGTTCCATATAAGTTATCAAATTTACCAAATTTTCATTACTAATGATTACTATATTGTCCAATTTCTACTGTACACTCTTTAACCCTTATCCTTGAGTGGCCTCTTGGCCTTGATAATGTGATGCTTATGTAAAAAAACAAAAAAAAATGTCAATAATTCTTGTCACAATCTCTTTCATCTCCTTAATTGTCTCATAATGACAACCTCTAAGGTTTTCCTTGAGCTTAGTGAATAATCAAAAGTCACAGGGAGCAAG
The DNA here is from genome assembly GCF_053919585.1 of Euprymna scolopes. Classification (NCBI taxonomy): domain Eukaryota; kingdom Metazoa; phylum Mollusca; class Cephalopoda; order Sepiida; family Sepiolidae; genus Euprymna; species Euprymna scolopes. Next base: position 95,702,369 of record NC_136508.1, on the reverse strand, counting down.
GTCTGGATGATAGGGAGGGTGAGGAACTGTCTTGATATTCATCTTGGTCAAATAGTCTGTGACAAGGATGGAGTTGTAGACTGCACCCTTGCAACAAACTTTGTGCAAATCTTCTGCATCTTGAGTTCCTCACGAATAATTGTGTGTACAGTTCCCACACTGACATCAAACTGTGCATTTATTGTCTCTATAGACACACGCCAGTTCTTATCCATGAAATTCTTTATTTGGCCAATCAACTCTAGTGTTCTGACTTTCTTACTCCTTCCACACCTCATCCCTCAGACTCCCTATCTTCCTTGAATCTCTTATACCACTTAAAAACTGATGCTTGATTCATGCAGGATCTGTCCAAAAGCAGTTTGAAGCATTCCATACGTTTCTGTGGCATTTTTTCCAAGTTTAAAACAGAATTTTATTGCATATCGTTCTTCGAAATGTCCTCACAATCCACATTGCATGTGATAATCAGGTTTTAGTAGGTTGTATTCCAATTCCTGATGAGATGTATCGCAATAAAATACAATTTTCAAGACTCTACAACAATTTTTAATTCCTGGACAAAAAAATCCGGAAACTTATTCAAGGCATTTCATATATTTGGCATTGTTATACAAATAGTAAATAGCATTCTCCCCACCCCCAAATTTTACAAAGATTTTTCATTGTACGCTATAATGGGGGGGGGGGTGGGGGAGTGGTGGCTGGTCACTTTTAATGCATCCAAAACCAAGCTTCTATCTCTACATCATCAACGCTCTGATCCCCATCTGGCATCAATTGAAATGGATGGCTCTCGTCTTGGGGGGGGGGGGCTCCATGTTTTGACAAGCTTCTGGGTTTGACCTTTACTCCTGATCTGAAATGGAACACGTACATCAAATCTGTTGCCAGGGACGCTGGGAAAATGGTGGGATCCTTCTACCGCTCCAGAAGATATCTCACTACTGATGCAATTCTCTATCTGTATAAAAGCCAAGTACATCCAAGGATGGAGTACTGCTGCCACATCTGGGCAGGAGCTGCTAAAAACAGCCTATCCTGCCTTAACAGAGTACAAAATAGACTTCGTGGTTCAGTGGGGGATGCCCTTTTCTCTTCCCTGGAACCTCTCTTCCACAGAAGAGACGTTGCGAGCCTGTCTTTGTTTTATCGTTATTTCCATGGCAGGTGCTCGTCTGAGCTCCAATCCCTCGTCCTCTCCCCCCCCCCTCGCCAATATTTCACAAAAAACACCCGTCTGGCTGAAACTACTGTCAATTATTTTCCCCACTCTTTATCTATGCTTAAATCCAAACGTAGATTCCATGAGCAAAGCTTCTTTCTTAGAACTGCACGCCAGTGGAACTCTGCCGCTTGCCTGTTTCCCACCTGACTACAACTTGGACGTCTTCAAGTCCAACATAAACAAACTCCTGACAAACCGACCCCTTAAGTAAGACACTATCAAAACCCCCAATACTAATGATTACTACAATACCGTCTCATTGATTACTGTACACGCAATAACCCTTATCCCTGAGTCGCCTTCGGGCCTCGATAAGTGGTGACCCCCACGTAAAAAAAAAAAAAAAAAAAAAAAAAAAATCACTAGGTGTACTTTTGGGTGCTTATACAGATTGGTACTTATAGCGATAAACAAAAATGAAAAACCATTATATTGTACCTATTTGTAACAGAATGAAGATTGCATATTCCAAAAATCACAAAAATTGATCAAGTAGTTTTTTTGTTTTTTAATTTACAAATTTATTTGACGTTTTTTTACAGATAAGTGACAGACTTTTCTAGCAAACATAATAAGGGGGAGATAATCGGTGATTATTTTGTTAGTTTCCACGTGCATTAGAGTTGTCTGCACTTGCCCAATGACTCGATTTCATTTGTTTCACCCTCATCGAAACAGTAAAATTTGATTTTTGTGAAAAAAGGGAGGTATTAGATCAAATTATGTGACTTTTGGAATTTTTCATTTTCATTCCACGACTGGTACGCACATCATACAGACATTTCTGTATTTTCCGAAAAAAATGTGATCGCATCGTTGCTCAGTTGTAAAATCCACTTAAATGACATTTTAATTTATACAGATTTCAATATTTATTATTATAGAACCAATTGTCTAGTGATCGTTACATGATATATATAAGCAAACGACTTATCAATTGGACCATGACAACACAGATGTTATGACACTGCAAATTTATCTTTAAAAATGAAAGAATAAATTGACCATTCGCACATGTGCGGTTTTACAAACAGCGTCGAAAGCAAGGATTTTACATTAAATAATTGACGATTTTTTCTATTTATTTGATGTTATGTGTCAGAGGTCGCTCTTTTTAATGGTACCACGTTCATACCGCTCCGATGCAGATGACCAGTTTCTAGGGGACATATGAACACACACACACACGTTTGCCCTGCATAGAGTAGACTAGCATGGCTACCTAGTGTTGCCCAAGTGGAGAGAGGTGGTATACAAAGGCTATTGGGCAACCCAACCCTAAAAAATGTTTCGATCAAAATAGTAGCAAGTGCCCATGTAAGCGCAAAAAAAATTAAAATAAAATTAAAAATTAGCCGCACTAGGCAGGCAGGCCTCAACCTGTAACACAAGAAGTGAAAAAAAAAGCTGTCTCAGCCACAGTGATTTATGACATCAACGTGCCTTCAAAATAACGTTTTCTAAACATACATTGAGATTGGTAAGCGTATAGCTTCCAAAAATGTTGACGCAAAAACTGATCCCTCCTTGCAAAAAACGGCCCAGTTGACAAAGACAGGATTAATCTTTTTGCACAATTTTCAGATATTTTTCATCAGAGAGATTGATCTTTCTAATGATCCAATTTTGTCAGTCTGGTGCAAATGTCAAACATTTTGGCAGATATACAAACACACATTTTCCCTTTTATATAACAGAAGATATATTTTTTATGATCTTTCTACAAAATTTGAACTAATGCAAACTGACTAAAGTAAAGATTACCTGCTCTTTTTGAGTTCCAGTTTCTGATGGAGCAAACGGATCATTGATGACAACCCAGATAGAGTTCATTCTGATTAATGACTATCCTACCTCATGTTTTTTTTTTCTTTTTATAATTAAAAATATAAGAAGGTTTTTATTTACTCAAAGGAATTTGTTTTTCATAATCTTTTTTTTTTTTTGTAACTAGCAGGACTTATTTCCCAGCGTTGCCCATGTTGGAATGTAAAGGAATGATTTAACTATTAAAAAATATGCGTACAATATTTAGATGTTAGTGTGGAGGGAGAGTCACTGTGTGGATTTTTTTCTTTGTGGTTCTACATAATTTGAAACGAACCCAATCAATTTTTTTGCTAAACTAAATTAAAAATTAAGTTAAGGCTAATTTAGAGTTAGGATAAAAGAAAGAAGCTTGGTTCAAATTCTGTAGAAGTACCAAAAATATTTTCAAATAAAAAAAATAAAAAAAAATAAAAATCTAATTATGAAAACCAGTTTGATATAAATTGTTGAAAACAAAACATTAATTTTTCTTGTCACAGTCATGCGTGCACCGGACAAAAGCAAAGAGGCTTAGGGTAGAAGGTGTCGGCCACAATAGCAAGAGACGGTTGAGTTACATAAGCAAAGACCCACCGGAGTTTGATTGACGTAACGGCTACACGTCACGTGGGAACTTGAAAAGAAAAAAAATATTTTGGCACTTCACTGAGTTTGATAACAGCCGCAATGTGGCGTTGGTCGAATGGCGTGGCAAGAGTGGCCCACATACAGAATTATTGAAGTCGGCTCCCTAATGATGCGACACAACGCAAGCAGTTGGGAGTACTGAGATAATGGAAAAACAAGATGCTGGTCGAATGGTGTGGCAAGGAACCTATAGCGGTCATGTATGGAATCATTGAAGAAGTCAGCTTTCTTAAGTGGATGGCACAAAGCCATCATTTGGTAGTACTAAAATCATGGAAAGAAGAGAAAACAAAAATACAAGGTAATGTCTGTCATGCAAAGAGCGTTAGGAGACTGGATTTGTTGCACTCCGGACACCTGTCATGTCAGACTGTTACAGTGTTTTGCACAAGAATATTGGATTAACTACTTGGAAAGGCTCAGGATTACCTGCCTTCTATGAACTATTTACATATGTATACCTGGATTAAAACCTGTGGAATACCCAAGGTCAGGTGATTTTCTATTTCTCACTGCTTCTATTCTAAAAGAAAGAAAAACGATCGGAGGAAACCCAAAATTTTGTCAGACGCCTGTTAATTGGAAACCCAAAATTTTGTCCGACGCCTGTTAATTGGATTTAAAATATAAGGCGCCATGGGAGTGTTCTTGTGTGAACGTGTTAATGACTCGTCGCAGCATCTTTCATCTCCTTAATTGTATCATCACAGCCTCTAAAGTTTTCCATCATAGTTTACATTTCGGTGTTTCGGATTGAAACTTGTCATAAATTAGTAGTTTTAATGTTATTTTATTCATTAATTTTTAATAGTCGGTGGTATTGTTTTGGTGAAGTCGCTAAACTGGACCAAACCATTCTGGAATCTTGGTAGAGAGGATGGATGAGTTCATTCTGGCTGTATATTAAGGAATGGTTGTGAACAAATTCATTCCCTAAAGCATTTTTTTTTTTATTATATGGGGGTCACCACTTATCAAGGCCCAAAGGCCACTCAGGGATAAGGGTTATTGCGTGTACAGTAATCAATGAGATAGTATTGTAGTAATCATTAGTATTGGGGGTTTTGATAGGGTGTCTTACTTAAGGGGGCGGTTTGTCAGGAGTTTGTTGATGTTGGACTTGAAGATGTCCAAGTTGTAGTCAGGTGGGAAACAGGCAAGCGGCAGAGAGTTCCACTGGCGTGCAGTTCTAAGAAAGAAGCTTTGCTCATGGAATCTACGTTTGGATTTAGGCACAATATGTTACAGTGACATAGAAACCCACTCAATGTATGTCAACCTAACAGTATTTTGTATGGATTTTTAGTTTTTAACTCATTTTCCCAAACTTAACATATTCAACAGAGACCTCACCGCCATTTGTCTATCAAATATATTGATAAATACTGTATGATTTTCGAACTGAATAAACATGTTACATTAAATAAAAACACTATAAACATATCCAGTTAGGTAGAAAAGTAACTTATCTTGTTTTTGGTAACATTTATTTGTTATATTTGTTTTTTCACAACTTTTTTGAATCTATGTGTACAGTAAAACAAACCCCTCAATCTAATAATGTTAAGTTTGAGAAAATGAGTTGAAACTAAAAAATTATACAAAAAACAACCCCCTCAATCTAATAGCACCTTTAAAATAAGTTCCTCCTTTCTCATTTACAACAAAGATTACTGATAAGAATTTTCCCGAACAAGAAGACAAGAATAAAGGATCATAGACCTTGAACAACTGCACTAAACTACTGCGTTTAGTATCAACATCATGATCGACCACTGTGAGCAAAAGGCCGATTAAATCTTTCTGAAGGAAATAAACATATCCCAGTACCTTTTCCGACATAGGAAGAGAAAGGAAGCACCCCCACCTTTAGTCATTTCCTCCTCCTGCAAACTCAATTGGAATTACAAGATTGAAATTCAAATCCAGCTTCTTTCAGCCAGTCACAAACAGAACGATAAATAAACCTGAGCGACTCAAAATCATTCTTGATCAGGTTGTCAATGTAAAAATTATTAGAACAGTATATACTTCATAAGCGAACAGGATATTTGAGTATGAAACTTAATATAAACGGACTGGCATTAAAACCAAAATAACAGATTTATGCCTGACGGTACGCAGATGATCACCATCCTTCAGAAAAAAAAAAAAAAATTGATTTTTGCCCTTTTCAGTCCTTAGTCGGACTTGCAAAAAAGCCTTCCCGAGATCTCCCAGGATCACATAATCGTTTTTCCTAAATGCTACTACTAAGTCCGACAATTTGTCAGTCAAATTAACTCCAGAATATGCAGCATCATTCAGAGAAACATCATGCCTTTTAAATGAACAATTGAAAACTGGACGAATCTTCTTAGTAGTGAATTCTATACCTTGTTTAACGACAGGAAGATGAGGGATCTAACAATATTCCTGAAATCTTCCCGAGATACACACATGGGTTCTATGATATCCATTTTTTTTTTTCATACTCCGAAAAACATTTATATAGTCTTCATATAGTCCCTTTTTCTCTAAAGAGTCCACCACTCTCTCAAACAAGGAAGGGACATCATTCGACTCCATTCAAGATATCTAGTTCACATCCCACGGCAGATCAACATGGTATCTCCCCTTCTTCATAAGGATTTCTTCAAAAATTTTAATTTTGTCCTCATCATAGGTTGACAAATTGGGAGTCCCTGTGTATTCCAATTGAGTTGAGGACAAAAACTCAGTTCCACGTTTGACTGAGGATTCTTCGAAAAAAATGATACTCATGAATCAGGGAACAAAGTGACAAGATTCAATACTCCTTCAATAAGATAGTTTGAACACTTATTTTTATTTTTTTTATCACATTTTCACCCAAAACAAGGTACATTGCCACTTTGGTGTAGGGGGCTACTATCAGGGGCAACAACTACTGGGCAGCAAGATGTCGGTTCACGTTACACTTGAACTTCTGCACGTCAGTACAGTTGGGGAAGCAGGGACCTGGAATGGAATTCCAAAGTCTAGCGGTTCTAGGGAAGAAACTACTGGAGTAGAAAGATCTTTTACATCTAGGGATCTCTACAGTGTGAGGGTGGGATTTAGCTGTCGGGTTTGTCGAGGGTGTTTATGTCGTGGGGGCACAAGTGCTTGCAGTTCGTCAGAGCATTCGCCATTAAAATACTTGTAGAACAGGCAGAGGGATACAACATTTCGTCGATGGGACAGAGGCTGAAGCTTAGATGCCAGTTCAGGGCCTATCAGGTTGGTGACTTTTTAGGTAACTCACAGAATACTGCTTATTAACTTTCTTGAAATCTTTCCACAAAAAATAACTTATTTGTCCAAAAGGAATGATGTCATTTGAAGTTTGCGAAGTAGATCCATCCAGACATTTAATTAAACTAAAGTTCTTCAAGTGCTGGATCAGATCCAAACCTATAATTCAATAATTTCCCACACTCTTTATCCGTGCCTAAACCCAAACGTAACGTACGGCATAATCACGTTGACACACCGGTTCCCGTCAGATCACCAAAGTTAAGCAACGTTGAGCCTGGTCATTACTAAAATGAGTGACCATTTTCAGAAGTCCAGGTGCTGTATGTAGGAGGACGTCGACACCTCCCTGCAAAAAGTTGCAAAAACCCAACGTCAGCATCTCCCCTAACGGGGATATACATGCAACTGGGGACCGCTTGTGAATTTCATACTCCCATGAAACTTCCTCCTTCGGAGGAAACCGGTTAAACCCTGAATAAGGTTGGTGCTGACTGTACACACACAAACCTAAGCATAGATTCCATGAATAAAGCTTCTTTCTTAGAACTGCACGCCTGTGGAACTCTTCTGTTAACCTGCTTTCCAGCTGACTACAATTTGATTGTCCTCAAGTCCAACGTAAACAAATTTTTGATGAACCGTCCCCCTAAGTAATCCAATTTACAAAATTTCTACTACTTATGATTGCTACACTATAATCCCATTGACTAATGTATACCCGTTAATCCTTATCCTCGAGTGACCTCTAACCCTTGATAAGTAGCGAGTCCCATGTAAAAAATAAAAAAACCTATAACACCATCCAAGGTTCAAGTCATTATAGCCTGGACTTATTTGAAATCCCGCTTTTTTTTATATTTGTCACACTCTCATCAAAACGCGAGATATTAAATTTCAAGTTCAACCCATTCACAAACAATGCATGAAAGGAGAAGATCATTTAAGACCCCAATTTTAAAGACCCTTCCGAGTTGATAAAGATTAATATTTTTTGTACCTAAATAAAACTTATGGGCATACCAAGTGTATACACAATTTTTTTGTACAAGACACTGGAAAAGAACAAACACTGTCTGCCAGTGTTGATAAGACAATTTAAATACATGGGGGACCTTCCCCCTTTTTTTTGTTTTTTCTTTTTTATTTATAGGCGTCACCATTTATCAAGTCCTGGAGGCCACTCAAGGATAAGGGTTATAGAATGTACAGTAGTCAATGGGATAATATTATAGGAATCGTTAGTTATGGAAATTTGGTACATTGGATTACTTAAGGGAGCGGTTCATCAAGAATTTGTTTATCTTGGACTTGAAGACAAGTTGTAGTCAGCTGGGAAGCAGGCAAATGGAAGAGAGTTCCATAGGTGTGGAGTTCTAAGAAAGAATCTTTGTTCATGGAATTTATGTTTTGATTTAGGCACAGATAAAGAGTGGGGAAAATTATTGATAGTGGTTTCAGCTAGACTGGTGTTTTTCATGAAAGATTGGCGAGGTAGGAGCAGAGATTGGAGTTCAGACAAGCACATGTGGTGCAGGACAATTGGTTAGAGCTAGGGTTTAAAAAAAAAAAAAAAAAAAAAAAGGTACCGGTGCCTTATATGAAACAGAGGTCTCTACTGTTACACAACACAAACCAGATTTCTCGTAAATGTACAAATGCTTAAGATAGAGCTGACAGATCGATTTTTTTCTAATATGTTATTTTAAGCGAAGGCAACAGTACTTACTGAATTGTTATGACGAAAATAGTAATACAGCCAAAGATTACAAAAACTCATTGAGTAGAACAACTGCTATTGCGTTTAAGTGGAAAGAGTGCTTATGCAATTTAGCAAAGATATTAAAAAATATTTTTTTAAAAAGTCACTTAATTTGACCAAGTAGTTTTATTTTTTAAAGAAGAAAATTTAGCCACAAAGAGAGGGGAATGGGGGCAGGGGAGATAACTCCATTTGCCAAAATCCAGTTTTTAATAATTCTAGGTATTTCTTTTTTTCTTTCTGTTTCCAATTTTCAAAAAAAAATTGAGGGGGGGGGGTTTAGATCATAAAAAAAAAAATACTAACTGCAGAATATGGGTTAAAATTATAGGGAGGTGATCTCGTTCAGCCCCCCCCCCCGAATAATTTTCAGTATTTTTTTTTTTTTCTGTTTTCGATTTTCAAAAAAAAAAATAGGTGTGTGTAGGGGAGGGGGGGGAATCACCATTGGAGAGCCCCGTCTGCACAAGGAAAGTTTTCTTTTTTTTTTTTTATAGAGGGAGAGGGCATTTTTATTTCTCGTTTTTGTTTTGTTTTTTTTTGCGGGCCATCAATCCCCCCCCCCGTACCTGCCTGCCCAAAAAATTGAGAGCAATAAAAGGCAAATTTGAATTCCCTTTTTCTAACAGCGAACTACTTGATGAAATTAAATGATTTTTCTCAACTTCATTCCATAATGGATACATAGAGATTTTTCTTTATCTCCGTTCTTTAATATCTTTGCTAAACTGTACAAGCACCCAAAAACAGTCTATCCTAATGGTCTAATACAGTGCGTCAGCCATTAAAGTGACAAAAAGGGAGATAAGTATACCCCTGTATTCACATCTAGGGAAAATGCAATTGCCTCCAATTTTCTGTAAAAATTACTTTTAACTATAATTTTCTACTCGATGATACATTGAGAGCATTGCCAAGGCTGCTGCAAAGAAGGTGGGCTCTCTCTACCATGCTAGAAAGCTACTTACGCCTGAAAGTATCCTATATCTCTACAACACCACTATTCATTCATGTACAGAGTATTGTTGTCACATTTGGGCTGGTGCAATGGTGCATCTGCTACTAGTCTCGCTTCTGGACAGCGTTCAAAAGAGAGTCGCCAAGTAGTAGGTCCTGAACTGTCATCTAAGCTTCAACCTCTGTCCCACCGACGAAATGTTGCATCCCTCTGCCTGTTTTACAAGTATTTTAATGGTGGATGCTCCGACGAACTACAAGCCCTTGTACCCCCTAGACGTAAATACCCCAGACAAACTACACAAGCAGCAAAATCCCACCCCTTCACAGTAGAGATCCCTTGATGTAAGAAAGCCTTCTACTCTAATAGTTTCTTCCCAAGAACTGCTAGACTTTGGAACGCTCTTCCGAGTTCCTGCTTTCCCAACTGTACTGACATGCAGAAGTTCAAGTGTTATGTGAACAGACATCTTGCTGCTAAACTCACTACATAGTATCCCTGCAACTTATGTCCCCGATAGTAGCCGCCTACATCAAAGTGGCACTGTGCCTTGTTTGGGGTGAAAATGGAACTAAAAAGAAAATTAAAATTAAGTACTGTTGTTTTTGATGAAAAAAAAAAAAAAAAAAAATATTTGAAACAAATCGATCCGTCGACTATCGTAACAAGCACCAATGTCATGTATGGTTTGACCAACAACAGGTACTTGTGCATCTATGTTACCGTGCTGAAACAACATTTAGAAAGCCATTCTTAATATGGGGAGAGGAGGGTGTTTTGTAACTATTCTGTACTATCACCTAACAATTTAATAAACAAAAATATCGTAAAAATGGAATTTAATTTGAAAATACTATAATATAAAAATAAAATAAAATAATTTGAACGGGTTTCCGAGCGTTTTTAATGACACTCGGATTATACCGGCAGCAAGATCAGGTGCTGGTCAAACCCGAGTAAACATTTAGGAAAAATCCAGTTTATAATATGCACATTACACAGTTACCGCCTTCCGGTTTGTACAATGCTTTAGCATCTAAAAAGAAGTTACAAAGTTAGGTTCAAATTGTGTAGACCATAACACAAATAAAATTAAAATCACAACGGTATTTTCTTTAAAATAATTTATGATTTCCAGATAGAGTTAGCCCCCCCTAAAAAAACACAGAACACAATAAACAACAAAATGGTACTTGTGCAGTTTACGGATCATGCTGAAATAATAACATTATTTAGAAAGCTATTCTTAACGTGGGGAGTGGAGTGGGGTTTTGTGAACTATCTGAGAAATTACACGTTGAATCATGTCACCTCATTGGTTGATTAATTCAACACATTGTTTTTAAAACAGCCTTTCTCATTGGTTGATTTGAAATATTAACCTGCATGAGTGCGGGCCTGTTTAACTGAAATTTCAGTCCAAGAAAAAACTTCAACAATGGACTCATTTTAATCTTAACTTAAGGACTTTAGCGCCCAAATTGCTATGGCACCTTTGAAACAATTACTAAATTAGATGTCTTTTTGATGTAACATCGTCTTTTCAGTCAGCAAAGATTGTGGATTTTAAATATTTACAACTTTGTCAGAAACATCCGTTTTACTAATCAAATCCTGAATTAAATAAACTTCTCATATCAAGTAACAATTTCTAATCTTCACAGAAGATTTTTTAACTACCACTTCATTTCAAAGTTTAACTTAGCAGAGCTGCAAAATAACGCAACATATTTTGCAAGAGAAAAAGAAACAACCTGTTACTAAGCCATCAGGTAAATGCACTTTTCAATGTTGTTTTAATTTTTGCCCTCTGCTAAAGTTCTAAGCTATGCGGGAATAAATTTCTCACAACTATTCTGTACTTTTACCTTACAATACATAAAAAATATACTGTAAAAATTGAATTTGACTTGAAAATCCTATCTAAAAACAGCAGTCTATAAACTGTAAGATACATTTTCCTTAATACCTTTGCTAAACTGCACAAGCACCCAAAAATAGTCTATCTTTATGGGCTAATACAGTGCGTCAGCCATTATACTGGTAAAATGGGAGATAAGTATGTCCCCTGTATTCACATCTAGGAAAAATGCAAAGATAACTAGTCAGAAATTCTATAGCTCAGTATCTATGGTGATTTTTTTTTCTTTTTACGCTGTAGACTGCTTCAGCCATTTCTGTGACTGATTCTCCGTCAATACTCGCAAGCTAACATGAAATCTTCTGGATGCCCATTCCTTATTCATCACTTCGGTATCAATGTGAAATGCAGACACACAAGGTCTCACGTGATAGTTTTAGTACTTGTTCGGATCGATTTTTTTTTTTTTTTTTTTTTTTTTTTTTTTTTAAATATGTGGGTTTAAGAAAAAACTACAGTACTTGTCATGTCGAAAATAGGAATATCCAAACTTTACGAAAATTCATCGAGTAGAAAATTATTTATACTTAAATTTTTTATGGAAAACTGAGTGTGTGTGTGTGGGGGGGGGGGTAATTGCATTTTTCCCTAGATGTGAACACCTTAAAGATGTCGAATACAGGGGACATACTTAACTTTTTTTTCGCTATTTTAATAGCAACCAACATTTTAGACTTATAGCAATTGACTTCTTTTCTTTTTTTTTGTATTAAAAACAATAGCTGTTCTATTCGACGAGTTTTCGTAATTTTTGGACATAATATGTTCAACATGACAAGTAAGTATTGTTGCTTTTGCTTAAAATCACATTAAAAAAAAAAAATCGATTTGTCGACTATCTTAACAAGCACCGAAGTAACAATATGTAGTTTTGGTGCTTCTATAGACCAGTACCTATGGCGGATATTTCTGAACTCGAATTTCATTTAATAGACAAAGAAATAAAAAAATAAAAGCATTACCCCCCCCCATATCCTTATGTAGCTAAAATGAGTCTGCTAGGTTCCCACTTCCAGACTCTTCAGCTAAGGTTAAAAAATGTTTCCAACTTTTGAACCTAATTTGTACTAATTACCGCTAACTGTTTTCTTATTACAGCTTTGACTTAAAAAGTCGTAACTAAATTTTACCTATCTTGTCTGGCGTTTTTGTTCTGTTCTGAAATCTTTGTCAAATATGCTGTTAACCAATATCGTCTTGTTACATGTAAAACGGAAAGAAAAAAAAAAAAAAAGTCACCTATGTAAACGAGAACTTCCCAAATTAAAATCTTGCATAATTATTTAAACTCAAATGTAAATTGATATTAAGCCGACTTCACAAATTGATAAAAGTTAATTATTGGATTTTAATTATAAGGTGAAGCTCGAATTATTCAAACTCGAGACATATAATGCCAAAACATCCACCCATTAATATGGGAGGGGAGATTATCTTCAAAAGCGTCATGAATTGATAACTGAGCACCGGACTAAGTAGATATTAATAAGTCCCTTATACCCCCCCCCTTTTTTTTTTTTTTTTTTTTTTTTTAATGGAGAGTAGATAATACAGTGGATGTGTTATCGGCAGCTCCAGTAACTCTCTCTTCCTTTTTTTGTCTCAGTCCTCATGCAACTGAATGATTTTTGTGACAAAGGGTGAAGAAAAAGCTGCTTTAAAGGTCGATAGTACTTGGTAAACAGTAGTCTGAGATGTCGGAAATTTTTCTGTCTATGTCTATCCTTGTGGCCATGTCACTAATAAGGGTGCTGGAGGTAAACGTTTGTCTGGGCTGACGTTATCCACCTGATAGTCAGGGACCCGAACCTTGGATTAACCACTAAGGAGGCTGTCCTATCAGCAGGCGCAAAGTACTGGGACTGCTGTATTTCCATTTGGTGAATGGATTCTGGACCATACAGTAGCCTCTGGTGGGGCCTCTCGATACCATACTAGTGGGTAATTGTTACGGCTTTACCTTTTCGTGCTACAAAGAAAAAAAAAAAAAAAAAAATTCCTGTCTTTTCTCTTACTTTCCCTCTCTGTGCTGCTCTAACCAAGTATGCCGGCCTGTTCCACAAATCCCAAAACCTCAACATGAAACATCTCCAGAAAAAAAACTCGAATAAACCTAGAACCCCATCTTCCAACGTAGACCCCTACTACCAGGTCTCCTTCTCCAACATCAGGGGTCTACGTTCCAACCTTCCAGAGGTTGAAACCTAATTACAGGAGACGACACCTGACATATTCTTTCTTAGCGAAACTGGAATAGGGCCGACCACTTCCCTAGAGGAGTTCATAATTAACGGATACTCTAACTTAACATCTAAATCTGACCCCCAAGATCGCCATGGGCATGGAATATGTGCCTACATTAAAGATGGCTTTCCATGTGGCAGAGATATCTCTAGAGAAGATCCTAATTTACCTTATGTGCTTTCAGGTTGCACTTGCTTACACCACTGCATTTATATTTGCCCACTATCGGCCCCATAACAGCAGAGTTACTATCTTTAAGAGCATATCTGAGAAAATAGACCACATCCTGTTTGCATACTCCTCGGCTAACATCCACATCTGTGGTGACTTCAACGTCCATAACGTGGAATGGCTGACCCACTCAAATAAGACAGATGATGAGGAGAGGTTCTGTCATGATTTTGCCATTGCTTATGACCTCACTCAGATTGTTCGCGAGCCCACCCGTGTGCCCGATACTACAGGTTAATATGCAAGCCTCCTAGACCTTTTTCTCTCAACTTCCACTGAGCTATGTTCATGTTCCGTTCTTTCTCCTCCAGGATCCTCATACCACTCAGTCGTATCAGTTAAGATAAAAAGGAAATGTAATAAGTCCCCAGACGTACCTCTCCACCGTACTTTATACCAATACTCTATGGCTGACTGGGATAGCTTCCGTACATTTATATCTGATCTACCTCTGCATTCCATGTTCAAAAATGATGTGTGTAGTATCAGACCTGACCAAATGGTTAATTGAAGGCATAGACCGATTCATACCATCTAAAAAATTTCAACAAAAACCTAACAGCCAGCCATGGTTCTCCCCAGAATGTGCTGCTGTCATCGCGCACAGAAATCACTTTTTCCATAGTTACCAACGTAATAGATGCACTGAGACTAAAGCTGCTTTCAGGAACGCCAGTAACCACTGTAAAAGAGTAATAAAAAATGCAAGAGAGCTATATGCCCAGTCTGTTAAATCCAAAGTAGCTGATAAAATGGGGGGGGGGGTCACCTCAAATACACAAACGGAATGTTCAAAAAAGATTATCGCTACAGTCCTCTGTCTCTTCTCTCTTGGCTGGCCGGGAATCATCTCCCAGCACCCAGAAATGAACATCGTTTTATAGGTTCCATCTTCACGCACACACGAGATTATGCGAGAACGGACGAAATAAAAATGCTGGCCGCCATGTTTGTTCTTCCTTTTCTTCACCTGTACTCACTCGCTGAGCACCCACGGTAAGACTTCTCTTTCTTGCTTCTAACCACAGTTCCCACCAGTTTTGGCAAATAACAAATAGGATCCTGAACAGAAGTGTGCGTTCTATCCCAACCATTATCAACGGACCAGAGGTCATCTCCTCAGCTTCAGACAAGGCCAAACTATTTGCCAAGAACTTTGCAGCTAATTCTACCCTATGCGACGAAGGCCATCAACTCCCCATATTTCCTCCTTTAACACAGAACATGCTAGGTAACATACAAATATCTGTGCGTGAGGTCGCCAAGCTAATCAAGAACCTTGATTCCAGTAAAGCTATTGGCCCTGACAACATCCCAATTATAGTGTTAAAAAAGCTTCAACCAGAACTTGCTACCATACTTACAAAACTATTTAAACGTTGCCTTAAGGAGAAGTGCTTTCCAACACCCTGGAAAACCTCATCAGTATGCCCTGTATTTAAGAACTCAAGTGATAAGTCATCTTCCTCTCAGTACAGACCAATAAGTCTCCTGTGTGTCATGAGTAAGTTGCTGGAATCCATATTAAATAGAGAAATAGTCAACCACCTCATCAGAAATAGCCTTTTTAGTGACACGCAATATGGTTTCCGTTCTGCAAGATCTACCGCAGATGTGCTAACGGTTACATCTCATAGGATTAGTGAATCTCTTGACAAAAGCTTCCTTTCCAGGTCAATTGCTCTTGACATATCAAAGGCCTTCGACAAGGTATGGCATAAAGGCCTACTTCACAAGATCTTCACCTACGGTATAACTGGAAATATTCTCTCTATCATTAAATCATTTCTCTCCGATAAGCTCATAAGAGTAGTGGTTGATGGACAAAAATCAGAGGCCTGCGGTATTAATGCTGGTGTCCCTCAAGGGTCCATCCTGAGCCCAACTCTCTTCCTGATCTACATCAATGATCTCCCTAAAAACATACTTAAATCATTCGTTGACATCTATGCTGATGACACAACCATCTACAGCAACACATCAAAGGCTGTAAATGACAAAGCTCTCTCTGATTCTCTCTCCTCTGATCTCGAACGAGTGGTTCAGTGGGGGAAGACGTGGCTGGTTACCTTTAATGCATCAAAAATCAAACTTCTATCTTTACATCATCAACGCTCTTATCTTCATCTGGCATCAATTGAAATGGATGGCTCTCATCTAGGAAAAGCCCCATACTTTGACAAGCTTCTGGGCTTGACCTTTACTCCTGATCTGAAATGGAACACGTACATCAAGTCTGTTGTCAAGGTCGCTGGAAAGATGGTGGGATCCTACCGCTCCAGAAGACACCTCACTACTGATGCAATTCTCTATCTATATAAAAGCCAAGTACGTCCAAGGATGGAATACTGCTGCCATATCTGGGCAGAAGCTGCTAAAAACAGCCTATCCTGCCTTGACAGACTACAAAACATGGCTTAGTGGGGGGATGCCCTTTTCTCTGCTCTGCAACCTTTCTCCCACAGAAGAGACGTTGCGAGCCTATCTTTGTTTTATCGTTATTTCCATGGCAGGTGCTCGTCTGAACTCCAATCTCTGGTCCCCCTCGCCAATCTTTTACAAAAGACACTCGTCTAGCTGAATCCACTGTAAAAAAAAGCTTCTTTCTTAGAACTGCACGCCTGTGGAACTCTGTTCCATCTGCCTGCTTCCCTCCTGACTACAACTTGGATGTCTCCAAGTCCAAAGTAAACAAATTCCTGATGAACCGCCCCCTTAAGTAGACACTAAAATATCCACACTAACGTACTGTACTTACAATAACCCTTATCCATGAGTGGCTTCTGAGCCTTGATAAGTGGTGACCATCTTGTAAAAAAATAAATAAATAAATAAAAAATATGTGGTCTCCTTTAAACTAGTGTCATAATTCATTACTGGATTTTGCCGGAAGCTGACCAACGATTTACACATTTTCTTCAAAACTGAATAAAATTAGGCCATGATGCAGCACGCGATACTAATATGAGAGTCATTCCAAAAATAAAGCCTCATATTTTTGGAATGACTCTCGTATTAGTATTGCGTGCTGTATCATGAAGTTCACCCCTAACAAGGCATATCTCCACTTGGACGTAAGGGGCTACTATTTGGGGCCATGCCTAGGAAAGATTAACAAGATGTTGGTTTACATTACATTTAAACTTCTGCATACGGTCAGGGAAGCAGGTAGTAAGAAGGGAATTCCAAAGTCTAGCTATTTGAAGGAAGAAACTATTAGAGTAGAAGCTTTTTGGCATTTAGGGACCTCAGTGAAGAAGGGCTGTGATTTTGTTGCTAAGCCAGTTTGTTGGGGATATGTACGTTGGTAAGGGGGCACAAGTGCAACGAGTTCATCAGTGTGAGAAGCCGCTATTGGAAACCAGTGAATAAACATTGATTATATGGACTGTTTCGAAGCTTATAATCAATATGAAAATGTAATTTCAAACCCTAATTTCAAAACCGATGAAAAAAAATACAATTCTTTTTTTCAGCGGTTTTCTTTCAAAATGATTTCACGAAATTAACGAAATTCAACTGAAACCAAATCTAAAATATATATATAAATGCCAAAAAAATCACTTACCTATATAAAAAAAATTTTTAAAAACTAAGCAATGGGTGCTTCCATTCTTCATTTATAAGAATTGTCCATATCTATATTTTATATTCCATGTATTTTTTAAATAAAAGGACTTTTTAAAGCAAGGGTCCCAGAAAATCGCATTTTCGCAACTCGTTTCTGCCGTGTGGTTTCGAATTTTCAGTTTATCAAATACGGATGTCTCAAGGGACAAAACTATTTCCAAAACGTAAAAACAACACATGCATCCTTATCTCCCTTTTGTATTTTTGACATATTTCATTTCAACTACAAAGTGGTCAGTATGTGCTACCTGGTACCATATTTGCAAAATATGAACATTTCATTCATGGATTTTAGCCGATTACAAAAAATTCGCTCTACCAAATTTTTTTTTTTTTCTTCTCTTAAATTCTTTATCGGGTGAATTTTTTTTTTTTTAAATATCTAAAAAAGGAAACATTGCAGGAAATTAAAAAAAAAAATTGTCATAAGCATCCAATATTTACTTAACATTAACATAAGCTCCCCCCCCCCCCCAAAAAAAGAGAATATTTTATTTATTCATCTTTTATCTTCAATTTGTTATATATAAAACTCTGGTGAATAAATTATTTAAATTTTAATAGACATTTCAAAATAAGGGGGGAGGGGTAAATTAAAAAAAAAAAAAAAAAAGTTTGTCTAAAATATTATATTTGGTTTATTGGAAAGAGCATAAAATATATTGACCCTGAAAATATCGTAAAACTTGAACCAATAGAAAAACTGATAGATTTTCAAAGTTTAAAAATTGAAAATTAGTTAACTCGTAAAATTCAATTGATTTCATTACGTAAAAAAAAAAAAAAAAAAAAAAAAAATGGCTGCATGAAGGCGCGCCGGCACTTTGTAAACACTTTTTTTTTTCTTTTTTTTTTTTCTTTAATATATTTGTATTATTTTTAAAACAACTTTAATAGTTTATTTTGGAAGTATAATCCCATAAAGAAAATAAACAACCCACTTTTAAAAGAGAAATTACGAGTTTTTTTTTTTAAATATTTTATTCGCAGTTTTCTGCTAGGGGTGTCAAAAATTACACCTATCAGGTCACATTTCGGTACTGGTCGCAGTAAGAGTTCCCTGCCGAGCGGTGTCAGAAATTTCGTGAAAAATAGTGAATAATTCCACCCCATCTTTCCAAGCTTATAACTCCTCGAAAAATGCAATTCAAGCCCTAATTTTTTTTTTCAATTAAAGGAGCAAGGACCAAGATTTCATTAAAAAAAAAAAAAAAAAAAAAAAAAGTGTTTTTTTTTTAAAAAAAGGTTTTAAACTTCGGACTTTACAGGTAAAATTCTATAAGAACACTATGTTTTTTTTTGTTTTAAATTTGAATATATTATTTATTGACCTTTTCTCTTCAATTTGTGAGTAAATAATTATGTACTCATCGGGTTACTAAATTAATTATTATTAGACATTTACAAAATGGGAGGCGTGAATTATTCGACCCCCTGTCTTTCCAAGCTTATAACTCCTCGAAAAATGTAATTCAAGCCCTATTTTTTTTTTTTTCAATTAAAGGAGCAAGGACCAAGGTTCCATTGAAAAAAAAAAAAAAAAAAGAAAAGAAAAAAATAACGTGGTTTAAAAAAAAAAGGTTTTAAACTTCAAACTTTACAGGTAAAATTCTAAAAGAACACTATGTTTTTTTTTTTTTTAATTTGAATATATTATGTATTGACCTTTTCTCTTCAATTTGTGAGTAAATAATTATGTACTCATCGGGTTACTAAATTAAGTATTTACTTTTTAATAGACACTTAAAAATTGGGATGGGGGGGTCGTGAATTTAAAAAAAAAAAACGTTTGTCTAAAATATTATATTCGATTTATTGGAAAGAACATAAAATTTCACATTTACGCTGAAAATATCGTAAAAATAGAATCAATAGAAAAATTGATAGATTTTTAAAATTTAAAAATTGAAAAATATTGAGTTTAAAAATTGAAAAATATTGAGTTCGGAAAATTCATTACTGTTTAAAAAAAAATAATAATAATAATATTTCTATTACTTTTAAAACAACTGTAATAGTTTATTTTGGAAGTATAATCCATAAAGAAAATAAATAACCCACTTTTAACAGAGAAATTCCGAGATTTTTATATTGTATTCGCAGTTTCGTGTTAGGGGTGTCAAAAATTCTTACAAAAATTCTGATACTGCTACGAACACCCTCAAAAAACAATAATTTCTCCCCGCGCAGCCGCAAAGGACATGTTTTAGTTGCCATAGTAACAACACTTTTTATCGACATTGTTTTATGAATATTGAAATAAAAGACATTACTACACATTTATTCATAATATCTCGCTTTTAATCACTTTTATCGACTTTTTAAAACTTTTTTTTTTACTCTTTTTAAATGACAACGTTAATGTTTATGAATATTGAAATAAAACATATTACTACACAATTATTAATATCTTCTTTTTTTTTACTGTTTATGTGTCAATTTTGAAATTATTCTTATATTGAATATTGAAATAAAAGACATTACTACATTTATTAATAATATCTTTTTTTTTTTTTTTTTTTTTACTGTTTTACTGTTTGTGTCACTTTTATCGACTTTTTCTTTTATGAAACTTATCGGCGGTTCTTGAAATTTACTGTCCACAAAATGATGATAGAATAATAAATTTACTTATGTTTAATAAATGTTATTTTCTTTTAACGTAGTCATTTAAAACAGAAAAGAAAAAGTCGATAAAAGTGACACAAACAGTAAAAAAAAAAAAAAAAAGATATTAATAAATGTGTAGTAATGTTTTATTTCAATATTCATAAACATTAACGTTGTCATTTAAAAAGAGTTAAAAAAGTTTTAAAAAGTCGA
Source organism: Euprymna scolopes (assembly GCF_053919585.1). Lineage (NCBI taxonomy): Eukaryota > Metazoa > Mollusca > Cephalopoda > Sepiida > Sepiolidae > Euprymna > Euprymna scolopes. The sequence continues at coordinate 95,681,860 of NC_136508.1, read as the reverse complement.
TAAAAGTGATTAAAAGCGAGATATTATTAATAAATGTGTAGTAATGTCTTTTATTTCAATATTCATAAAACAATGTCGATAAAAAGTGTTGTAACTATGGCAACTAAAACATGTCCTTTGCGGCTGCGCGGGGAGAAATTATTGTTTTTTGAGGGTGTTCGGCAGGGAACTCTTACCGCGACCAGTACCCACATTTCATTAAAATATTTGTAAAACAGGCATAGAGATTTTAAAGCATTTATTCAGTTCGAAAAAAAAAACAAGTACTGGTGAGTGCTACGTGGGAACAAGAAAAAAATGTCCGACACACGAACGGATGGAAAAAGTGGAAGGAAACGCACATTTTAGTGAAACGAAATTAACGAATCGATTGTACAGCCTAGCAAGATAAAAAAAAAAAAAAAACTCGACCGCTAATAAGAAATTTTTTTTTTTTTTCAACTAGACTAGTTTTCACATAACATTTTAATAAAAAGATACCGTAAAAACTGAATTTCATCTTCCTTTCTCTGCATAACAAAAAACAATGAAAAACTTTTTTTCGTTTTTTTTTTTGTCTCCCAAAATAGGACTGTAGTTTCACACAATTTCACAAGTAGGTTTTGTTTATGAAATTGTTATGTGGGTACATTTTTACGACGCGCCTCAATCTCCCCATATTAAGAACGGCTTTCGGAATAACATCTCGGAAGCCGTTCGTTCGTAACATGAGGAAGTTGAGGGGGTGGATCTTAACATGGGGTGGTTTGGGGTGTTTATACAACGCTGGGGCTGGGCCGGGGCAGGTCGTAAAAAAATACCGTTATGTGAAACTACAGTCCTTTTACTTGCCTCCCCACGAAGGCAGAGTTAGATACAAGGTCGGTTTTTAATGCGGGGAAAATCCAGCTCCCTAAAAAAAAGGGGCAGGTGCTAGTGAGTGCAATTGATCCGCGCTATTTTTTTTTTTTTTTTTTTTTTAAATAGTATTCAAGTTTTAGGATATGTTTTTATTAAATTGTAAGGTTAAAGTACAGACCCTCCCTTTCCCATGTTAATGGCTTTCTAAATAGTAATGTTATTATTTCAGTACGGACTAATAAGTGCACTAGTACCAAGGGGCACTCTGGATAGGAACAAAAATTTAAATTGTCACAGTCATGAAGGATTTCTTCTCCACTGACCGAGGACAGAAAAGGTGAAGTGACAAGTGTGTAGCAGACTGTAGCAAGCATCAGAACAGATCAGATCTCTGAGCCGAAGTCAAAGAAAATTTTTAAAACAAAATTTCTTAGTTGTTATCAGCAGTCAAGTTTTTGTTTTTGTTTTGTTTTCTTGCTAGACTGTGTACAGTCGATTATTCGCTAAATTTCGTTTCGCTAAAATTTGCGTTCCCTTCCACTTTTTCCATCCGTTCGCGGAAGCCACCTTGCCGACTAACAACATCCATATTGCCCATTACCAGTAGAACATTTATATTCGGGGCAGACAAGTAGTTTTTTTTTTTTTTTAATTCACAACAAATAATTGTTCCCAAAGGCAAGAAATAATTTACTTAAAAATAAATAATCTAAAGGGCGAACCTGAACGAGAATCATCCCCCTCTATAATTTTTATAGTATAGTTTTCGAGGGGGGGGGATTCCGAAAGCCGTTCTTTACATGGGAAGGTTGGGGGAGGGGTGTTTATACTACGCTGGGTTAGGTTGTCAAGAAAAAGAAAAAAAAAAAAAAAGAAAAAAAACCAACTGCAGAATACCGGTTAAAATTAGGGGGGGGGGGGTCTCGTTCTGGTCCGCTTGTTGAGATTAACGTGAAAAGGGTTTGTATTACTGTACACAGATTCGAAAAAGTTGCCAAAAAAAAAAAAAAAAAAATATATATATATATAACAAATAAATGTTATCAAAGGCAAGATAAGTTACTTTTCTACCAAACTGGATATATTTTTCGTGTTTTTATTCAATGTAACATGTTTATTCAGCTCGAAAAACATACATTGTTTACGGATGTATTGGAGAATTCAAAATGGCGGCCGACTCTCTCTTTAACACGGTAAGTTCGGGAAAAGGTGTTATAAATAATAAACTAGAAAAAATACTATGAAAAAAACACCGAATATATGTCAAGTTATGACACGGTAACATATATTGAGCGAATTTCTAACAGTATTTTGTCTAGTTTATTATTTATTACACCTTTTTCCGAACTTACCGTGTTAAAGAGAGAGTCGGCCGCCATTTTGAATTTTCCAATCCATCGGTAAACAATGTATGCTTTTCGAGCTGAATAAACATGTTACATTGAATAAAAACACGAAAATTATATCCAGTTTGGTAGAACAGTAATTTATCTTGCCTTTGATAACATTTATTTGTTATATATTTGTTTTTTGACAACTTTTTCGAATCTATGTGTACAGTAATACAAACCCAAAATTTTAAATAAAAAACGTATTATTCAACCTAACCACCAAAACTTTATATTTACCGATTAGTTTATGGTTTCTTCGTTCGTTTGTTTTGTTTTTTTTCTTTAACAGTTTTGTTAATTTCTGTAAGTACCTGGATTTATATAAGCATCCGTTGTTATTTTAATTTTACGAATTAATTAAATAAAACATTAATGAACAGCATACAAGTTTAAACCGAAACTAATTTTATCGTCGAATTCATTTTTGACGTTTTGGATCCGTTTTACATTTCTTCTGAAACGAACAAAAACTGCAACTCGAGTTCTGACTGAAAAGAAGTCTTTAAAAATAAACGTCACATTAAATCAAAGTTAAAAATATAATAATAACAATCTTAAATAACAAACCTGAACATTTCTGTTGTTTGGTATTTAAGTTATCCAAATAAATGGAGGCAGGAAGTTGCTAACAACACAAAAAGCCTTTTCCAAGAAATAATCCTCATCGCAGTTGGGCGGGCGACGCAATGAATAACTACGGAAGCCCATGCGCGTAACTATGAACCTTTTCTTTTTATAACAACGATGATGGTTTTTAAATAAAACAACTCTTGGTCAAGTCGTTTAGTAATTTATTGTAGTGCGACTTCTTCCGTAGTGTTGCCACCGATGACTTCATTAATCGAATTATAATAAACTAGTAGGGTTACCCGGCAAGGCCTGGGACAAAAATCGATACTCATGCACTTATTGATCCGTGCTGAAATAATAACGTTATTATTTAAAAAAGCCATTCTTAACATGTGAAGGGGAGGGTATTTTGTACCTATTCTATACTTTAACCTTACAATTGAATTAAAACAACGATACTAGTGCACTTATTGATCCGTGCTGAAATAATAACGTTATTATTTAAAAAGCCGTTCTTAACATGGGGAGCGAGGGGTGTTTTGTAACTATTCTATACTTTAATCTTACAATTGAATAATAAAATTTAAAAAAAAAAACAGGTAATTGTGAAGAAAGAGAGCGAGTCTGTTTCCTCCGTTTGACTATAGGTGGCGTTACTGTCTGTCCACCCAGTTACGGAAGCACAAAATCTATATAATGGCACCCTTGAAATAAAAATGTTTTTGTTATATTTTAATTTTAAACATGTTTTTTTTTGTTGTTTTTTTTTTTGCAAACATATTTAAGTTTTTTTTGGGGTTTTTTTTTTTCAAACATATTTACGGTTTTTTTGTTTTGTTTTTTTGCAAACATATTTAAGTTTTATTTTTCCAAACATTTACGTGTTGTTGTTTGTTTATTTCAAATTGAGTTTTTTCCCCCCTTCCTCCCATTCATTTCATTATTTTCTTTTGTAGCGAGTTAGGATTATTATATCCTGGTCCACAACAATGGTTATCCTGGCTCAAATGTCCTTTAATCCTTTCACTATGAACTACTGCTTTTATCATATCTGTTGTAGAAATTTGAGTGGCCTGATAATAAGCTGCAGATGATGATAATAATGGTGACTGGCTTGAGCTATGGTTAGTTTGTTGCTTAACCATGATCTGCCATAGTTACTGTGACGATAGTGATTATGATGGCAGTCATTGTTGTTATGATGGTGGAGCGTTGCTGTTATATTGTTGGTTCCTGGAAAACACCAGAAACTAATCATGAACGATTATTATTAAGATTATTTCTAAGTCTAGATTTTTTTGTCAACTAAAATATGTATTGGGAATGTTAACTTTGTAAATTTTATGTTAAAACAGTTAGGAGTTTTAGTTAACAATAATAATAACAAATCGATTACGAGGCAAACAACAAAACGATTTAATTCTTTTGTGCTACATTGCTGTGATGACGTAGTTATAAAGAAATAGTTTTATATATACACGTAGTCAGTTTAGTCAAGGAGTCAGAGAGAGTCAGTTTAGGTCGGACAGTCAAATTGAACAGAGGAGGGGAGTAAGCTAGGGGTGGGGGTGATAGCAACCAGTCGTAATGGCTTCTGTATGCCGGGGAAGCTATCAGGGCAGAAGACAGTAAAGATGTAGGACAAGGAAAGTGTGAAACTTACAAACGGGAAACATCTGGAAATAAAAGTTGCCTAGAAATAATATGAGTGTTGATTATTATTCTTCAGGAAATCTTCTTGCAGCTTACAGTCAAGACCCACCGACGGACAAAAGGTATGTTTCCCTGTAGAGGTAAACCCCAGCAAGATTTTATCCGTCCCTTTGTGTAAAGAACTGTCTGTTTGTAAATTGTTATTGCCCATGTTTGTTGAATCCATACGTTCTACGTTATACGTTATACACACTTATGAACATATGTTAGATGTCATCACATATATATTAAGTTGAGAAGAAAGTTGTTGCGGAATTTTTAATTTTGATTTCAAATGATGTATTTTCAAATGAGTTTTTGTCATAATAACTTTACTTTATATATTATTTTAAAGAGTGTTTTTCGTTCTATCTAATCGTTTTTAAATTACAATTGTTTTAAAACAATTATGTCTTCTTTTCAGAACGTTGAATGTAAAATAGAAAAAATATTGGAATTTATTTATATAGCTCCTCCTGCTAATGGTGCTTGTCCCTCTTATGCTCTGTGGATTGGCTAGCAGTGATCTCCTACCCCCACTCCCTCTTAGGGGTCACGTGTATTAAACTATAAAAACCTTGGGAGATTTTGCATCAGCCTCTTTTTCGACCCCAGCTGGAGATTGTAACTTCGGTGCCCACAACGGCAGTCACTGAAAGCCACCTCCCTTCTGTTTCACGTTGCCCATTGAGTATTGTCTTCTTCCCGGACATCCCAAGACGGCGGTGAGAATTCAGCATCCATTTCCGTTATACGACGAAGCAGAACTTTTAACCGTCCACCCGAAAAGAGCCAGGCCAGAATTGTGGGATGACTATCTCTTATCCGAACTCAGATAAGTTCTAGCAAAGAAGCACGTTTCGCAAACCCTTAATCATCTTCATCATTCTGTACAATAGTCCGTTTTTTCATTTTACATTATATTTCATTTTCTCACGCAGTAAAATTGCTTAGATATCAATTGCTTGGTTGTTTTCCCTTCTTCCAAACTGTCGTCACATTTTTCTGATAAGAACTTTTCTGCTGATTTGTTATTGCATTCTCACATGTGTGAATTGAACTTTATTTCATGGAAAATTAATCCCAAGAAAAAAGCAAATTCGCACAATTTAAAACCTGATTAATAGAGAATTTGGACATGTGGAACAAATTCGATTTGTTTTTTAGCCAGTAAAAATATTTAGAAAAGGGTCAAAATTTAAAAAAAATAGAACTTGGCTGGTGTAAGTCAACTAAACATGTTACTACTACACATTCGCAAATATACATTTATAATTTTAACAGCGTTATTTTTTAAAAGTTTTTGTATGCATATGGGCTTAGCTCAAATGGTAATGAATAACCCTGGTAATCTAAATGTTTTGGTTTCGATTCTAGCTGATGGCAACTATGTCATATATATATATATATATATATATATATAACTTTTGAAATTACTACTATATGTTGGGTACAATATGATAATCAATAGAGAATTGTCTCTATAATATTAAATATGTATGGAGAAGAGGCATCGACTGGTCTCCGAATTCATGACGGTGATGGGAGCATAGGTCGGATCTCTTTTCCCTAACAAGAAAAAAAAAACATCAGTAGCAGCGACTCTGGAACAAATGCAAAATTAAAATAATTTAAAATAATAATTTTTATTTAACCAGAAACGGTTTATTTTCTGCGTGTGTGAGAGAGATATGTGCAAGTCGCAGCCCTTCTTGAGTGTTCGATATCTCCCGATGATCATGAAATTAAAAAAATTAATAATGCAGAGAAATGTGTATTTAAATAAGTCGAAAGTTCGGGAACATCATTGAAGTGAAAAAAGAATATTCGTAAAAATACTGCTGGAAGTCTTTAGCGATTGAAGAAATCCTTCCGCGACTCAGGAAATTATTAATGTCTGCATATTTTATGAAGTAAACCCTGCGATTAAAAAATACCAGGAAGATGAAAGTTTGTGAGTATAAAATATTCATACTACATGTTGTTTGCATGAGCTTCATTAGTACAGGGATTGAGTAATTTAAAAAAAAATTTTTTTTTTATATATGGGGGTCACCACTTATCAAGGCCCGGAGGCCACTCAGGGATAATGGTTATTGCGTGTACAGTAATCTATGAGATAGTATTGTAGTAATCATTAGTATTGGAGATTTGATAGAGTGTCTTACTTAAGGGGGCGGTTTGTCAGGAATTTGTTTATGTTGGATTTGAAGACATCGAAGTTGTAGTCAGGTGGGAAACAGGCAGACGGAAGAGAGTTCCGCAATCGTGCACTTCTGAGTAATTTGTTCATTTACAGTTTGAACATGACATTCTTACCAGTGCAGATTTTTAACGTCGTGTGACGGAGTCCACATGTGTGATGATTTTGAGCAGTGGCTATTCGTTGCTGAGACTTGTTTGATTTGGGTGCACTGATGCTTATATATGAGCTTTCTCGAATGTTCCAAGCCATTCACTGTCTACATACGCAAATAGATAAAAATATAGTCCCATGGATTTCTGTGTAAAAATGCCGCATTGCAGCTGCATCTACTTGCTGATCGGTTACAAAATCAAATTATTCGTGAAATGAATAAATTCAGGCCATATCAATTCTCCTGATTATGTAACAAGGGATTCGATTTAGCTGACCACTACAAATTATGACAACCCTGTTGACCTCGAATCTTACGCTGTCGACCATGACTACTGGAGGGTCAAAGTCAAGAAGTGTGTCCGGTTGAGCGAGGAGAGAAGAAATGAAAAGTAGGCGGAGAAGAGAGGCAAGGGCAAAAAGACAGCAGCATCGGCAGAGCCTGACGGAGGGTATCCCTGCAGGAAGTGCAGCAGAATCTGCCGATCTGCTCAGTCACAGCAACAGATGCCACCAATCATGACAACCTTCAGGCGCGATTCTCCATCGTCTATCTAGACGGAAGGACGCTAACAACAACAACAACAATAACAACAAATTACGAAATCTGCATAAATTAAAATATCATATTTAAGCGTATTTTTGACTGGGCAACGCCGGGCAGCCTGCTAGTACAGATATAAAATGGAAAACCAGAACAAAAGATAGAATCAGAGGTTGACACAGCCGCAACAGTCAGGCTTCTTTTTTTTTTTTTTTTTTTTTTTTTCAGCCGGAATGGCTGCCGGCAGAGCTTAAAAGTTGATTGTTTTGTTTTTATCACTTTTGTATTGAAATGACGAACCAGACCAATTAATTAACGATGTCTAAAAAAAACATTTTATGTCCCCCCCCCTCCCTTCGTTCCTCTTCGCCCTTCGTCCCTCTCCCCCTTTTATTATCAGAAAAAAAATCTGTTTATCCCTTGCCTTATCAATGTTAGAAATAGCAATGTGCCTGCTCTTACCAATTAGATTTAAACATGCCTAACATCCGTTTCGTTTATTTATAACTGTCAGACTTGTATAGTTACGGATGGCCCAAATAGCCATAATTTTTATTTACTGTCTTTTGTAACCGCTAGACCAAATCTAATAATATGCCTACAACCAAACATTCATCTATTATATAAATCTCACCTGTCTGTTTAAATGTATGTATGTATGTATGTGTTTGTGTCAGGTCATGTCATATGCTACTGGTACCATGTAACCCAGTACTACCTGCCTCATGGTCGGGTCACCGGCGACTAAACTGGTTCCCCCACCAGACTTGTTTGGTGAGGAGGGCGGCTAGTCTCCCTGGAGGATTAAAAACAAGACCTTCCAAAGGGCGAATGAACTCTTTTTCTGGGTCAACGGCCAACTAGCACCGTGTATATTTGTGTGTGTGTGTGTGTGTATATGTGTATTGGGGTGAAGAGGGCTCCCGTAAGCCGTGGTGAAGGCAACCTTTCTAGGAGAAGCAAATCTCTGATTTAAAAAACCATAAAGCAAGAGACCAGTACCCGCATTAAGCTGGTCTGCAGTTTAATTTGTTGCTGGCTATCTTGCTCTTGCTTGTTGCTGGATCTCAACATTTTGAACTGAGAGAGAGACTTAGCTGACGTACAAAGCTAAGACTCTGTAACATCATATTTGTATAGATACTCCCTCAGACATTTGGGCTCATGAATTTTAAATGTCTGAGGGAGTGGCACTCATCTGACAAGACGTTGCAATCATCATGTATGTATGTATGTACGTATGTATGAATGTATGTATGTATCCCTCTGCCTGTTCTACAAGTATTTTAATGGTAGATGTTCTGATGAACTACACGCGCTTATACTCCCTTGCCATAAAAACCCAACAATCAGCAAAGTTCCACCCCTACACAGTAGAAATCCCTAAATGTAAGAAAGCCTTCTATTCCAATAGTTTCTTCCCCAGAAATGCTAGACTTTGGAACTCCCTTCCGGGTTCCTGCTTTCCCAACTGTACTGACATGCAGAAGTTCAAGTGCAATGTGTCTACCTAAAACTTTCGACAGAGATAACAGATTTTCATGAGATCAGTATCGTTTTGCAGCTCGACCATTCGGATGACAAATATCGAAAAATTGGCTAAAAACATTAATTCCTTCACCCTCAACTGGGCAGTTTTCTACACGATGGGTCGTTTTTTTTTGTTTTTTTCTTTGCGTTGTCATTTTTGCAATTCATCGTATCAGTTGGAATGACTTTCAGTCGCGTCACAAAGTAGGAGTAAAACGTCAGGTTTTCTTTCACTTTCTTTTCTGCCTTCGCGTCACAGGTTGGTGAAAAAATGCGCACAGCTGGTCATGCGAAAGGGAAAACTGGAAGCAACGGAAGATGAAGATGAAGAGATGAGGGCACTAGGTGAACCTGGTAGCTACAAACACTTGGAAGTTTTGGAAGCATACACCATCAAAGCAACAGAAATGAAAGAGAAAACTGGAAAGGAATACCTCAGAATAAGAAGGAAACTTCTTGAAACTAAACCATATAGTAGAAACCTAATAACCACATGGACAGTGTCACTAATAAGATACTCTGGACCGTTTATAGGTTGGATTAAAGAAGAACTGATACATCTCAACCATATATATAGCATTACATCGTGTAAATCTCTATGGGAACAAATAAATAACGATAAATCAATTAATAAGGATATCTTGAAATTAGTCTATAATATCAATTTTTAAATTAACATATTTATCTTAAAATTAGTTCCAATATTTATCTTAAAATTACCTCTAATATTAATCTAAAATTAGTTCAAATATTAATTTAAAATTTAAAATTAGTTCAAATATTTGTTTAAAATTAAATTTAGTCTAAATATTAATTAAAAAATAATCTAAAATTTAAATTAGTTCAAACATTAATCTAAAACTGAAATGAATTCAAATATTAGTCTAAAATTAACATTCATTCAAATATTAGTCTAAAATTAACATTCATTCAAATATTAGTCTAAAATTAACATTCATTCAAATATTAGTCTAAAATTAACATTCATTCAAATATTAGTCTAAAATTAACATTCATTCAAATATTAGTCTAAAATTAACATTCATTCAAATATTAGTCTAAAATTAACATTCATTCAAATATTAGTCTAAAATTAACATTCATTCAAATATTAGTCTAAAATTAACATTCATTCAAATATTAGTCTAAAATTAACATTCATTCAAATATTAGTCTAAAATTAACATTCATTCAAATATTAGTCTAAAATTAACATTCATTCAAATATTAGTCTAAAATTAACATTCATTCAAATATTAGTCTAAAATTAACATTCATTCAAATATTAGTCTAAAATTAACATTCATTCAAATATTAGTCTAAAATCAATATTTGCTCAAATATAATCTAAAATTAAAATTAATTCAAATAATCTAAAATTGAACTTATTTATTAGTTTAAAATTGAAATTTATTCAAATATTAGTCTAACATCGAAATTAGTTCAAATAATCTAAAATTACAATTAATTCAAATATTAGTCTAAAATTAACATTTGCTCAAATATTAGTCCAAAATTAAAACTAGTTCAAATAATAGACTAAAATCCAAATTAATTGAAATATTAATTTAAAATTAATATTAGTTCAAATATTAGTCGTGAATTTAAATTAGCTCTTAAATTAGTCTTAAAATCAACTCTAATATTAATCTTTAAATTTTAATATATGCTATTTGAAGGTTAATACTTTATGAATATCATGTGGATTTTTGTTAATGCTGCTATTTATAAATCAGATACATATAGTTGGTTTGTACTGTGTCATGATTTCTTGAACAAGTCTTACTTTCACATCATAGAAGAACTTCCTGTCCTTTTTCCTAATCAGCAGATGATATACTTGAGTTGTTGCTGTGCCAGATTCATATCTAATGAAATGCAAAACCAAATTCCAAAATTCTTTCTGCTTTCTGCCTCTACGCACATCATCAAAATCAGCAGAGCGCTTTCCAACATGACTATTTAAATATTCAGTCACAGGCAGTACTTCCTTCTCAGCAACCTATTTGCTGCAAAATGCTTATCATAAAATTCATCTTTCGCATCCTTTTTTCAAGCTACGTTTTTGTAACCGCAATACAAATTTATTTATCTTATAAATATGATCGTAAAAATGAAACGAAAAGAAAGGAGGAATCAATTTGCCATTTCACTTGCAATTTAGAAATAGATCTCAAATTGTTGAAAATCTATCTATCTATCTATCTATTAGATAAAAGGAACTCTCTCTCTCTTTCTCTCTCTCTCTCTCTCTATCTCTCTCTCTCTCTCTCTCTCTGTATGTGTGTGTGCGTGCGTGCGTGTGTGCGTGCATGCGTGAGTTTGTTCCTTATGAATTCCGAAACGGCTGGACCAATTTTTATGAAATTTCACAAATCTACTTTATGTTCCTGACAGTGTTCTTAAATAGGTTTCGTATTAGATTATCTTCAATAAGTATTGATAATCGATAATTAAAAAAAATCTGATGAAAGAAGGAACTGGAGATTTTGATTAAAGTTAACGCCTTATACAGCTTAACATAACAAGTGCATTTGGGAAGTTGTATTACCGCACAAGCAGAAAGGCCCGGCATATAAATAAAATCAACAGTATATTCTTTGATATGACAGGGGCGCATTTGAAATGAATGTTTCCGTTTAAAACACAATTAAAACGTGATACTCGACTTTTGCATTTTAAACTTTAATTCAAGACAAATTATATCACCGTATCGCTTGGGATGACTTTACTAATTTCAAAGTTCTGAACTTCCGATTGCGTCATCGAGTAAGGGTAAGACGTCAGATTTTCTTTCACTTTCTTTTCCTCCTTCGCGTCACGGGTTCGAGCCTGCCTGCCTACTACCACTTTTTTTTTTTTTTTTTTTTTTACTGAACACACACCTCCAAACACCCGGGCAACGCCGGGCACCCATACTAGTTAATAAAATAAAGCGTAAAGTTTACATATATATTAAAAAAAAAAAAAAAAAAAAAAACTCTGAAAACAAATAATTAGCTGCGGCAATCTAAATTGCCACACGAAAAACACAAAGTTCGCTAATCGCTTCAGCAACTGCGTTTTTCATCGTACAACGCTTAAGAGATTAAGTTAATACAGGAAACAGCTGAACATATTACGTCATCAACTAGATTATCCAATCAAACGCAAATTGAATTTTCTAGGAAATGCAGTTGGCCTGTTTGAGTGGAGACAGTGTTTAACTCAACCCGGAAACCGTTCTTATATGTCCGCCATTGTGCGCTTCTTAATTCAGCTTATCACCCACAATTGATTTTGAATATGTATTTTTGAGATTATTCGAACTACTATTCTTATTCTGGTTGTTATTCTCATAACGTTTCAGCCGATGTAACCCCCAACTTTTTTTAAGTGCATCTTCTCAAACAACAAATGATCACTTTGAAGATGTAAAATAGTTTCCTAAAAAAATTGAATAAAATTAGTATATATATATATATATATATATATATATATATATATATATATATATAAAAGAATTTAGTTCTCTCGCATCGCAAGAACTTAGACACCAGGGCGGAAAGTGGAATTGGGAAGACCTGACCTGCAAAAAGTTCCTAGGCAGCTCCGTCGGCATTCCTCGGTAAAGGCACTTCAGGCGATCAGCAATAAACTAACCCCTTCTCAAAGTAAGAAGGCAAGGCCAGGGAGGGTGGCCCTCCTAGAACTGTACAGAACTTTACAGCCACCACAAAATCAACGGACCGAAATTACAATAATGGCCTAATCTCTGTTGATTTTGGAGTCCAGGATAAAAATTCTTAGCCATACGTCTATACACTAATTTTATTCCAATTATGTACATTTATAAATATTTATTTTATTTATTTCATGTATATATATACTAGATTCGAATTATATATATATATATATATATATATATATATATATATATATATATATATATATATATATATGATATTATTTCCGTAATTTCCATCATTTCATTGTGGCATATATATATATATATATATATATATATATATATATATATATATATATATATATATATATATATATTATTAATATTTTTTAACCAAAAATTAATATAGGAAAATATATTAAAATTCGGTAATGTTCATATACCAATTAAAATTAAAGTCAAAATTAATTGACTCAATTAAGTTTCATGATTGTTAATTTTTTATAATTGAGCATGCAAATAATATTTTCACAAAATCAAGACAATAAAAATAAAAAATGATAGCATCATATTGTGTATTTTCATATTCGTTACAATTGTTTTATGACCATTTGGACAATTTTAAACATTATGTCATTCCAAAATAACCACTCTTCAGATGGCAAAATACACTATTCATACATATATGAAGATACTTCTAATCTCTATTTACGAGGGCAAGCAGTTGAACCTACTTAATCCGCGGAGTTTCAAAGAAATACTTTCCTTCTCATCAGAGGGTAGGAATTAGCAAAATGCAGGATCGGATTTTGCATGCAAAAGTATTTGATGAAACAAGGAGTAAGTCAAAGATCTTACTTGAAAACAAAAAAAGTGAAGCAGAGGGAATATGGTGAAGAAAAAGGTGATTACACATGAATGGTTGGTCTGGTGGAAGATAAATAATCCAGTGACGGTAAAATTTATATATATATATATATATATATATATATATATATATATATATATATATATATATATATATATATCAAGCATCAACAAAGACTGTAAACCGGAGATTGTACATGCAAAAATTAATTTTTTGACAGAATATCTCTATATAAATAAAATGAACTCATTTTTTCCCGTCGGATTTTGACCTTAATAGGATTAAAAATCAAGATATTTCATGCAAATATAATATGCACAAACGGCAGGACAATATCTGAGGTGTGTTATAGGCTTATTATTTCTCAAATTCCTCGATAATCTTAGATTTCTATACTTTTTCTGCTGAGAAGTCACGGCCAAAATCGGTTAAGATCAATGGAAGTGGTAAAATATTTTCTCTCTAATAAATTCCCCCCCCCTGCCACCACTTAACACCGTTTGGGGATCGTTCACAAGGAACAGTTGAGAAGAGAACACGGGTTTGGCTTCGTAGTTCTTTCATGTGAAGTTATTTAAAATCACTAAACTAAGCTGCAGTGCTCTGTGGCGTAGTGGTTAGCGTGCTGGACAATTCACATTATATTTTCACGTTCGCGCCGACCTACCGTAGTCGTTTTTTTTTTTTTTTTTTTTTCCTAAACAACTGGAATGGACTTTTCTTGGTGGCCGAACTGTTAACGTTGCAGATGTTTTTTTTTGTTTTTTTTCACACTTTATTTTCCTACTTTTACTCATGACTCCGGGTTTGATCCTTCCTACTTACCTACCATAACATTTTTTAAAACTCCCCCCCCCCCGTCCCGGAAACAAACACTCGGGCAACGCCGGGTACCCCCGCTAGTCTTTAATAAAGAAGGGTGGCGAAATATCCTTATTCCACGGAGTTTCAAAGAATGTAAGGTTTTTTCCACTAGAGGAAAGAAACTATCTTTATGATCTGCTAATTAGTTCCTTTCCTCTGATGAAAAGAACCTTACATTCTTTGAAACTCCGCGGAATAAAGATATTTCGCCACCCTTCTTTATTGGAGGTCTTCTGTTGAAAAATGAATTTTTTGCAGGTCGATCTTCGGTTTACTGTTTTTGTTTATGTTTATGATATTAAGCTGAGAAGCTCTGCTCCTTACTGTACTCCGAGTTTTTTTAGTTTTGGTTGGGATAGATATAAACATTAATGCTTATATTGGACTGAAGCTTGCAACGGCACTTGACTAGTAAACTTTCCCATAAGCTTGAGTTCATATATATATATATATATATATATATAAAAATGTATATATATTTATATAAAAATGTAACTCTTGGTTCGTTAATAGTCTAAAAAACCACTGGACGGATGGCTTCCACATTTTGGTATAATATGTTTACTATATCCATGTGTGTTTATATATTTCTTTTTAATTATAACATCATACTCAATTTTTCTATGATAAATAGGTGGTTTTCTTTGTACCGATAGGCCATTTTTTTTATTTAGGGACAATTATTTATTACCGCTTTCTGTCACGTGACCAGTGTTTCCAATTTAACGGTTTTCCTGCTAGATCTGGAGATTTCGTTTGCAATCTAGCGGGGAATTCTAGAAAATCTGGAGATATTTTGCACCCACACACCCGCAATTTTAGATTAAAAAATAAAGGAAAGTTCTTGAAAATATTTAAAACATAAAATAAACTCATTCATGTAAGTAAAAAAAAAGTAGCATTTATTGCCTTTGGTAACAATTATTTATTGATTATTTGTTTTGTTTTTCACCTTTTTTCGGCTAACCATTCTTAATCTCGCTATAAAATCGATTTTTCGAAGTACTTTTTAGGTGGGGGGGGGGCATGCCAACCTCCGAAGTTTAGTTTAAAATATGATCTAAGCAACCCCGCTTAATTTAGAAGTATTTAGTCGAAAATTGTAAAAAGCAAGAAACAACAGCAAAAAAAAAAAAAACTTATACCAACACAGTAGAATTTAATTATCTACCAACCTAAATACTTTTAACATGATAAAACAAAGTTTTTTTGTTTTTTTATTTTTCTAATTTCAAAATATGTTGCACCATTATTGTGATGTTTAATTTGCAGTATATTTCAATTTAACTTTTATTATAAAAAGTTTGAGTTTATGATTTGTTTCTTGCAAAAAAAAAAGAAAAAGAAATACTCTCTCTGAAAAAACAGGTAAAACTAGCTGATAAAATATGTAAGCCTTCTGGAGAGCTAGCCGCTTCAATATAATTCCAGAAACATATAGTGAGAAAACACGGAACATTTTATGTATTGAATATACTATATTTATAATTTTTTATTGTAGGAAGTTAAAATATGGAGTTGGGGGGGGGGGAATTAGCGATTTTTGAAAATTTCAGATGATAAAAGTTAAAAATCTAGCGATTTTCTGGAAATTTCTTTCTCCTGATCTCGCGTTTTTTTTTTTAATCTCAGTTGCCAACACTGCATCACTAAATGGATCTTTTGGTCTCAGCACTACAGGCTTAATGTAAACAGAATGTGTTTACAATATCGGTAAATTTTCAATGGGTTTAATCACATGATTATTGATAATGTAACCAGGTGATTGAAATTTGATTTAAATTAACCACACGTGGTCGCTTTCCTATCAAATATTCATCGAAAAATGGTAGGTACAGACAAAATGAATGCCGACGCTCAAAGTGTATAAACATTTTGACCCCTCCCTTTACTTAAAAATTCACAAAAATCAGGAAATTAACCAATTTTAATGAAAATTTCAGTATTTATCAAATAATGATCGCAGAATATAATGACCTAATTATTTTTACTTAGTGAAAATGTTTTATTTTGTTTAAACAAAAAATACCTTTACTAAAGTTATGGTTTTCAATAGTAAATAAAAAATGCAAGAATTTATTTTTGCTTTTTTTATATAAATAAAGCATCGTAATTTGTAACAATAAAAAATAATTTTTACAGGCACATTCCGAAAAAAGCTCCTAAAGTCCGTATTAATGAATTCGATATAACTTGAAGAAAAATGAATTTCTCGCATACTATTCAGGAAAATAAAAATTCAATTAGATTCCTATTTCAGTCACCTAAATTATTTAGGGTGAAATGAGTTAAGGAATTTATAGCCAAACCTAAATATTTTTTTTTTTTTGCTTAAAAAAATAGCATTAATACAGTAAGTTATGTAAAATTTGCATAGAATGCTCTGCTTTACGGTTGTTGTAAAAATGGAACGGAAATTTGAATTTTGTTCCCTTTTAAATTCGGTACATTTTTACATTACATCCAACTCATCGTTCACATTCGACACGTCAACTTTTATAGCTTTTCGGGTATGCTGGCAAGGTTAGGGGTGTCTATTCCGAAACCCATTCTAACATGGGTAGATTGGTAGGTGTGTCAGAAATTCTGTGAAAAATAGTGAATAATTCCACCCTGTCTTTCCAAGCTTATAACTCCTCGAAAAATGTAACTCAAGCCCTAATTTTTTACAATTAAAGTAGCAAGGACCAAGGTTTCATTAAAAAAAAAAGATAAACAAACAACAAAAAACGTGTTTGTTTTTAAAAAAAAAGGTTTTAAACTTCGGACTTTACAGGTAAATTTCTAAAAACACTACTTTTTTGTTTTAAATTTGAATATATTATTTATTGACCTTTTCTCTTCAATTTGTGATATATAACACTTTGGTGAGTAAATTAATTATTTAATTTTAATAGACATTTCAAAATGGGAGGCGTGAATTATTCGACCACCTGTCTTTCCAAGCTTATAACTACTCGAAAAATGTAATTCAAGCCCTAATTTTTTTTCAATTAAAGGAGCAAGGACCAAGGTTTCATTAAAAAAACAAAAGAAAAAACAAACAACCTGGTTTAAAAAAAAACTTCGAACTTTACAGGTAAATTTCTAAAAAAACACTACTTTTTTTTGTTTTAAATTTGAATATATTATTTATTGACCTTTTCTCTTCAATTTGTGATATATAAAACTTTGGTGTGTAAATTAATTATTTACTTTTTAATACACACTTGAAAATGGGGCGGCCGTGAATTTAAAAACAAACGCTTGTCTAAAATATTATATTCGGTTTATTGGAAAGAGCATAAAATTTCACATTGATCCTGAAAATATCGGCCCTGTCGGTGGAGCATTAGAATACGCCGACTTCCCCCCTGCAGAGGGTAAAAGTCCCTCAATGGGGATCCTGGATATGACCTTAAACTATATCCAGTGGTGAGGCCCCAGCTTGTGGGCTTTGGGGAGTGTGGAGCCACCCTTTAATTACCATTGCTCCCAGGTCCACTCTGACCCGGAGTGGTAGTACCTGTTAGGGTCCCAACTATGGGTTAAATGGAAACCGACGTGAAAACAACAAATATATTTGATTAAAAACATTTTTCTTCAAAATCTTTGGATTCGGCATTAAATAACCCGAAAAGGGTTGATATGCCGTAAAACAAAAACAACCAACCAATCAACCTGA